>NC_090801.1:31752455-32085922 GCF_036512215.1 Solanum lycopersicum | reverse complement strand
AGGAGAAGTTGGTGTCTGCACCCATTATTATTTCCCCGGATTGGAGTAACCATTTGAGGTAAGATGTGAAGCTAGTGGGATTGCTCTTGGTGTAGTCTTGGGTCAAAGAAGGTCTGAAATTTTTCACCCCATATATTACGCCAGTAAGTCCCTTAATGAATCTCAAAAGAACTTAATGTGACTTAACAAGAGCTCCTTGCGGTGGTATTTGATTTCGAAAATTTTTTCTCCTATTTGCTTGGTACGAGAGTCATAGTGCATACAAATCATTCTTCTTTGAGATATTTGATGGCAAAGAAGGATGAGAAACAAAGGTTGATTAGATGGATATTACTATTGCAAGAGTTTGATTCATGGTGAAAGACAGAAAGGGTACCAAAAACCAAGTTGTCGATCACTTGTCAAGATTAGAGGATGAAGGTATGCGATAGTTGGGTGAAAAGGTTGATATTGATTATACTTTTCCTGTTGAGAAGGTATTGGCCGCTTCTCATGACTTGATTCCTTGGTTCGTCAATTTTGTGAATTATTTGGCTACTGACATAGTCCTATCGGACTAGTCCTTTCATTAGAGGAAAAATTTCATGCTTGATGTGAAAAATTTATTTGGGGATGAGACTTACTTATACCGGAGTTGTGACGATGGGATAATTCACCGTTGTGTGCCAGAAGTTGAGATGCTTAGTGTTTTGAAGGCATGTTATTCCTCTCTTGTGGGTGGGCATCGTAGTGGTATCCGGAGTGCCTATAAAATTTTTCAATATGGCTACTATTATACAACCATCAACCAAGATGCTCATGAGTTCACCAAGGAATGTGTTAGATACCAAAGAGATGGAGGTATTTTTTGAAGGGAAGAGCTACCCTTGAATCCAATTCTTGTAATTGAGTTGTTTGATATATGGGGCATAGACTTTATGGTCCCTTTTTTTAATTCTCATGCGATGAAATATATTTTTGTGGTGGTTGATTATGTGTCAAATGGGTGGATGCCATAGCACCTACAATCAATGAAGGGAAGAGTGTCATGCGTTCTTGAAAAAGAATGTATTTTCCATATTTGGCACCCCCTAAGGCCATTATTAGTGTCGGTGGATCCCAATTTCTCAACAAGTTGTTCAAGGGGTTATTGGAGAAATATGGGGTTCGCCACAATGAAGTCACTCTTTACCATCCACAGACTAGTGGGCAAGTTGAGTTGTCAAACAGAGAAATTAAGAAAATTCTGGCGAAAACAGTTAATGGTAGTAGAATAGATTGGTCAAGGAGGCTTGATGATGCTCTTTGGGCCTACCGGACATCATACACGATTCCCATAGGTATGTCTCCATACAAAATTGTATATGGGAAGGCTTGTTACTTGCCAGTTGAGTTAGAGTACAAGACCATGTGGGCGATAAAGAAACTGAAGATGGATTTGAATTTAGCAACGAAACAGATATTAAATGGGTTAAATGAGCTTGATGAGTTTCTCTTAAAGACATATGAAAGTTCCGCCCTCTACAAAGAAAAGAAGAAGAAGTACCATGACCAAATGATTGAGAAGCGCGATTTTGCGGATGGGGACTTGGTGCTTTTGTTCAACTCTAGGTTGCACTTGTTTCTGGGAAAACTCAAGTCCAAATGGACTGGTCCATTCTTGATCACTAAAGTGTTCCCTCATGGTGAGGTTGAGTTGGAGAACACGTAGGGTGCAAGGTTCATGGTAAATGGGAAAACAATCAAGATCTACCTCGGGCATGCGGAAAATGCAAACGAAGTTTTTGAGGCATACCAGCTTGATGAAGTCTGAGTATTTCTGTTATGTTAAATCAAACGATGATTGGCAGGCAACCCAATGTGTATCCTCTAGCCAAGAAAAGGTTTTTCTTGTCTTTATAAGATTAGTTGCATTCTTTCTTTTTTTTACTCAATGTCATGTGTGAATTTACATTTATTTCTTCTAAACTATTGGCTAGAGGGTAGTTTAGGGTCTGTTTCTTAAAATTGTCCAGAAAACATAAAAAGAATGGTTACTGGGTGCTCAATGTGTAGGGACAAAACCACTAGAAATCTGTAAAAATTGGTCTGGTGCACTGATTTATGGACCATCAATGGGGTTCGTCGATTCTAGGTATGTTTGTCAATATCGTCTAAGCTAGGAAAAAATCAATGGATCAGTCGATGGACCGTCTATGGACCATTAGTTTCCAAAACCGGTGACCCGACCCAACCCGACCGACTCTATAACATCATAACGATTTAGTTACTCTCCCACACTTTTTAAAATTCTCCCCCAATCGTTTCCCTCCCCCTTTTCCCTTAATCCCTCATTCACTCCCACATTCATACACTTTCAATTCCCCTCTGATTTCTTATTCTCTCAACTTCTCTAAATTCCCACAACCCTAGTCCCCCAATTCCTTATCCAATCCAAGCATTTCCTGTCTGTGTTTGAAGGTAGGCTTGTCAATTTTTGTTGCAAATTCGCTTACACTTTCACTCAACTATGGAATACAGGTATATAGTTATCATCTTCTCCTTGAATTGATGTTAATATGCTTGGAAACCGAATAGATTGTATGTGGGTCTTGACTTGGGATTCCTTTACATGATTAACTTGTTAAAGTTGGGTTTCATGTCCCTTAGAATGGAATAAAGTGAATGGTTTGGGGGTGCAACCATTTTTCTAAATGAACTCTTAATGTTGTTTGATTTGTTGTTCTCTGACTTAAGGCTTGTTTGTCTCTTAGAATCAAGGATAGAAATTTGCAAAATCAAAGCTATAGGAATGAAAAAGTTGTTTGCTGATTATTATTGAATGTTGTGTGTCTTGGCATATACTTGAAGTTGTCTATTTGAGGGGTGCAAAGAAGGTCTGAAAAAAACATGTCTCTGATCGACAGTATGAGACCCCATCTATGGACCATCGGTCGATCGACAGACCGTCGATGGGGTTCGTCAACAGTTGACCCTTGTATTTGCTGAACTCTGCACCTTCATTGTTCCTAACTAACACCTTGATCTCTGAAGCATTCTAAAATTTTCTAAGTGTACAACGACAGAGGTGGACTACGGTTCATCGATCAATCGCCGAGCCATTCTGCATGATCGTCATTTCTAAGTGCAATTTCTATGGACCTATAACTTCTGAAAGTTTTTAAGTGTCCAACGATGTACCCTATCATCGACCATCAGTTTATCGATGGACTTTCGATAGTGCTCGTCGACCAGTTCTGCATTTAACTGCGTTTTTGCTCTATTTCCTTGCTTCTTTTATATGTGTACGATGATTACAATGGAACTAATAATTCTCCTTTGCAAGTAGAAATGGCCCCCAAGATGGATATTGTCTATTCCAGAGGATGTTCCAAGTCTGTGGCGACTTCACGCCAAATGATTGACTCGTTAGAAGATGAGCGTGATCTCGAATCTGTGCCACTAGGATTCCAGACAGCGACTACAGCTGCTAGGGCCACTCAGGGCACGCCCACGAAGGTGGAGTCCGGTGTAATCATGGCCTCCCAGTGGGATAAGGAGCACACACTGACTGGCACACCGCCTGGTTCTACCACGAGTTATTAGGAAGCATCTGTCTCTGATGAGGCTTCCGGTTCTGAGTTGACCCACTCTAAAGGGTCGAATGAGGCCACTACCTCCGATCCGGATCACAAGGAGATACTATTCCGGATTCACCTGCACACCATGCCTCGTTTGATGAGGCCAAAAGTTTGTAGTCTGCTCCGTCACTCTAATATGAGGACCTTGCACTAGTTAGTGATCAGCCTAACCGGTGGTGCATAGAGGGGAAATAGCAGATCTGCAGGGACGCCAAGCTTCTCAATGATAAGAGGGGTGATGACTCAGAATTTGAAAGTTAAGCAGCGGGTTTTTATAGGGAGTCTACACATTCTCCCTGCGATACATGACCTATTCACCCGCCACCAGCTCGAGTAGATGTCTAGAAGTGTGGGACAATACAGGTAGGAGTTGGTGGAAGAATTCTACACGTCTTACGTAGAAACTCTCTCAGGTTCTTTGAATAGCAATTTAACCGCGCCAAACAGGCATCACTCATTAAGTTTCATGTCCGTGGGGTCCAGGAGGATATCTCTTTGGGTGCCATTTGCCATTTATTATATGGTGCGAATACCTATACCAACAGGGTTCCCCTATCCCTCGAGTTTGAGTATAGGTGTCACGTTGTTAAGAAGGGCCATTTTAAGCAAGAGAAGAATTCGAGAGAGACCACGAAGAGGTGGATTGCCTAGAACAAATCCATAGACCGTGAGGGCGTAGACTGGGTGCTGGACCCCAGAGGCATTATCAAGAAGGCCAACCTCGCATTTGACGCCAAGTTCATCTGGCTTTTGATTTTCCACCGCCTATCTCCCACAATTCCAGACATCATACTTACATGGGATAGAGAGTTCTTGGTTGCTGCTATGGTCGCTGGGCTCGAGATTCATTTTTCAAGATTGTTGCTGTTTGTCATCGATGAGAGGGCTTTTAAGGCCTCGACCAATTATTTTTTTCCATGTATGATTTTTTGGTCGTGCTGGGCTGCCAGCGTGCCCATTTGGCACACAGATATTCTTCATACTTCAAACGGGACCGTAGACATAGGTATCATTAGGGATGAGTCCAATGAGGTTGAACCAAATAGAGAGCCCCGAGTGGATGTGCAATCGTTAGGTGAGAACCTCGCAGATACGGTAGAGCAAGCCCAAAGGGATGATCATGCTGCTTCAAAGCCTACAGAATCCACCCCGGTTGATTTTACCGTGGGCACTAGTACGACACTGAGTTCCTCTCGGTCTACACCACAATCAACAACACTGGTCCCGATTGGTAGATTCCAGAAGTTAGAGTTCCAGATGGACACATTGCTGCACCATATCCATCCTTGGATGCAAAAGTCCATTGTCGAGGCTGAGGACCGGATAAAGAAGAAGGTTGCTCACAAGATGAGAGGAGTATTCAGGCGGTCCACCAGCGCCTCGCTGCTTTCGAGTTGAGAGTCCTCTCACGGCCAGCCCCCACCATCAATTTTGATGACTCTCTAGGTAGATGTGTCTATTCTGGAGGCTGATTATGCTGATATCTCATAAATGATGGTACCCGAGCCTGAGGCCGCACTTGCAGAGCTTGCTGAGGATACAGTGCTTACTGCACTATTCCAGACCACCACTTCACCACTGCCTCTTCCACGTGAGCGTGCCAAGAGACACCGTTCAAGTCTCATTAATGAGGATAATGGTGCTTGGGCTAGGAAGAGGGAGCGATTAGAGATGGAGGATGAGAGAAGATCCTCGTTGCTTGATGAGGAGGCCCGACAGATGAGGTCTCATGAGTTAGATGCTAGGGAGTCTAGCTCCAGATTGGAGGTTATTAAGAGGAGCACCACTGAAGGTGCCGATATTTCTACGAACACTACTGATGGTGTCCCTACTACTGATGGAGCGGGTTACTAAAACCAGACCCGCGTTCTTGTTGATCTTCGTTGTTATGCGCCTCAGCTTTGTTTCACTTACCACCTTGTTTTTTTATATTTCTTATGCATTGGGGACAATTGCATCCTTTCTTGTTGGGGGTTGGGTTAATGGTCAATGATTGTGATGGTGAAGTTTGAGTAGCCCAACTCACGATCCTCTGTTGGTGTTTTTTTGCCTGTGTTCTTTTTCCCTAAGAGACTAGTTATTTTACTGTTGAACCGGCATGTTTAGTATCTTGTACAAAGAATGAATGTGAAATCTGAAGCATGATGGCTAAATATGAATGACATTTTATTCTAAAGTGAATGCTTTCATGATTAGGCATAGTGAATGTTGAATGTGTTGGCTCTAAGAATGACATAGAGATGCACCGTTGCATGACCCTCAATCTAACACTCGAACTAGGTGTCCAATATTCTGTTAGGGCAATGAGGTGCTAGGAGAGTATAAGGAAAGATGGTTGTTCCACTGTTGGTACCTAGCTAGAACTTGCCCGGTTAGTCTTGCAAAAAGTAATCTGTATGAGAAAACCAAATGAAATTGTTCCTTTTTTTTAAAATTTTTTTAGCTTATAATGGACCTTTATTTTCTACCCCAAGTCATGTACCCTGGGTATAATGTGTTGGTCCTGGTCCCTCCTTGGATATGTGCACCTCAACTTAGGCCAAAAGCATAAGTTGAGGGAGGCTAATGTAGAAACCGGTCTCGTCTTGGCCCTTACCCAACATTGGGATTTGTGTACCTCGACTCATGGCCAAGCTATAAGTTGAGGGTGGCTATTATGAGTAATGTCCCAAAATGTGGGGTTGAAAGGATTAATGAAAAAAAGTAAAAATAAAAAAATAAAGAGAAAAGAAATAGTGAATAAAAGAAGTGACTAAATCAAAGTTGAAATCAAGTGAAGAAAAAATAAAAGAAGTGTCTAAAAACAGATGTAAGAGTCATTTGCACAAAAGGAAAAAGAAAGGATAAAACAAGGCAAAGAGTTCAAGAAAAGGAAGAGTAGGGCACAATAGACAATAAAAATTGTATGACGCTTATGTGTAATGACAAGGAGGGCCACAATTCACTAGTATGTATCCATATATATCAATCCTGACCCAAAACCTACGTTACAAGCCAAAAAAGTCCTATCGTGATCCTAAGAGTCTAATATGGTGAACTTAATCAGTGAAAATAAGGGCAAGCCTATGGTGACAAGTGCCAACTAGGTGTGAAGTTGTTTTTAGAGCGAGTATTGAATAATGATCCTTATACTCAAATTTCAAATCATTGTGTGAAAAAGGCGGATATTTTTTTCTGCAGTGAGAACACTAGTTTCATTATTGGAAAGTTGGTGCCTTTATGAGATATAAAAGATTAGAGGTGTAGGTTTATTGTGAGTCTATGTAATTTTCTGATCCACACAAATATGCATAGTGAGCCTAAGGGTAAAATCATGCAGTAAAGCAATGAAAAATAGTTGGGATTGACAGCCATATGATTGAGAAAGCTAAAAAGAGGATACTTTTGTACAAAAGTGTTGTCGTTAGTCATAGTGTGTCGCTTGAGGACAAACAACGAACTTAAGGTGAGGGTGTTGATGTATCGTGGTTTCACGGTACTTTCAATGCTCTTTCCTTAAGTTTAATTTAGTGTGTGTCTAGGGCATTTTGTAGTAATTTTAATGTGTTTTATATGTGTTTTGCAGGAAAGTAGTCAAAAACGGAAATGTAGAAGACTGTGCATAAATCAGTGCAGAAGTGACCAACGAAGCCATCGACATCCAGTCCTCTTATCGACGGCTTATAGGTGGTGACCTTCAATTAAAGGTTCGAGCACATGGAAGCAACCGGGGAATTCAGACCAAGTGTGGGGCTACGGAAGGATCGACGGTCCGTCGACTGATAAAATGATCGACGGTCCATCGACTCATCAAGGGATCAACGGTCCGTTGAGTGGTGAAAAGTCATCGATGTAATCAGAGACTGCCTCAGTACCTTGTATTGGAGAAAGGATAAGTATGGAAGGATTATAAGCATTGACGGACCGTAACTTCATCAATGAATCATGATATTGGTCCGTAAATTGGATCCGAGAAGGTGCAATTTGGAGGCTTGATGAAGATGCTAAGTATGGACCGACGGAGGCAGTCGACGGTCCGCCGATGAAACGATGGACCATCTTTGAGATCATCGATTGAAGACGCGTTTTGGAAAACTTTCCTTATTTTGAACTCCTTGAATTTAGGACTGTGTTATTATAGGTTAAAATACCTTGGTTTTGGGTTAAGACTTTTTATTATTTTTCATACTTTAGTTCTTGGAGATTTTACATTGTAACTTGGGGAATTATATCAAATTTCTCGAATAGATTTACAAGTGAATTTAGCTATTTCATGTGTTATTTATGGATTTTCTTCAAACTTGTCAAAGTAAGTACATGAATTATTGTTTAATAACCATGAATCTTTTATTTATAGGTATGGGTAACTAAATCCACAACTAGGGTTGTGGAAATTATTGGTGATTAATAAGGTAAAACTAGCAATATAACAATTCTAGAATAGATTCTTGCATGTATTGATAATTCTTTCGTTAGAAGTCTTTTTAACGAGTGCACGCGTTAGAACTTGCCCTATTTCTATGTGCCGGACCAAGGGGGTAGTTAATAGAAAAAGAATTATCAACATAGATTTAGTTGACACTATCTAATAGGATAGTTTTGAATGGTGCGAAGTAGTAACTAAGTCATACATCTAATGTGATGATTAATATGAGGTAAAGGTAAGTTTTAACAACTTAGACACACCTAGCGGGACCAAGGAAGGG
This sequence comes from Solanum lycopersicum, assembly GCF_036512215.1. Taxonomy (NCBI): domain Eukaryota; kingdom Viridiplantae; phylum Streptophyta; class Magnoliopsida; order Solanales; family Solanaceae; genus Solanum; species Solanum lycopersicum. The sequence continues at coordinate 32,077,638 of NC_090801.1, read as the reverse complement.
GGGTGAAATTCTCAAAATGTCATACCAAGGATTTAGAGATTCATAAATTATCACTTTGAGGAAGGACCCTTTCCTTGTAGACAAGACTGCCTAGACAGCCCAAACAACGTCTCATGGGCTAGTCGATGCCCCGTCGATTGGTGTCGTGGTTCAACACTTAGGTGTGCGAGAAGGCCAAGCCAAGGAACAACCTCAGTCCCAAACCATGGACTAATAGAACGCTCCTTCGTTAAGGGACGGTCCGTTGGTGGAATGACGCCCCGTCAATGGGCAACTATATGTGAAGATTGTTTTCCTGCGCAGGCCACTGTTAAGTTAGGGTTGAATAGGTAAATTCACGCCACATCAAAATAAGAGAAACGGCGGTTACATAGGGGTCTTTTGGGTATTTTAAATGTGTTTATAAGCCTTTAACACTTAGAAGGTTTCATTCTGCAAAATTAAAACCCAAATTCAATTAGAAATTCTCTAAACTCCATTGGAGCCAAAACTTAAGAAGTCCTTGTATTGGAGAATTGAGTGGACATTCTTCTTCAAATTGGAGGATTAAATTGATTGAGGTACTGTTTTTTATCCTTGAAACTCTATATCACCAAGGATCCCAAATTCAAAGAAGTTTTCTAAAGTTTTCAAATATAAATTGTCCAATTTCATGATCTATCCATGGTTCTTGCATTAAAAATTTTAAAGCATTGTATATTGATTAAATTGTTTTTAATCATATGATTTTAACTCAATTAACCTATGAACCCATGTAATTGATGAACCCTAGTTTTTTACTACTTTATGGATTAAGTGATTTGGAATTAATGCATATGAATTCTATTTTAGTTTATATATTGAATTATTGGTCATGGCCATGGGTAAGGGCCTTATAGTATCGAATTGGATAATTTAGCATTGGATTGAAGTGTTGAGGATGGAGTGGTGGTACTCTGCCCTAATTCTATTTGTTTTATGTTAATTCGACTTCGTTTATGTTGTGATTGGTATGGTCCACTTATGGTGGTGGTGCTTTGTGCTTTACTTGCAACTGATGTGTCCTTGTCGACGTTACTTTACGTACTATGATGATAATGTCCTTCTAGGCACTACTTGAAATACTAAGATGATGTGTAAAGTTGAGTTATGTGAAGCATGATCATATCTATCTACATGTAATGCAATGTGAAAGTATGTGTTTTTTCTATATATATTAGGATATCATGTTAGACTATGACTTTGTGTTCATGTGTGTAGTCTTAGAGTTGATTCATTATTGTTCCTACTTTACTATATGAGTCTATAAAGTTTATATTGATGATGATATGGTAATATATAGGATGACATAAAGATGATAAGGGTCATTCCTAAGTGATTAAAAGAATGATATGATATATGGAATAAGGTAAAGAATGTTGTGTCTTGTTTTCGTAGACTTGTGTCCCTTACTTGAAACATGTATGAATGATATGTGAATACGATATGTCCTAACTAGGTAGTCTTAGTGAACTCTTGTAATGTATGAATGAATGATATTTGAGACCTTAGATGATGTTAAGAAGGTCATGTATGTGGCACCTTATACCTAGTAGTAAGGTTATGAATGTTGAAGTTGATAGTCGTAATGGTACCCTTATAGTAAAGTAACGGTGAAATAATGGTCTATTGGTTGGAAAGTCATCATATCATCCTTAGGGAAGTCATATGAGCTATCTATGTTGCCATTGTAAGGTTGCCGTAGTGGACCTCTTTGGTAGGGTGAATTTTATTGGGTTATGAGCTAGATATAGAACGCCATTGCATGAAACTTAAGTGTAAAATGACTTTATGAGAAAAAAGGCTAGCACCGAGTGATTATGTTATGGGAAGTAGCTCTTAATGAGAAGGAGGCTAGAGTACAATGTATCTCTACTTGAGAATGAGACTAGAGTACATAAAATCCCTTCATATTCTGTAACCATGTGCCTACATGGGATGTGTCCTAATTCTACCCTTGGCAAGTAGAACACCCTCATCGGAGTAGGTTAGAACTCGGATTCCATGTCTAGCTATCATGGTCTATGTCAGCTATGTCCTATTCTCATCATGTTATATACCTACTAGCATTAAAGAAGTTCTATGAATTTTAGGTGGTGGTATGAGACGCTATCTAGACATAGCACAATCGACTTTGAAGCTGTTAGTTAAAGGCCCAAGGTTTAGGCCAAGACCATTACTTGAAAATCTTGATGTGATGAATGAGTCTTAAATGAACTAAGGAATGTAATGACTGAAGTTAAGAAAACATGTTAAATGAATAAGTACTTATTTAGAGTAGTTAAAGGTTGTCTAGTTAAGGTGTTAAGGGGGCAAACGAATTGTCACTTCGTATCTTACCTAGATAAAGTCTTAAGAATGACTCTAGTTAGGGAAGAATGTTGATTATGTACACATGATATAATTATTAGGTAGTCTTACAAATTACTTAGGTAATCTTTAAGAGGTTAATCATGGACATATCTTCTTGATTTACTTAAGTAAGTCTTGTGATAGCATTTGGAAGGAGAATGCCATATCATCTACATGTTCTGTATTAAGTGAGAATGATTCCATCTTCGGTAGTCTATTGGATCTCTTAAGTGTGTGTGTAAGGGATTATATCAGTGGTTTATTCACAACTCACTCAAGTGAGACTTAGAATAACCTTTGGTAGAAGAATCTCATGTTCATATGTTTGATGTCTGGTAAGTGTGTGTTAGTCACATTATATGTGGTCTTAAGGATCGTTTAGGTGTTCCTTGAGAGGTTGTGTGGGAGGTATCTCTTTGTATTACTTATATGAGTCTTAGGATATCTTTAAGTGAGGGAATTTCATACTTGTAAGGTGTTACAATGATGTAAGGAACTTCACTGTAACATAGGAAAATAGTCATTGTTAAGTGACTTTGTTTATTGTAAAGATTTCTAAAACTGTCATAAATTGATTGAGTGATTTCTTATGTGTTTTTAAGTTGATAAATGTTGTTATTATGATTATTTATGATGTTTAAATCAAAAGATGTATATTTCCAATAAATGTCCGTTTTAATGATTTTTATGCATTATGTCATACTTAGTACATGTGGTTGTACTAATTCAATGCTTTTATTTTTATCTATAGTGATTGGTAGGTGAGGATGATTTTGGAAGAAATACTTGGATCGTAGTATCATTCAAGTGAAGTTGAAGTAAGTCCTCATTTGACTCGAGCGCATAACTGTCTTTTATTTCTTTATCGAACTATTGTAATAGACTAAGTATTTCGATATTTGTATTGTATGGACCGTTTCCCAAAGTATTCTTGTGTCTATGATATGATGAAATGAGACTTAGTATTTCCAATGATTTTATATAAAAGAGTTTTTGAAGACTTATAGAATATTTATCAAAAGTTTTAATTCCGCACTAGTTTTCATATGTTTATATGCGATGAACGATACGAAAGGGTTTGTACAAGACCTCCGAGAGGTCAAGTACGCCCATTACACTCCTAGTGTACCATATATTCTAGGGTGCGGTCTCGGGATGTGACATGTAAATACACCATAAGTTTATAAAAGTTCATATCACCATGGAGCATGGTCGTACGACACTCTTCTTTCACAAGGTCGACAACACCGGTCACAAGCCTACTCATTTCATCCCTAGGGTTAGACATCAAGGATGGAGAATACCTAGACAACAAACTGGACTTCAAAGAATAGTCTTCAACACTCATTTACCTTTCTTAAGGTTAATAAACTATTCAAAGTTCACCTCCATCCTTTCATGGGCAAAATGAATTCCTAAGAAAGCCTCCTTAAACTCCTCCCACTCTATAGGACCCGACTCAACCAGACTATTGTCCTTCCATTGGGTGTACTACACATGAGAAACTTCCATCAATTGGTATGAAATCAACTCCGCCTTCTCCCTAGAAGTCACCCCCTTCAACACCTTGTATACACCATGAAGAAACTCATTAGGATATTCTCCCACCTTAGAGCAAAGAAAGATAGAAGGATTCATCCACACAGTACCTTAACCTAGAGGTCATAGTACTCTCTATAGCATTGACCCTAGGCTCAACACCCTTATTAAGATGAGTTTTCTTGGCTCTAGTTAAAGAAAGTAGAGCCTCTCTAATCTCCTCAGTAGTCATGTCGGGGGGAACAACTAAAACTTTATTACCTTCACGTCCAATAGGGACTTGATCACCTTGTGGAGGAAAATTATCACCTGGAGGAACTTAAACTCCTTGTGGACCTAATTCACCTTTGGGAATTCCCTCATGCACTCCTTCTTCCAACCTTTTTCCGATCATTCTTCTTGTAGTCATACCCTATAATCACATGAGAAGAGCTTATGAATATATACTTATAACCTCAACTCTATTGGCACTACACAAGAGTAATAAAGAAACTAGAACTCTATCGTCCTATAGCCTCTCTCTCATAGATGTGTCGCGACTCACATCGATGAAAGAGCTTCTACTAGACGTGGCTTTAATGAGACTTAAGATTCTTAAACACTACTTCATAACCTTTGTCTAATACAAAGTTTTTCACGACCCAAAAGTATACCCTAGAATAAATGGTATTCTCAAATTGTGGCATGGGAAACTTGACCTTTCGGAAGTCTTGTACAAGCCCTTTGATATCATGTATCATATAAATGTATGAAAAGTAATGAAGAATTAAAAAATTTCACACAAACTAACTAATGCTTCAAAAATATCTTTTTATAGAAAATCATAAGAAAGACTAAGTCTCAAAGTCACCATCTTAGACAAACAAATATCTAGTGTCACGGCCCATACATTTACCATATAGAAATATCTAATTCTATTACATTGTCTTTAACAAGAAAACTAAACATAGTGAGGTCCTCGAATCAATTGAGGGCATACCACAACTTTGCTTTTGAATGAATGCTAATATCCAATCTTCACTTCAATGACTCTTCTGAAATTCCACATACACCTTTAGAGATAATACAAAATATATGGAATTAGTACATTAGAATGCACAAAGTATGGTGACATGTAATAAAAAACATGTTAATGGGACATTTGTATAAAACATGCTCTTTTAACGATCACCTCATCATATAAGTATAATAAACAACTTCAAGTCATCAAAATCACATTTAAGTCACATTACACAATATAGCATACCATTACTTCAAATCATACAATGATAAGACTCTCCTACCAAAGGTCCTCCTAAGACTCACATGAGCGAGACTTGAAGTGGCCACCCATACAACACCTTCACACATACCCAACTAATCCTCAAGATTTCATAAGACAAGATTATTTACTTTATTTAATTAAATCTTCTACCTAAAGTTACTCTAAGACTCACTGAAGTAAAACATGAAGAGACACCTCATACACCCTCTTTAAGCCTACCTAAGATATCCTTACAGCTACTCTAGATAAGTACCTTTTCATTAACATGCATTTAACAAAATTCCCTATGTTCATTAAGACATTTTAGAGACATTCAATACTTAACGACTTTGACAAAATGGTCTTGGAGAAGACCTAGGGAACCTACACCCTAGCATCTTCAAAACCTACTCGTGCAATGTCTAGATAGAGTCATATTCCACTACCTAAACTTTGTATAACTTTTCAAATACTAGGATGTATTCCATATGATAAGAATACACAATAACTGATATAGACTATACTAGCTAGGCATGGAATCCAGAGTGAACCTTACTCTTATAAATGGTGTTCTTCTAACGCCTCTAAAAATGAACTAGGTATATCTAGAGCCTAACTTTTGTGTCATGATTTTATAAAATACTAAGATCATCTATAATAGTGTTTGAATTCATCTAGAGGAGTTTGGAAGTGAAACTTCCAAGACGTCTGGAAACTAGTCGAAGTTGAACTAGTGTGTCCAGGTGTTTTTTTAGGGGAGTTTTGGGGTATGGTTTGATGGTGTATTCATTTTCGATGGTTCCTATGCATATACATACATGTAAAGGGTCTAAACATCGGATAATGACTCCTCAAGGACCAGAAAAAGGGTCCTTGAGAAGGAGCCAAACACGGGCAAATAAAGCTATCGGCCAGCCAAGATTTGGAAGTGTTTGCGCGTCGCACAACCTGCACTGAAAAGGGAAATTTTTTTCCCTGGGATGTGTGGCTGACAAAAACCATTCTATATCAAATTTTTTCCAGAACCAAGAATAAGAGGTGACCCTGCGACGCGCACTGACCTCCCTTTTTGGTCGCGTCGTTTTTAAGTCAAATTTGAATTAGTTAAAATGTCCATTAATTACAGGGGTATTTTGGGTAATTTTGGGTTGAATTATTTAAGTTTATTGAGTCTTTTTAATCCCCTAAACTCATCAATTAAATCTAAACCCTCAACTAAAAAAATCTCTCCTTTCATTCTCTCCAAAATACTCCATTGATGAAGGTTTGAAGCGCCAAGGAACAAGATTGATTTTCCAAGTTTCTCTCCATCAATTTAGTGGGTTTTTCTTCACATAAGGTATGATGTTTTCATCCTTGGATTCTCTTCCATTAAAGGAATCCATTTAAATTAATTTCAAAGATGATCAAAATAGAAAATTCTCTATTTTGTTATCTACCCATGGGTTCTTGCATAAAATGTTTTGAATAAATGAATTATGATTGAATAGATGTTACTTTAATAATGTTGGATTAAAACTCCATGAACCCATCCAAACCATGCAATCCTAACTTTAACGACATTATGGGAAATTTGATCATGTCTCAATTGTATTGATTTAGGCTATTAAATTATGATAGAAAAATGTGAGAATTGTATGTAGGTTGTCTTAGATTGATATACATATTGTATGATATTGCATCATAATATATTGTGATTAATGGGTTTAATTGGTCACAATGCCTATTGGTAAGAGCCTTCATGGATTGAGTTGGTTGAAAGTGCTATGGATTGGATATGTTGTGGTTGAATTAGTAGTATGTTGACCTAACCTTTTGTATATTGTTAGTCTAGGTATTGAACTGTGATGTTTGGTATGGCCCACTTATGGTGGTCGTGCTTATGTGATATATTTGTGAAAAAATGTGGCCTCGTCGGCATTATATTATGAATTATGATATTATCATGTTATGACTTGGATATGTACTCATTGTCAAGGTCTATACGATTTATGTGTACAAGTGATGTCAAAGTATGTATTATCTAAGTGATTATATGTGATCATGATAGGCTATAGTTATGCATTAAAGGTGTACACTTGATGTTGACGTGTAAATCTTCCTACTTGACTATGTGAGTCTTGTGATAAATTATGATGATGTATCTATAGGGTGTGTGGGGTGACTTTTATTAAACTTTGTTGTCACTATAAGATACTTGAATGATATGGTACAGGTGATAAGATAATGATACGTGTGTGCCTTGTCTTGTTAGACCTATGTCCCTCTACTTGGTACATGAAGAATGTGAATATGACTCTTGACTTAGTAGGCTAAGGCAGATTTGTCATGAATATGTTTGTGTGATTGAAATGTCACCTTTAACATATTTAAGAGGATTATTTATGTGGAACCTTCAACCTATATAGAAGGTTATGATATCCTTGAAGTTAAAAGTCGTATTGATATCCTTCTTGTTTGAATGAGGGAATTAGGGGTTGGTTGGCTGGAACGACATGAACTCATCCTTAGGAAAGTCATGAATCTATCCAATTAGACCATTGTGTAGCAGCCCTAGTGGACCTTCCTTTTTAAGGTGTATTATGATTTTCCTATGACTTCTACATGGTATCTCTTCATATGCCCTTGTGATTGATCTACTCTATGAGAACGAAATCTAGGACCGAGAGAGTATCCTTGGGGAGTGAATCTACTTATGTTGACACTAGAGTACAAACAAACCATTGATATTCCTTAACCATGTGCCTACATGGGATGTGTCCTAGTTCTACCATTTCCAAATAGAACACCCTCCATCAGAGCAGGGTGGACTCCGGATTCCATGCCTAGATTGTATCTTCTATGTCAGTTATGTCTTATTATTATCATGTGGGATACATCCTAGTTTTGGATAAGTTCTATGAAGTTTAGTTGTGGAATGTGATGCCATGTAGACATTGCACGAGTAGGTTTTGAAGGTGTTCATATGTAGGTTCTCTAGGTCTTCTCCAAGACCATTACGTGAAAGTTCTTATTGTTTAATGTGTCTTAAATATCTTTATGAACGTAATGACTTAATTTAGATGCATGTTCATGAAAGGTACTTATCTAGGGTAGCTTAAAGGGTTGCTTAAGTAGGCTTGGAGAGGGTGCGTGTGTAGTTTCTTCATGGCTTACTTAGGTGAGTCTTACAATAATCCTATGTAGGGAGTTAAATGCATGACATTGGTATAATATTATCTTAGGTAGTCTAAAGGATCATTTAGGTGTGTGCGAAGGGGTTGTATGGGCGGTCGCTTCATCACTCACTCGAGTGAACCCTACTATACCCTTTGGTAGGAGGGTCTTATGTTTATGTTTTTTGAAGTGACATTGATTCTATATTGAGAAATATTACTATATGTGCTTATATTGACTTGTAAGTGAATCTTATACTTGTCCTGTGAAGTTTTCTCTCAAAAGAGCATGTTTTATAAAAATGTCCTTGTAGCATGGTTTTAGTTGCATGTGACCATACTAAGTGCAATCTAATGTACTAATTCCATATATTTTTTCTATCTTTACAAGTGTAGGTTGAATTTGAGAGGATTACTTGAAGTGAATCTTGGATTAGCATTCCATTCAAGCAAGTATAGGTATGTCCTCACTAGATTCGAGGACATCACTATTTTTGGTTTTCTTGTTAAAGACATAGTAATAGACTTATATATTTCTATTTTGTGATGTTTGGGCCGTAACCCAAAATATTTGTGTCTAAGATGGCGACTTTGAGACTTAGTCTTTCCTATGGTGTTCTATGAAATATATTTTAAAGTATTATTATTTTTGCTAAAAGATTTAATTCCGTACTACTTTTCATACATGTATGTAATAAATGATGTCAAAGGGATTGTACAAGACCTCCGAGAGGTCAAGTATGATGTGCCACGATTTGAGAATACAATATCTTCTATGATATACTTTCGGGTCGTGACAGACTTGGTATTAGAGCATAAGGTTTTGTAAAGAAGTCTTAGGAATCAAAAGTTAATTAAAGCCAAGTCTCTAGAGTTTTGTTAATCGGTGTGAGTCGCGACACATCTATGAGTGAGAGGCTATAGGACGATAGAGTTTCACTTTCTTCATCACTCTTATGTCATGCAAATAGATTTTAAGTTATAAGAGTCTGAACCTAATCTCTTCACTTGTGATTATAGGAGATGACTATAAGAAAAATGTCCGCAAGAAGTTTGGAAGAGGAAAGAGTGCATGACAGAATTCCCCAAGGAGTCCAAATCCCTCAAGGTGGTTGACTTCCTTAATCCCCAAGGTAATGAAGTCCCAGTTGGAGGTGAAGGCAATGACGTTCCAGTGGTTCCCCCGGACATGACTAATGGGGAAATTAGAGAGACTCTACTTGCGTTAGCCCGAGCCATGATAACTAATGTGAATAGGAGTGTTGAGCCAAGGGTGAATGCTATAGAGAGTACTATTACCCCTAGCCTGAGAGAATTTTTGAGGATGAATCCACATATCTTTCTTGTCTCTAAAGTGTGAGAAGACCCCCTAGAGTTTCTTGATGGTGTGGATAAGGTGTTGAGTGATATGGGGGATACTTCTAGGGAGAAGGCGGAGTTGGGCTCATACAAATTTAGGGAAGGTTCTTAAGTGTAATACACCCAATGGAAAAACAATAGGCCATTTGAGTCGGGTCCTATAGATTTGGAGGAGTTTAAAGAGGTTTTCTTAGGAAAGTACTTTCCCTGTGAGAGGCTAGAGGTGAAGGTTGAGGAGTTTATGAACCTTAGAGAAGGGAACATGAGTGTTGAATAGCATTCTTTGAAGTTCACCTTGTTATGTAGGTATGCTCAGTCCTTGGTCTCTAACCCTAGGGATGAAATGAGTAGGTTTATGATCGGTGTTTCCGACATTGTGAAATAATAGTGTCATACGACCTCCATAATGACATGAACTTATCTAAACTTATGGTGTATGAATAATTCATTGAGGAGTCAAAACATATTAGGATTTCAAGGAATTTAAAGAGGGGTAGATCGGATGAACACAACCAACCTAGGTTCAAGAAGAGGGATCCAAACCAAGATGGCCCTAATGCTCATAAGGTCAAGGTTGAGGGTGGTAGTAGTACTCAAGGGTTTAAGACGACTTGTGCTAGGTGTGAATAGAAGCACTCGGGGAAATGTCTAGACGGTACTGGAGGTTTCTTTGGCTTTGTTAAGGATGGTCATAAGGTGAAGGATTGTCCTACCATTGCAGATAGAGGAAAAGGAAGCTAACAAAGTTCCTCCTAGTGCTTCGGAAGGTGATGTTCCAAAGAGGAATAACTTCTATGCTTTTAGAGATAAGGGAAAAATTCGGATGATTATGGCGGTATGTTATAGTTTTCTCTCTTTTGTTGTAATAGGTTACTTCTATATGGGGGATTATGTTGAGTAGTGGAGTTGTGCTTTGTTGTATCTTCACTTATATTGAATTCAATCTTGACAGATAGAATGTCATAGTAGTATGTTGCATGTTGTATTTTGTTTAGGAATCTTGTTGAAAATGAATTCATTGATATCGTCACATTGTGCATCTTATGAAATTATGTTTATGTTGTAAAATAAGTTTATATGGTTTTTTATCTCACACTTTCATTCTCCCATCGTAAATTTCATAAGATTTGCATTATATAAGTTTGAGCATATTTCACTATAATAGATTTGGTACTTCAATGTAAGCATTTAGAATTTTTGGCTAAATTGTTTTTTTGATGAAAAATTGTTATAATGTATGAATAATTGTTGTATATGATCATGATAGTGAGTGGAGAAGGAGTTCCTCCTATTTGAACTTAAGAATGTGAGTGTTATTGCATTACAAGGTGTAGAAGTAGTTTCTATCTTCTTATTTTGTTTTGAGTCTCTCGTTTATGTAAAATTTGTGTTCCTCTTGTATGTGTTGTGAATATTGTGTGATATGTTTCTCTACTACTAGTATTGAGTCTTTATCTCTTGATTCTGCTGAAAGTGTTTTTATGTCATTCGAGGACGAACGTTGTCCATGTTGGGAAAATGTAACGCCTCTAAAAACAAACTAGATAAAGATAGAGCCTAACATGTGTGTAATAACGTTGTAATGTCCTAAAATGGTTAATACTAGTGTTAGAATTCAGTTTTAGGAGTTTGGAGTAGTTTGGAAGTGAAACATCCAAGACGTTCGGAAGCTAGTCGAAGTTGAACTAGTATGTCGTACTGTTTTCTAGTGGAGTTTTGGGGCTTTATTCGTGTCACAACCCGAACCACACCCTAGAATTTAGGGGCAATCTCGGAGTGGGACCGACATACTTGACCTCTAAGAGATCTTGTAAAACCCCTTATATATCATACATCGCATATGTATAATAAAAAGTATTACGAATTAAAACATTTCACAAAAAATATCAAATTCTTTAGAATCTCGTTCATACAAAATAATAGGAAATTCTATGTCTCAATCTTAGAACACTTAAGACACGAGAATACTTGGGACACGGCCCATACAAAATATGAATATAGAAATACTGAGTCAATTACATTACTTCAAAAGGAAACATAAAAGACGTCTATATTTGTCGTCGAGTCAATTGAGGATATACTTCAACTTCTCTTGAACGATGCTAAGGTACAAGTCTTCCTTCCCAAATGCTCCTCACCTACTAACAACTATAAAGATAGATAAAAGCATGGATTAGTACAATCACATGTACAAAGCATGGTATCATAAATAAAAATCATGAAAACGGACATTTCATTGAAATATGAATCTTTTCATTTAAAAATCATATTATAATCATAATAATAACATTTAACAAATTAGAAAAATAATATAACATTTAAGAGATTAATCACATTTTCTAGCCAACATAAAAATAAGATATATTCGCTGTACATCGAATTGCTTCACTGTTACAGTGAAGTATTTTCTGTTCCCTTTTAACACTTTCTAGCAGGTAGTCTTCTCAATAAATGTTATGCTAAGACTCACTTAAGCAACACAAAGAGAGACCACCCATACAACCTCCCAAAGAATACCTAAACGACCCTCGAGACTACTTATAATAAGACACATACACACTTACAATACATCACGCATATGAACATGAGATATCCTCTACCAAAGGTAATTCAAAGTCTCACTTGAGTAAGTTGTGAAGAAAACACCCATACAATCACTTACACACACACATAATAGATCTAATAGACTACCTATGATAGAATCATTTTCACTTAACATAACAATAGATAATATGGCATTCTGTTACGAAAGGCTATCAAGAGGCCTACATAAGTAAATCAGGAAGATAACATCCATGATTGGCCACTTCAAGACTACATAAATAGTATTTAAGAATACCTAAGGTTAGATCATGTCTACATACTCGAACATATTTTCTAAACTGGAAGCATTATCAAGATTCATCTAGGTAAGATACAAAGTGACAATTTCTATACCCCCTTCACACCTTAACTAAAAAACCCTTAATTACTCTATATAAGTACTTATTCATTTAAAATACTTCGTTAACATAAGTCATTACTTTCACTAGTTCATTTGGGAGACATTCAACACATATAGGACATTCAAGTAATGGTCTTGGACAAGACCTATGAACTCCAACTAATACCTTCAAATCCAATTGTGCAATGTCTTGATAACATCATATACCACCACTTAAACTTTATATAACTTCTTTAATGCTAATAGGTTTTCCATATGATGAGAATTGGCAATAATCGACATACACAATGATAGCAATACATGGAATCCGATGTTCTAACCTACTTCGATGAGTGTATTCTTCTAGCAAATGGTAGATCTTAGACACATCCCACGTAGGCACATTGTTAAGGAATATGAAGGGCATGCTTTGTAATCGAATCTCATTCTTTAACTAGAAATACTTCCTTACCATACTCAGTCGATGTTTGCCTTTGTTCTCATAGAGTAATTTACACTTAAGGTTCATCTAAAAGGGTTCCATATCAAGTTCATCACCTAATAACATTTACCCTACCAAAGAAAGTTCCACAAGTATTACCTCACAATGGCAACAAGAAGCTCATCATGACTTTACTAAGAATTAAAATGATTTTGTTCCATCCAATTAACCTTAAGTCTATTGTTCCTTTACTTTGAAGTATATCATTACGACTTTCGACTTCAACATTCTAACCTTACCTCTATATTCAAGTTTTCACATAAAAGACCCTCTTAACATCACTTAAGGTCACATGTCACTCATACATTCAAGAACAAGTGACTTTAGCACCCTAAGTGAAGACATCTCATATTCATTTTCATAGATGCATCAAGTAATGGACACAACTTAACCAAGATAAGACACCACATACTTCACTTTAACTTATATTACATGTCAATCTAGAAAAACATAGAAATAACCCTTATAATTTTTAAGTCATTTTATACACTACCTTATCATCATCAAAATGAACATCATAGACTCATATAGTCTATAAGGAGTAACATACATCAACCCTAAGACTATACACACAAAGCCATAGTCATAGGCTAACATGATTATGAACTAATATCAATAGAAGAAATCACATATATTTTCACATTACTTAGCATGTAGTTAGACATTTTCATACTTCACATTATCATCATAATACTTCAAGAAGTTTGCCGACAAGCCTATGATCATCATATTACTTAAAATAACCCCGACAAGCCACATAAATTGCAAGTAAAGCACATAACACCACCACCATAAGTGGAGCATACGATTCACAATATAATTGAAGTCTAATTAACATAAAATAAAAGAAATAAGGCAGCATACCACCACCCCATCTTCCATACCTCAAGTCAATGCAAATCACCCAATTCGATATCATAATGCCCTTACCTATGGCCACAACCAACAATTCAATATAATTATAACAATATTCAAGAAACTAGGTAAATTTAAAACATATTCATCAATATAAAAAAACCTAGATATCAATTTTACTACCATTATTATATCAATCAACAGCCCACCTGAAACTACATTAGAATTCATAAACATTGGGTCAATATCAAGTAACCCATAACTTTGTCAAAAACTAGGGTTCATCCAATTCATGGGTTCATAGGTTATTTAGGTTAGAATCATCATTACGATAACAATTTAATCCATATTAGACGTTTAAAACCATTAATGCAAGATTCCATGGCAGATTATGAAATTGGAGAATTCAATTTTAACAATTTTTAGAAAACTTCTTGAGAGTTAGGATCCTTGATGAGGAGACTTTCAAGGATAAAATAACATACCTAAATGAAGGTAATTCTTCAATTTGATAAAGAATGTCCACTAAATTCTTCAATTCAACCTCTTTCTTGAGTTTTAGCTTCACTGCCGTCTTACGGAATTTCTAAGGGATTTTGGGGTTTTGGTTTGGAAGAATGAATTCTTCTTAGTGTTAAAGACGTATATACACACTTAAAATATCCAAAATACCCTTAAGAATCCTCCAATATTCTTGTTTTGAAGTGGGGTGAATTTATAAGTTCACCTCCACTTGGCAGTAAACTGCACGCAAGAGACAGACCCATCGATGGTCCGTCCCTTGACCAACGGACCGTCCTATTGGTCCGTGGTCTGGAATTGAGGCCTGTCTTGGGCTTCCTCTCCCCGAAGCCTATGTCTCAATAAAAGAGACTCCACCAACAGGGCGTCGACTGAACCACTGGGCGTCGATTGCCAACCGTTGGTTGAGTTAGCTTGGCCTGTTTTGGGCACCATGAAGGGTCCTTCCTCGAGACCCTTGGATGGTCCTTGGGGATTTTTACCTAGATTTTTCCAACCCAAACATGAATTTATATGAGTTTAGGACCTATCACATTAATTTCATCAACGACCACGTAAAATTGACGAAACATGCCTAGACACAAAGGTCATTTCAACGCAAACATTTCGAACGTCATGGACGTTCTTGGACATTTGACCTCCAAAATTCATGAAAATTTACACACTACCTATATACATCATAATAAATAATTTAGGGACATTATAAACTCATGAATCACACATAGACACATAGAACCACATATGAGGCACATAGGCGACTTAGTCGTCGAACGTCTTGGTCGTCCTTTGATGTTTGACTTCCAATGCAACTAAACTCTTAGTCATTACCTAAACACAATATTATAGACCTATGTAAGACCTTATACTATCATGACAAGTATGTTAAACTCTAATTCACCTAAGTCATTTTTTGGGTCTTATATTCTCCCCCACTTGGAAAACAGTCATCCTTGAATGACATTTGCCACTCTCCGAACACTTCCAAGAATATAGATTCAAATAGCAGCTCATGACCATACCATATAATACATTACCAATAAGAAAAAATAAATTTCAAAAAATCAAGAGGTTCACAATACAACAAGAAACTAGAAACAATTATATAACTTATTATGCTATAAAGTGCACATGCTTCATTACAAATAACAAAAACTCATTTTATATTTCATATCATAATCATATACATCGGTTATAACCAAATTACATAACATTTTAGTTCAGAGAATGATTTCCAATAATTTTACAGTGAGCAGTTTGAAAGCTACAGTTACTTTTTTTGCAATTTTTTTTTCAAATATGCAATTTTTAGGCAATTCATGATAGAAACATGCTATTATGCAAGGTAACATCATAAACATATCTTACATGATAATCATGGCTTCATAAAATGCATAATGTAAGAATTTAATGAAATTCAATTTCAACTAAACACCATGCACATGCAACATACTTGTATGACTCTCTATCCCAATCTACTAACCATACTCCCCCACTTAGAAGGAACTCATATCACTAAGAATATAAAAGCAAGGACTTACCCTCATCATTATAATCATCATCCCTCTTTAATCATCTTGTACGGAGTGCATAAGAATGCCTCGTTTCTTGAACATCATCCATTGGAACATTTGGAGCAACTTTATTACCCTCGATTCCTCTAGAAGCAATGTTAGGAAAATATCTCACCTTGTGTCCTTCCTTACAACAACATATCAACTCCCGATATCCCTTAGACATTCAACATAATACCTCTTTCCACAAGTGAAACATTTAGGTTTGACATTTTGTGAACCACCTCCTTTCTCCAATTCTACCTTAGCACTTCAAGGTTCTTCTTTACCTTGGGCCATCTTTTTAAAACCTAGGTTGACCTTGATCACTAGAACCACTCATTTACAAGTTTCTAGACATCCTCCTATGTTTTGACACTTCAATCGATTGGGCATACACCATGAGCATTGCTAGGTTTATACTATCATGTAGCATTACTATATGACATTCCACATTCACTAGATCAGCCACACCTATCACGAAGCACCTCATTTCAATCCTTCAGATTAGACACAAGGGAAGGGGTATATCTAGATAACATAGAGAACTTCAAAGAATATTCCTTAGCACTCATAATGTCTTTCTTGATATTGATAAAATCCTCCACCTTAACTCCACTCCTTTCACAAAGAAAATACTTACCAAGAAAAGCTTCCTTAAATTCTTCCCACTCAATAGGACCCGACTCCTCTGGCCTATTATCCATCCATTGAGTGTACCATATTTGAGAAACATTTCTCAATTGATATGAAGCCAACTCCGCCTTCTCCCAAGATATAACTCCCATGGCACTCAACACCTTGTAAACTCCTTCTTGGAACTCTTGAGGATCCTCTTCCCCCCAGAGACAAGAAAAATAGAAGGGTTCATCTTCACAAAGTCTCTCAACCTAGATTTCATAGTGCTCTGCACCACATTCACCCTAGGAACCAATACTAAAATTCACTTGAGTAGTCATGGCTCGGGCTAAAGCAATCAAAGCCTCTCTAATATCTCTATTACTCAACTCCAGGGGATCATCATTACCTCCTTCAACATTAGGGACTTGATCACCTTGAGCATCTTTTGGAACTGGCTCAATTTCCTCAACTTGAGAAGGAATGTCCTCTTGCACATCATTCTCCTCAACTCTCCTATTCGGGGTCCTCCAAATATTCATCTTCCTAAAAATGCAAGGAAAACCATATGAAAAGAGTACTCATAACTTTAACTCTACCGCACGATATAGAAGTACAAATTAAGGGAAACCCTATCATCATATTGTCTCATCAAACCTAAGACACGAGAATACTATGGACACATTCAATACAAAATACAAATATACAAATATTTAGTCTATTACATTACTTCAATAAGAAAAATAAAAGACATCTAATATATGCGGTTGAGTCAATTGAGGACATACTTCAACTTCTCTTGAACGATGCTAATGTCCAATTCTTCATTCCAAAATGCTCCTCACCTACCAACAACTATAGAGATACATAAAAGCATGGATTAGTACAACCACATGTACTAAGCATGGCATAATGCATTAAAATTATGAAAACGGACATTTATAGGAAATATGAATCTTTTCATTTAAAAATCATATTATAATCATAAGAATAACATTTTAAACTTAGAAATACATAGGATAACATTTAAGAGATTAAGAACATTTTTTAGCCAACTAAACAGTAAGTTATATTAACTGTACAGTGAATTGCTTCACTGTTACAATAAAAGTATTTTTTCTTCCATTTTAACACTTTCTAGCATTTACTCTTCTCACAAAAACCTATCCTAAGACTCACTTAATCAAAACAAAGAGAAGTCCATACAAGCTCACTAAGCATGCCTAAATAACCCTCGAGACTAATTATAATAAGACACATACACACTTACAATACATCAAACATATGAACATGAGATTTCCCCTATTAAAGGTGATCCTAAGTCTTACTTGAGTGACTTGTGAAGCATCCGCCCGTACAATCACTTACACATACACTTAAGAGATCAAATAGTCTACCGATGTTAGAAGAATTCTCACATAACATAACAATATATAGATACTATGACATTCTCTTACAAAAGGCTATCAAGAGGCCTACATAAGTAAATCAGTAAGATAACATCCATGATTAACCTCTTTAATTCTACCTAAATAATCCTTAAGACTACCGAAATTTAGATGATGTCTACATATTCAAACATATTTTCTACTGGAAGCGTTATCAAGATTCATCTAGGTAAGATACAAAGTGACAATTTCTGTACCCCCTTCACACCTTAACTAGACAACCCTGAATTACTCTATATAAGTACTTATTCATTTAAAATACTTCCTTAACTTAAGTCATTACTTTCACTAGTTCATTTAGGAGACATTCAACACATAAAGGACATTCAAGTAATGACCTTGGACAAGACGTAGGAACTCCAACTAATACCTTCAAATCCAATTGTGCAATGTCTAGATAGCTTCACATACAACCACCTAAACTTTATATAACTTCTCTAATGCTAATAGGTTTTCCATATGATGAGAATTAGCAATAACCGACATACACAATGATAGCAAGACATAGAAAACAAAGTTCTAACCTACTTCGATGAGTGTGTTCTGCTAGCCAATGGTAGATCTTAAACACATCCCATTTTGGCACATGATAAAGGAATATGAAGGGCATGCTTTGTAATCTAATCTAATTCTTTAACTGGAACTGCTTCCCTTACCATACTCACTCGGTGCTCAATTTTGTTCTAATAGAGTAATTTACACTTACGGTTCATATAAAAGTGTTCCATATCAAGTTCATCACCTAATAACACTTATCCTACCAAAGAAAGGTCCACTAGGACTACCTCACAATGGCGACAAGAACCTCATCATGACTTTACAAAGAATTAAAATGATGTTGTTCCATCCAATGAACCTTAAGTCTATCGTTCCTTTACTTCGAAGTATATCATTCCGGCTTTTGACTTCAACATTCGTAACCTTACCTCTATATTCAAGTTTTCACATAACAGACCCTCTTAAAATCACTTAAAGTCACATGTCACTCATAAAATCAAGACCAATAGACTTTAGCATACTAAGTCAAGACATCACATTTTCACTTTAATACATGCATCAAGTAATGGGAACAAGTAAACCAAGACAAGACACCACATACTTCACTTTAACTCATATTACATGTCATTCAAAAAACACATCAAAATAACCCTTATCATCTTTATGTAATCTTTACACTACCTTATCATAATCAATATGACCATCATAGACTTATATAGTTAATTACGAATAACATACATCAACCCAAAGACTATACACACAAAGCCATAGTTATAGTCTAACATGATTATCTACTTATCATCAATAGAAGAAACCAAGTACACATTCACATTACTTTGCATATATTTAGACATTTTCATACTTCACATAATCATCAC
The DNA here is from genome assembly GCF_036512215.1 of Solanum lycopersicum. NCBI lineage: Eukaryota > Viridiplantae > Streptophyta > Magnoliopsida > Solanales > Solanaceae > Solanum > Solanum lycopersicum. Next base: position 32,058,178 of record NC_090801.1, on the reverse strand, counting down.
AATATAATTAAAGTCTAATCAACATAAAATAAAGGAAATAGGGCAGTGTACCACCACCCCATGTTCCATACAATTCAATGCCAAATAACCCAATTCAATATCATCAGTCTCTTACCCATGGTCAAAACCAACAATTCAATATAATTATAATAATATTCATGAAACTAGGTCAATTAAATCCAAGTAGGTTCTACAATTTGAGAACAACCTCATTTCTCCAATTTCACCTTAGCAATTCTATATTCTTTTTGACCTTGGGCCTTCTTCTTAATCCTAGGTTTACCTTGATCGCTAGAACCACTCCTTTTCAAGTTTCTAGACATCCTCCGATTTTTGGATTATTCAATCGATTGGGCATACACCATGAGTCTATCTAGGTTCATATCATCATGTAGCATCGACGTACGACATTCCTCCCTTACTAGATCAACCACACCCTTCACGAAGTGACTCAGTTCATCTCTCGGATTAGAAACAAGGGAAGGGTCATATGTAGATAATATAGAGTATTTTAAAGAGTATTCCTAAACACTCATATTTCCTTTCTTGAGATTTATAAAATCCTCCACCTTAACTTCCCTCCTCTCACTGCGAAAGTACTTACCAAGAAAAGCTCTTTTAAATTATTCCCACTCAATAGGACCCGACTCCTCCATCCTATTATCCTTCCATTGAGTGTACCATATCTGAGAATAACATCCCTCAAAATATATGAAGCCAACTCCGCCTTCTCCCTAGATGTAACTCCCATGGAACTCAACACCTAGTACACTCCATCTAAGAACTCTTGGGGATCCTCTGCCACCTAAGAGCCAAGAAAGATAGGAGGGTTAATCCTCTACAAGTTTATCAACCTAGATGTAATAGTTCTTTGCGCCACATTCACCCTAGGCACCATACTAAAATTCAATTGAGTAGTCATGGCTCTAGCCAAAGCAAGCAAAGCCTCTCTTATATCTCTACTACTCAACGCCGGGGGATCATCATTACCTCCTTCAACATTAGGGACTTGATCACCTTGAGCATCTTGGGGAACTTGCTTAACTTCCTCAACTTGAGGGGGAATCTCCTCTTGCACATCCTTCTCCTCAACTCTCCTATCCGATGTCCTCCTCGTATTCATCTTCATAGAAACACAAGGAAAACCATAAGAAAAGAGTACTCCTAACTTTTACCCTAACACACGACATAGGATTAGAAATGAAGAGAAACTCTATCGTCCAATAGCCTGTCGCCCAAAGATGTGTCGCGATGCACACCAAGGTTAAGACTACACTACACATGACTTAATGAGATTTTCAATTCCTAAAACAACTTTCATATCCAATTCTCTTATACCATACTTTTCATAACCGAGACCACACCCCATAAGTTAGTGGCAATCTCATATTGTGACTATCTTACTTGACCTATCAGAGGTCTTGTTCAATACCTTACATATCATTCATCGAATAAACATAGTGAAAAGTAGTATGGAATTAAAACTTTTCACAAAACATATCATAGTCTTTGAAAATCTTTTTTATATAAAGTCATTGGAAAAACTGAGTCTCAATCTCATCATCTTAAGACACAAGAATACTTGAGACACGGCCCGTACAAAATACGAATATAGAAATACGTAGTCTATTACAATACTTCAATAAGAAACATACAAGACATATATGACCTCGAGTCAAATGAGGACATACTTCAACTCCTCTTTTAACGATGTTATTTTCTAAGTGTTCACTTCCCAAAATCTCCTTACATTCTAAGAACTATAGAGATAGATAACAACATGGAGTTAGTATAACTACATGTACTAAGTATGGCATAATGCATGAATATCATGAAAACGAACTTTTATTTGAAATATGCATCTTTTTATTTAAAAATAATATTATAATAATAAGAACAACATTTATTAACTTAGAAACACATAAAATAACATTTAAACCAAATATCACATTTTTATGAGTCACTTTGTAGTAACTCAAATAACTGTTATAGTGAAGTCATTTCACTGTACAATGAAGTTCTTGCTTTTCCATTTAAACACCTCTTAGCATGTGGTCTCCTCACTATAAGCTATCCTAATAGCCACTTAAGTAACAAAAAGAGAGACCTCCTATACAACCTCACTAAGCACACCTAAAATGACCCTCAAGAACACTTATTGTAAGTCTCATATACACTCCAAGACATCAAACATATCAACATAGACAATATGATATTTCCTCATCAAAGGCTATCAAAAGACTTACTTAAGTAGATAAAGAAGATAATGTCCATGATTGAACTCTTCAAGACTACCTAAATAATCCTTAAGACTTCCTATGTTTGGATCATGTCCACAAAATCGACATCTTCCCTAACTAGAGTCATTCTTAAGGCTCATCTAGGTAAGATATGAAGTGATCATTACTATGCCCCCTTCAAAATTTAAATATACAACCCTTAACTACTCTAGATAAGTACTTATTCATTTAACATACTTTATAACTTAACTTAAGTCATTGCATTCGTTAGTTTATTTAGGAACATTCAACACATATAGGACATTTCAAGTAAGGGTCTTAGACAAGACATAGGGACTCTAACTAACGCCTTCAAAGACTACTGTGCAATGTGTAGATAGCGTCTCATACAACCACCTAAACCTCATAGAACTTCTCTAGTACTAATAAATATCCCACATGATGAGAATAGGCAGTAACTGACATAGACCATGATAGGTAAACATGGAATTCAGAGTTCTAACCTACTCCGATGAGGGTGTTATACATGCCATGGGTAGAACTAGGACACATTCCATGTAGGCACATGGTTAAGGAATATGAAGGGATTTTATTCACTCTAGTCTCATTCTCAAGTAGAGTTATATTGTACTCTAGTATCATTCTCAAGTAGAGGTGCATTGTACTCTAGTTTTATTCTCAAGTAGAGAAACTTCCCTTAACATAATCAATGAGTTCTATCCTTGGTTCTCATAGAGTAATTGACAATAAAGGATAACATGAAGAGGTTCTTTATCTAGTTTATAATGCAATCACGTTTATCCTACCAAAGAGGTCCACTAGGGATACCTTTCAATGGCGACTAAGATAACTCATTATGGCTTTCCTAAGGATTAATATGATGCCATTCTAGCAAATTAACATTAATTCCACTATTTTCGTACATGAAGTATACCATTATGTCTCTAGATTTGAACATTCATAACATAACATTTGCCACGTACATGACCTTCTTAACATCCTCTAAGGTCTCATATATCTTTCATTCATACATGACAATGGTGAAATAATCCTAACTAGTCAATACATATCATAATCTCATAACATTCGTTCATATATCAAGTAATGGACACAAGTCTACCAAACAAGACACTACATTCTTTCACCTTATCACATATAGCATATCATTCTGTAAAGCACTTAAGATGACCCTTATAATATTTCTATCACCCTATACACTACTACAACATAATCAATAAACTTTATAGGCTCATATAGTCATGTGGGAATACCCAAGACTCAAATTTAAGACTTACACAGAATTTAAAGTCATAGTCTAACATGACCATCTACATATCGTCAATAGAACACATATATTTTCACATTGCTTAACATGTAGAAAAATATCATCATACTTCACATAATAACCTGCACAAATAGCCAAATTACTTCAAGTAGTGACGACAAGGCCATGATCATCATAATACATAAAGTAACGCCGACAAGGCCATGTAAATTGCAAGTAAAGCACATTAAAATGCCAGCATAAGTGGAACATACCAATAACAACACAACTGAAGTGTAAAAAATATATGAAAATAAAGGGAATAGGGAAGCTACCCACCATAACATCCTCACCACCTCAATTCGATGCTAAATCATCCAATTAAATACCATAAGGCCCTTATCAATATCCATGAACAATATTTCAATATAGGAACTATGATAATCAATGAAATTAGGTCAATTAAAAAAATATTCATCAATCTAAGACAACCTAGATATAAATTGAATACAATTATTACAACATTAGAAAGCCCGTAGAAATCTACACCACAATTCATCAACATTAGATCAATATCAAGTAACCCATAACTTAGTCAAAATCTAGTGTTCATCCAAATTCATGGTTTCATATGTATTTTAGGTTAAAATCATCAATACAACATCAATCTAATCCATAGTAGAAGTTTAAAAAATATTGATGCAAGAACCTATGGTAGAATCATAAAATTGGACAATTCAACTTTGAAAACATTAGAAACTATCTTGAGAGTTAGGCTCCGTGATTAAAGGAGTTTCAAGGATCAGAATGCATAACTTGTTGAAGCTAAATCTTCACTTTTATCATTAATATCCACTCAATTCGTCACACCATGCTCTTGTTTGACTTTGGACTTCAATGGAGTTTCTAAGGGATTTTTGGGTTTTGATTTGGAAGAATGAAATCTTCTAAGTGTTAAACACTTATATAAATTTTTAAAATACCCAAAACACCATTAAATAATTTCCAATAACTTATTTGAAAGTGGGGTGAAATTAAAAGTCAACCCCTAGCTTGGCAGTGAACTGCACGCAGACAGACAGTCCACCAACGGTTGGCAATCGACGAACTGTTTGTCCACAAACAGACCGTCATGTCCTTCCGTTGGTTGGTATAGATACTTTAAATGGTTATCTTATCACCCGATACTAAGTTCCTACAAACGGAACCCATAGACGAGGTGTTGATAGGCCCACGAGCCGTTGATGCCTCCGTCGTTTGGGGTTGCCTAGGACTGTCTTGTCTCTAAGTTTTGGTCCTTTCTCTAGGACCCTTGGTTGGTCCTTGGGGATATTTTCCCGGACGTTTCTAACCAAAACATGATTGTATACAATTTTATCACCTCTCACTTGAATTTCATCAAAAAAAAATACGTAAAACATGATGAAACATGCTAAAACACACAAGGTCATTTCATGGCACATCTTTGGACGTCATGGATGTTCTTAGACGTTTAACCTCAAAACTTGACAAAACATGATACACTGACTATATATGATATAATAACTCATTTAAGGACCATAAAACCTCATGCATCACACATAAACACGTAGAACCTCATTTTGAGGCACATAGGTGACTTAGTCATCGAACGTCTTGGTCGTCCCTTGACGTTTGACTTCAATTGCACCTAAAATCTTAGAAACTACCTCAATACCATATATTAGACCTATTTAGGAACTTATATAATAATTACAAACATGTTAGGATCTAGTTAACCAAAGTCATTTTCGAGGTCTTACAACCTGAGCTCTCGGAGGTCTTATACAAGCCCATAGTTATCATTCATCGCCTTGTCATAGGTAAATTACCAGAAAATTTAGAACATCTCATAGCACATCATATGCCTAAAACATCACTTCGTATATAGATATAAAATATCATAAGTACATATTTAGACTATTGTCTCTTTTTGCCATCCTAGACTCAACATCATAAGAGTACATTAGGGACACGATCCTTACAACATAATACGTAAGTAAAATAATACTACACTTAATATTAACCCATAATGTAAGAGATACTTGAACTTAACGATTCCTTTTCTTGAGCATGGGAATCATATATCAAGTTCCTTATCTTTTAAAGACATCCAATAACCATCCATAACCTACACTTTGTGTAAAAAGGTAGAGAAGAATGGAGGGAGTACAAGAATGCACTAATTATGGAAACCATGCAAAAACATGCATTAAATTAGGGAAATTTTACCTGAAATCACACTTCATGCCTTTTTGAGAAAATCTTCATAAAACCATTATACATTAAGCATATCATTTACATACTCCATATATGCATATTTCATGGTAAAACATAATAATCATTCAATGCATTTAAGGAAATTTAGGAACATTTTACAGTAAGTACTTTCACATTACAGTGAGTTTATTTTCTCTTTACAGTGAATTAATTTCTTAACATTCCAAGTAACCCTTTAGTGATACTAGGTTCAATGCATCACCTTAAGGCCATAATAAATCATACATATAACCCACAGAAGTCAACACATACCATCATAGCAGTATAGTACATCATACTCACATTTAAGCCAAGATCATAGGGACATTATAGTGAACTCTATACACTTTGCACATATACTAATTTAACTTCACATGAATCATTATAAAACCTTACTCAAAATATTATTCTATGTCTACTAGTGCAATGTACATGTGAGGTCCCACTACCTCACACCTACTTTGTACACCTATCATAAGGTCACAAGACTTAACATATCCTTCATATACTAAACACAATACTATAGTCAACTATATACACTTCAAGTAGGAACTTAGTCACATATTCATATTAGAACTTCATGTCATTCATATCATCACATCATGCAGACACTAACACAATGTCATGCATGAGAACCATAAACATATGCACATATATTAAACCACCTTCCTAGGACATCCTTACAGAGCTACTTGTGCAATGTATAGGTGGGTTCATTACTTCCACCTATCCTAAACACCTTCCCTTAGTTTATCCTAGTTAGTGTCCTTAACTTTACTTTACATCCATTGTCCCTTTTACATTAGGGAAACTATATCCTTACCCGACACTAAGACCATGGGTGCTAAACATGGAATTAGGTGTTGTAGAGCCTTACACCAATGGAAGGTGTTCTTACCTAGAAAATGTAGAACATTAACAAATGCTAGCATACTAAGTGAATTCACTTGCTAAATCCCATGTGGCAAGCATACTTTACGGTACTAAGAGATATACATAAAATCTTACATGCTCATTGTCATTGAAGCCTCAACTCATGAAAAAACATGGGTGAATCTTCCTCAAGAAAAGTCAACACCTCATGTGGAACCATGGGTGAATGTTCCTCCAAGGGAAGTCAACACCATATGAGTACCGAATGATGAATATTCCGCCAAGGGAAGCCAACACCTCTAATTGTCAAGTTCACTTGGCGCTAAGCTAAGTTTCCTTTATTGAAAAAACTTTATTACATTTCTTTATAAAACATAGTCTTCGGAGATTGACTCCTCATATGCTTAGCTCATAGTATATTCAAGCACCTATCTAATTTTGAGGGTACTCTTGAGAAATATCATTCAAGTGCCCCTCTACTAATAGATCATCATTCATGTGTGTATATACATGTTAATAATACTTTGACATAACATATTTAAACCACACATGTTCATAAAATACTAATGCATTCATATTCATGTATATAGGAAACCAAACCTAGGAATTATCCTATCAAGGCACACATGTGCAATGTATAGACAAGATCCCATACCCTTGCCCTTACTAGTACACCTATCAAGTCATCCTAGTTAATGGAGCATAACATTCTTCACATATATATACCCTATATGCATAGTAGTAGACATAATATAGTGAATATGAGATGAACCTTTCATTAGAAACTATAAGCCTTTACTACATGGTAAGCATGCATAATGTGTGAGTGTCTATGCACATTGGTCAACGTCATCACATAATGACTATCGACAACACATTGAGGTAGCCCCCCTCTTAGAAATACAATGCACAACCAAGCATAGAACACACAACACAATTTAGCATAGGAGACAAGCTAACCTCACATTACATTCAAGACTCCTAACCTTAGCTATTCCCACATTTTCATAGGGGTACATAGGTAAGGGAACATAAACAATCACAACTCATCAATGGCAGTACCTAAACCTATCCCTAACATATTTATACACATGCATAGACAATAAACATACAAACTACATCACAACTAGAATAAGAAACTAGGCATGAGCTTCATATTGGGTAATTATCACCACTACACATTCATAATACAATTTACTTCAAGGACATGATCACATCACATATATAATTACAATAAATTAAACACCGCCACCATAAGTGGATCATACCACACAATGCCATACAAGGCTTCATCAACAATATTATAGAGAAGTAGGGAAGTGGAAGAGTAGAGCAATTCTTACCAATCCTTTAACCTTAGATCATCATTGATAATTACAAGTATTTCATCAACAATTCAAGTATAGGGAAGTATCTAAATATGCATTAACATAAACGAAATCACACTTCATTCCCTAGAAGATCAAGATACCAACATAGGGACTAAAAACCAATTCAATAGAGAGTAGAGGAAATAGGTAACCCTACTAATTCCCTGAAGCCTACGCCATCAATCGTGTTTTTTCAATAATGTACAAGTATATAAAGATATCATTACTCAAAAGTAGGCATTCTTCATCTAACATAAAATCTAGATCACATCACACACTTAGCATTATTAATCAATAGACTAGAAGAACCTAGATCAAATCATAGCAAGCCTTCTTTACTTTGGTCTTAAAAGATTCATACCCACAATTCAACCATGATATTACCCTAAGGCAGTAGCTACAATCATCCTAACATAATCATTTCCACATTCATACATTATAAGGTCAATTTTATAGTGAATATATAGACACATAGGTTAGTCTTATTCAAATCTTAATATATTGATCCACATGGATAATTCATAAATAATTCACCATTAATATACAGAATAAATAGTAGATATAAGGTATTCAAGATAATAGAATAAAAAATCCACAAATAACAAGTCACTATCAAAATGCCCATGCAGAGGCTAAATTGAATTTGAGATGGACATGGGTTCACATTGCAATTGGATTGAAATTCACGTTAAAACCAATATATTATCATAAATTCTTCATGATTAAGCCTTTGAAAATGTTTTGAGAATGTACTCATGGCTATATTGAAGACAAAGAAGTTTGATCATAAGATCTCTTTTGAAAACTTTGAGAAGAACTCTCCAGATGGAAGGTTAAATAGAGATGAAGGATCAACATACCTTTATTTAGAAGAAAACCTCTAAAACTTAATGAATAATCTACGCGAATCCAAGCTCCAAACAGCTCTTCAGCTTCACCTTCAATGGAGGTTTCTAAAGAGAATTGGTTTTGGAGGGAAAGTCTAGTTTGTGTAGAATGGATTGGGAATAGGTTATTTACATTTTTTGTCACTTAAACACACCCAAAATAATCAAATACACCAAGCAGGTTCAGGTTAGGACGTGCGGTTAATTTCCCATTCACCACTCAATAAAAACAGTCGTAAGCAACCATCGACGAACAACATCGACAGGATGACAGGGCATCCTGCTGCTCTGTCGTTGGTGACTACAGCTCCTTCTTTGAGACAGAAGGCTCACCAAGACAATTTTTGATCTATTCCTCCCATTGACAAGGCGCAGGTTGGGAAACGGGCATCAACTTGGCTCGTCGATTGACATTGTATTAGACATGAAATAATTTGACCTCTATAGATTGAGTTTCCTCCCTTCCATTCAAAAGAGGGTTCATTACAAAATTGGAATTTAACTACCCTTATTCTACAATGAATTGAAGTAAAACAAGAATGTAACCAATCTATCCCCAATATGTCATCAAAGTCAAACATATCAGGTTCTACCAAGTCAACCAATGTAACTCGATTGGCCAATAATATGGGACAACTCCTATACACTCTTTTAGCAACAACGGAGTCACCCACGTGGATACAAACAAAAAAGATTCAACTAATACATCGGGGCGCATATCAAACTTCATAGACACTAAAGGATTTACAAAAGATAAATTGACACCGCCATCTAGAAATAAACAATTTTTTATTGAAAATACTTGCAACATACCAGTAACAACATCAGGAGGACACTCTTGATTACCCTAGATTTGAGATCATAGAAGTGTTCTTCTTAGGAGCATCGTACGACATCCACGATACTGAAAAGCATTTGGCCCTTGGTGGACCTAGTCCGAGATGCATACATGCTCCCTCAATAAAAAATTGCTTGTTGCATTAAGCAGCTTGTTTGCAAACTGTTTGGGTCCTTCTCATAGACCCCTAGGGTGTTCCTTGGGGGGTCGCAACTGGACATTTCGATCCTAATACATTATTTTACCTATTCAAAGTATTTTTACAAGTTTTAGCCTTCAGAAAACACTTGCAGACCTTCAAAAGACCTAAGGACATCTGCTAGTTCAACTTCACTAGTTTTCGGACGTCATGGTCGTCCCTTGACGGTTAGTCTCTAATACATCCAAATAAATTAACTACATTAGCTTATTTTTGGAAACACCATTTTTAATCATTATTCATGTTGTAAGGATTTAGCCTAGGTAATTGTATTACCGAAGTATAACAACAGAGGATGTTGACACAAGACACCGATAATCGTAACAACTAAAATGATAAATAAATGCAAAAACGGATCTTCTAGAAAGTAAGGAGGCTCACTAATTACTGTGAAATGAATATATCACAACCCAGGGTATCCCCTAGACGTAAGAAGGTGTATCAGACCTCGACAGGCCTCATACAAGACACGTAGAATATCATAACATTGAGTAATAGAAATGAGTTGAATTTAAAACTTTTCAGTACAATCAAAGTCTTGATAAAACAAAACGGAAGTCTAATATCATTCTATCAAACTATATAAACATCAAGAATAAAATCTTGGGAGACAATCATGCAATAGTCCAATTGATAAAATAAAGTGGTGATCACATCGTTGAATCCAATGATGACTCACCAGTGTTCACTTCTTGAGCTACTATGATCCTAGCTACTAGAATAAGTTTCATTATTGCCTAACCCTACATTTGATAAGAATGTACTCAACGTATGTGTTATTAAATTCAAGTACTAAATATTACATCTAGAATAAACAACATAAACATCATCGTTAGTCAATTAAAATCATAAGCATAATCAATGCACATGAATAAACATTATAATAAGAAAGAATGCTTCTCAATCAACCTTAGGCATCCTTAGTCTATACATGGGTCATCCATGTACAGTCAAGATTACCTCATGGAAGACATCTCTAGAGACAACCCATGTTATTCATTCTTTACATCATAGTCTCATTATTCATAATTAATTCTATAGACATGGAGATTGAAATATTTGCCTAACTTATCAAGGATAATGGGTATTCACCTTTTGTCATATCTACTCTTACATCGTAGGTACTTGCCTCCACATTCTCATCATATAATGCGGGTACTCACCACCTGATTATTCATCATATAGTGTGGGTAATGACCTCCATATTATTTCATAAGGACCATGGATACTCTCTTCTGTATCCATTAATTATAGAGTGCAAGGGTAATGACATCTTTCCTCATCAAAACATACTCTTTTAGTCTAGATTCATTTTAGGTGGCAAAAACTTTCAATGTAGAATCAATCAGCTGAGAAAGCCTTTCACATTAATTCAATCATAATTAGATATTCATGTGGGAAGGATACCTTCCATAAAAATGACATCATTTACAAATAGCTCCTATCATAAGCTTCACTTTCAATCCATAGATTTCATGACCATCATCTTAGATCTCTAACTATTCTAGTGATAATTCATCAATCCTATAAGATACATCTTAAATCCATAAAGTTTTGCTTCATGATATCAACCCAATTATATCAATTCTACGTTAGATCTTGGAATAGGCATGGGTACATGAAATTTCAATCTTAAAACATGTATTTACTAATTATATAAAAACCCAATCACCAACCACTTAATTGGATCAACAATCATCATAACCCACAACATTTGAACATACCAAGTTAGAATTAGGGAGTTCTTCATCAAATTCAGGAATTCTAGGAGACTCCATTGATGGAAGAGATCAATGGATGAAATGCTATTATACCTTGATAAAAATTCCCTCAAAAGATTGATGATTGGGAGACTTGATCTTGACCTAGCTCCAATTTCTTCCTTCTTATTCCAACTTCTAGAGAGAGAATATTTGAGAGGACTTTTGGGAATTCTTTTGTAATTTTGAGAGAATGTCTATAATGAGGGTTTCAGGGGTTAAATATACTTATATATGTGTCCTATTCCAAGGCAAAAATTACACCATTTTTATTTAATTCAAAACAAAAAAGAAACACCCCTAAAAGTAACCGCACTGCTGATGCAAGACCAAGATCGACGGACCGTGGATGGATCTACCGTCAGTCCAGGCAAAGAATTGTTCAGTGGTTAGAGACTCAATTTTTGTACCTCGACCTCGGACCACAGACCATAGTCTAGACGACGGTCAATTGGTTACGTTGTGGTCATGAGGCGTAAGTTCAATAAGAGTGACAAACCACAAACCCCCGTTACGGTCCATGGCTCACTCCATGGGTCGTGAGTTGCACCTGCAATTTCCTAAAATTTTTAGTTTTGACTCTTTTGGAAACTGTGTTAGATTATTCCCCCCCCCCCCAGGGTTATTCATCCTTGCTTGAAATTCTAAGCACCTTTTCCAATAAAAATACTCAAGACTAGCAACCCATAATGCATCTCCTAGCTAAACATATTCAATGTACCATAAGTAAGTGGAAATTAGCGCTAACAATCAAATATTTAGATTTGATATATTCAAGGAACAAATACCTTATCCATCAAAATATATGCTAAAAACAATCTCATGGAGCTCATATGCAGTTCAATCTCAGAAAGCATATCTAAAACATGTTCATCAATTCATCTCATGGATTTTATATGAAATTCATACTCAATTAATTAAAACATAAGGAAAATCACACACAAACTTATTTTCTTTCAAAAGACAAGATATCATGAACATGCATCACATAAGGAAATTATGGGAACATCTATGACACAAATGACTTCAAATCATAAATCAAACCAAAAGGAACCTCATTCCCTCAAGCTAGAGTAGAGGGAAAGAGATCAGGATTTCGGAACTTCAAATCGATTAAGCTTCCCAAGTAGCACCCTAAAACAAGTGGTTTCTCCAAAATATTTACGAAAACAACTTTCTTGTTTCTTAATATCTTAACTTAGTGGTCTAGAATCTCAACCGGTACTTCTTCATAAGATAAACTATCATCAACTCCCAACCCTTTCAGGGAAACTTTTGATATTGGATTTCCAACAAACCTTTTACGCACAGAGACATGGAACACCGGATGCACCATTGCCAAATCATTTGGAAAATTAAATTCATAATCAACCTTACAAATACGTCTCATGTTTGATACATATCTGGGACTATATTTTCCCTTTTTCTGAAATCTCATCGCACTTTTCATTGGTGAGATTTTCAAATAGACCCAATCACTAATTAACCTCAAACTGAAGGTCTCTCTTTCTAACATGGGCATAGGACTTTTGTCTTGTTTAGGTTGTTCTCAACCTCTTTCTATTAAGCCAGACCTTCTCTATTGTCTCATGAACTAAGTCGGGTATAATCAAGACAACGTCACTATCTCAAACAATCCTATGGATGTACTACACCTCTTACAGTAAAGACATTCAAAAGGGGACATACCAATACTGGAATGGTCACAATTATTATAAGTAAACTCTATCAATGTCAAGTGATCACCCTAACTTCCCTTTAAATCGATGACACTTTTGCTCAACATATCTTCTTACATTTGGACCGGTGAATCCTCCTTCCCTTCAGTTTGTGGGTGAAAATACGTGCTAAGCTTCACTTTTATGCCTAGACCTTTTTGGAATAACTCCCAAATTTGAGAATTAAATTGAGTACCCCTATCAGAGATAATGGACAGTGACACACCATGAAATTTTACCATTTCCATTATATACAACTTAGCATAGTCTTCCGCGACATAAGAAACTTTGGCGAGAATAGAATGCAATGATTTCATTATTCCGTCTATTATAACCCAAATCAAATTATTTTGTCGTCGAGTACGTGGCAACCTCACTGTAAATTCCATATTCACAAATTCCTACTTCCAAGTAGGAATGCTAATGTCTTGGGATAAACCTCCCGAGTTTTTTATATTCAATCTTCACTTGTTGGCAATTAGGAGAACTAGCCACAAATCCCACAATATCCTTTTTCATCCCATTCCACCAATATATTTCCTGCAAATCATGGTACATCTTGGTAGCTGCTTAGTGAACATAATACCAAGAACTATGGACTTTTGTCAAAATCTGTTCCCTTACATAATCAACATTTTGAACACATATTCGAACTTGGTATCTAGGTACTCGATATTTTTCATGAAGTAAAGAGTCAATAGACTTCTTGAGTACAGAGTTACTTGGTATTGAAGTGACTAGTTGATAAAACCAACTATTCATCAATGAGTGGAAGGCTATCAATGTTTATAGAGCTTCAAACTCAACTCTTTCTTATGTGATATTCAGAGTCTTCTGTCCTAGCAGCCTATGCCTAGTGTCAAAAAAGGCATTATCAAGTTCTTTATTTCTTGATCTAACACTTTTTCGGTGTCTCCTGAAACCTACTATCAATAGTGTTCTTTAGCGGGAGGTATGTCTCGTCTAGTAACATCTTCTTTCCAAAAAAAAAGTACAGTTTCATTTAATTTTTCAAAAATTTGATCTAGACATTGTTTATTTTTCAGAGCACTTGCAAAAGATGATTCAAAACCATAATGGATAATGACACCACCCTTGGCAGATTCTTCCAATTGAATACTCAATTGGGCCAATGTATGCACATCTCGTGGCAACTCTTTTCAATCATCCACATGACCAACAATATTTGTAGAGAACCTACTAAGAGCATCCACTACTATATTAATCTTTCCGGGGTGATAGAGAACACTCATATCATTATCTTTCAATATCTCAAGCAACCTTATTAGGCAAAAATTCATACCCTTGTTATTAAATACATATTGCAAGGTTCTGTGGTTGGTAAATACATCTACGCACACACCATACATACAATGTCTCCATATCTTTAACGAAAAAACTACCACATTGATTCAAGATCATGGGTCGGATAATTCTTCTTACAAACCTTAAGGTTGTGTGAAGCGTAGGAAATAAACTTTTCATTTTGCATAATTACATATCCCAACTCAATTCTCTAAGCATCACAATATTTGGAAAATACAGACTTAGCCTTCTTTTGGGTCAAAGGCATAAATAAAGAGGAAATAGAAGCAAAACCCTCAACAAATCATCGATAATAATTGGCCAATCCCAAGAAACTTCTGATGTCTGAAGGTGATAGAGGTCTAGGCTAACTATTGACTACATCCATCTTCTTAATATCTATCTATATACCTTTCCCTGAAAAAATATGACAAAAATATAATACAGACCTTAGCCAAAATTCACATTTGCTAAACTTTGCCAAAACTTGTTGTACCTTAAGAATTTGCAATATGATCCTCAAATGATGAATATTCTCATTTTCATTTCTTGAGCATATCAATATATAATCGATGAACACAACTACAAACATGTCAAGGTGTTGTCTAAACACCCTATCATAAAGTCCATATATGTGTTGTAGCCTTAGTCAAACCAAACATCATTACCAGAAACACATGTTGAGCATACCGGGTTCTATTATTTTTGGAATATATTCCTCTTTCACAATCAACTGGTGATAACCCCACTAGAAATCAATTTAGAGAAATAACTTTCCCCTTGGAGTTGGTCAAACAAATCATAGATCCTTGAGAGAGGATACATATTTTTAATAATCACATTGTCAAAATATAGATAATTGATGCATATTCGGAGGGAACCGTCTTTTTTCTTAACAAACAACACTAAATCATCCCATTGTGAGATGTTTGGTTGGATGAAACCTTTTTATAACAGATCTTCCAATTTTTCCTTCAACTCTTTAAGTTCCGCCTGAACCATTCAATAAGGAGGAATAGAAATAGGGTGCGTATCCAGGCACAGGTCAATACAATGTCAATTATCCTTTCGAGAGTAATACCAAGCACATCATTTGAAAATACCCTTAGAAACTCATTAACAATGGGGATCGACTCAAGCAAAGGGGTTTCAAAATATACATCCCTCACCCTAACTAGATGGTACAAGCAACCGTTAGAGATCATCTTTGTAGCTTAAACACAAGAAATAGCATGACTCTTATGAATGGAATTTACCCCCTCCCACTCGATGATAGGCTCATCTTGGAATCAGAACGTAACTAGCCTAGTAGTACAATATATAGAAGGATAACATGAATACTACCAATTCATACCAAGGATGACATCAAAGCGTAACATATCAAGTTCTACCAAGTTGACGAGAGTAACTCTATATAATAAGGAGACATTAAACCTTCTATACACCCTCTCAACGAACACAGAATCACCAACAGAGGTAGAAATAGAAAAAGTATCTAAGAGGACATGATGGAGCAAATCAAACTTTAAAGACACATAAGGAGCCATAAAGGACAAAGTAGCGTCAGGAATAAGCAAAGCATAAAGATAAATTTTAGAATCTTCTAACATAGTGGTAACCATATCAGGCAATGTCTCTTGATCACCTCTAGTTTAGAGTACAGAAATATCAGTTTTGCTTAGGAACATTGGAACCCGAACCACTTGGATAGGATAGGGGCTGTATTGATCCCTACGATAAGTATATCCCTCATTCTTAGAAACCGTGCGAGAGTTACCTATCTTGTGACCCATCTTAGCACGCCTAAATCAGGCATTGATCCCTCTATACACTTACCCTAATGATTTCTCCCACATTTAGTACAAGTAGGAAATGAGGACTGACTGCCATCTACTTCAGGTATAGGGTTAGATATCCTTTAACTTTTAGACTTTGGATAAGCATTTGAAGAACCCTTTCCAAATAATCTTCATCAGAACCTAGAATGACCTCATCCACCAGACGTAGAATATGAGAATTTACCATCATCCATTCTTGCCCTTTTGCTTCCCTACATCATTCTTTAACCTTTTCATCCTAAATTTATTGGGAATGCACCATAGGCAAAAAATGTCAATATCATGAACAAGAATAGCAGTACGGCATTTTATGACAACAAAGTCAAACATTCCAGAAACAAACGTATTCATCTTGTTACTATGATCCCCAATAATAGAAGAAACATACTTAGAAAATTTGATGAACCTCAAAGAGTACACTTTCACACTCATATTTTCTTGCCAAAGTTAGATGAACTTTAGTACCGTGGCCTCTCTCATCTTTAGAGGGAAGAACCTGTCAAGGAAATTAATTTTAAACCTCTCCCACTCTATGGGATCACTCCTTCTGGTCTTGCCCCTTTCCACTGGTTATATCAACTCTGAGCAGGATTACTCTACTTTCTCTACCGGTGTCACCCTTATAATATCTTGTATCTTATAGACCTTATTGATATATTCTTGAGGATGCTTATTAATTTTGGACACATATAATTATGAAGGTTTCATCGTTGTAAAGTTCCCTCACTCTTCTCACCGATGTACCCACATTTGAGTTCATGATAGTTACCACCTCTCTGTTGGGTTGAATAATCACGACTTGAGACAACAGTTGTACACTAACCAAAACTCTGTATTGATTATATTCTCATTTATAGGATCAATTGGAGATTGAAGAGGAGCTTGGGGGGGGGGGGGGGAGGGGAGAAATTTTAATCATCAATTTCTCCCTCCATCTTTCTTGTAAAAGCCCTTCTAGTATTCATAACCTAAAATCTATCGGGTAAGGATTAGGATAAATACCTTATAGAGTTAAACTCCATGGAATGATTAGAGAAAAGAAAAAGTGATATTTCCTGAACATCTAGTAACGTCTCATACATAAATGTGGCACACTCTAATTCATAAATTAGTCATGGTTCACACCTATGAACAAAACTCTACTTTACGCGTTTTGAGACATCCTACAATCATTCTATACCTTGTGCTCTAACACAAAGTTTATCATAACTAAGGGTTACCCCTAGACGTAACAAGAAGTATAAGACCCTGATAGGCCTAATATAAACCAATTAGCATATCATAACATACATAAATAGAAATGAGCAAAAATTTAAAATCTTTTATACAATCAAATTATTTATAAAAAGAAGCAAAAGTGTAATACATTGTTTTAAACCATGTAAAATAAAAAAAATCTTGGGACACAACCCATACAATAGACCAAGCTATAAAAGAAAGTGGTGATCACATCCTCAAATCTAATCCAGACTCATCAATCTTCACTTTCTTAAGCTACTATGATCCTATCCACGAGAATAAATGCCAATGTCGTTGGACCTTACATTTGACAAGAATATAGGCAATGTATGTGTTAGTAAAATCACATAATAAATAGATAGATAACATGAGCAACATAAGTATCATGGTTAGTCAATGTGAACCATAAGAATAATCAATGAACATAAATCAACATCATAATAATAAAGGAATATTTCTCAAGGAACCTTACTCATACTTAGTCAAGACTTGGGTCATCCGCCTTTAGTCATGCTTACCTCATAGATCGCATATCTAGTAACAATCCACGTTATCATAGTCTCATAATAAATAATCAGTTTTAAAGACATGGGGTTTTGCCTCTTTTCCTAGCTTAAAGAGGCTATTGTGTATTCGCCTCCTCTTACTTACCTTTAGATTGCGGGTACTCGCCTCCACAATCTCATCATATGATGCAGGTAAACACCCCCCCACATTATTAATCATATAATGTGGGTAATGGATTCAATATTATTTCATAGGGATCATTGGTACTCGCCTCCATGTCCATTTATCATAATAAGAAAATGGGGACTCACCTCTTGTTCAATTTTAAGAAGTAGGGGAATCACCTCATATCCTTTCATATGGAGGTCAAGGGTAATCACCTTTCGCCTCATAAACTACATAGTCTTTTAGTCTAGATTCATTTTAGGTGAGCAAACTTTTTACCTAAAATCATTCATGTGAGAAAGCCCTTCACATTTATTGATTCATAATTAACAATTAATCGGAGAAATATTCATTACACAACAATGATATTAATTACCAACAATTCCTATAATAAGATTTACTCTCAAGCCCTAAATTTCATGATCATCATTTAAGCTTAATTCTAAAGGTATTATATTAATAATTCATCAATCCTATAAGGATACATCTTAAACCAACAAAGTTTCCATTCATGGCATTAACCCAATTATATCAGTTCTAGCTTAAAATCATAGAATAGGCACGGGTACATGAAATTTCACTCTATCACATGTATTTATACTAATTCTATAATAAACAATCACAATCCACTCAATTGAATCAACAATAATCATAAGCCACAACGTTGGAAGAAGCCCTAGCGAGATTTGGGGAATATTTCATCAAATTGGGTAATTCTAGGGGAGTCCATGGATGGAACAGATACATGGATGAAACAATATCATACCTTTATTACAATTCCCTCAAAACCATGACGATTGGGAGACTTTATTTTGACATAGATCCAATTTGTTCCTTATTCTTCCATGTTATAGTAAGAGAATATATGAGAGGAGTTTTTGGATTTTTTGGGGGATTTTGATAGAATGTCTTAAATGAGGGGTTTGAGGGTTAAATATACTTATATATGTGTCCTAGACTTAACAAAAATTACACCACTTTGATATAATTAAAGCCAAAAAAGACCCAATTGACCCTAAGAATAACTGCAAGTCTTGACCCATGGAGCACGACCGAAGGACTGTGGATGGGCCAAAACTATATCCTGATCAAGTGTTGTTTAGTAGTAATAGAATCAATTTATATACCTCGACCTATTGGCCTTATACAATGGATCGTAGTATTACCGATGGTCTATTGGTCAAGTTGTGGTCCTAAGGCCCAAGTTCAACCTAGAGGTCACCAACCACCGTCCCTCCCTATGGTCCGTGGCTCAGTCCATGACCTGTGGGTGGACGGTGGTGGATGGCACCCGTAATGTCTTGAAATTATTGCTTTTGCCGTTTTGTGAATCTAGGGTATAGCCGCTCAACTGGATCAACATGGTGTTAGATGTTGATCTTAGTTACTTGTATCTACATCATAAAATGTTGTCGGTGAAATAACGTCAGTCTGTTGAATGTAAGATCATGTGACATGAAATATAAACAAGACATAAGTTTAAACTATAATTAGAAAGAAACACTTACCTCAGCTTTACTCAACTCATGTATACTAATTTCAAAGTAGAAATAAAACAACAACAAGATGTAGTTTATATATCAGTTGAAAAAATAGATAACATCTAGAAGTAGTGGAAAATGCAATAACATCTCAGTTGTATATAAGAATACAAAAATGAATTATATTTGAGAGAATCTATAATCGACAACCATCTCTATGAGCTATGTGATGATACAAAATCTCGCTAATGCTACTGATACTATAACTTGAGGGATATAGAACACTTCAAAAAAGTGGATTTACTAGTCTATTTATAAAAAATATTAAGAAATCATCTAAAATGTATGATCATTTCTACCCACGTTGGTTACATGGTTTATGAAGAATTGAGTTTTCTGAACTTGTCACCATATCGATGCTAAATACTACTAAAAAATACTCAAATCATATATTTATAAACATAACACTTTCTTTAGTTTTGAGTTTATTACCCAAAAAACTATCTCTTAAAAGAGATGGAAGTCAACACTACTCATGAAAACACTTTTTGAAATTGGTGTTTCCTCTCATTTTAAATTTGAAAACATTTATTCTTAAGGAAAAAAGTTTGTTCCCATATATCAATTCAAATAACATGAACTTATGTCCACTCTTCCTCATACTTAATGCTTAAGTTTTAAAAAAGTTAAAGGAATTTGTAAAAGGCTTCTTAAAATGACTCGAAGAACACTCAAGAATTTACTCTTAAATCTACCTTGATTTGATTTATGAATTCAAGGTTATGATTTATGCTAGAAAGGAAACCTGGACGATTAAGAGTGTTTTTAGATATTATTCATGAGAAACATTCAAGAAAACATTATTTTGGAGCAATTTTATGACGCTGAGATGTATTTTAATATTTGGTCATGAAATAATTTTTGAGATTATGAGGTTTGTGGTCTCTTCGTGATGACGAAAGAAATTTTGTGCACTACTGGAGTAAGTCAGCGATGTAGACTTACATGCTAGATTGAGCCCAACTTTTTTATTTTTAGTTTTCTAACCCCAATTGTAACGACCCGGGAGTACTTCCTAGATGTCACACACCGTACTTAAACTCTGGGAGGTCTTATACAAGCCTTTTATCTTTCATTCATCAAAAAGGTATGAAAAGTAGTTCTTAATTAAAACTCTCCACAATAAAGTCAATAAGGAAACCCTTCAATAAAATGTAACAAGAACTAAGTCTCATCACAAGCCATCTTAGGAACATCTTATTATCATAGGTTCATAGACCTTACATTGAAAGAAATATACTAGTCTTCATAAAAAGTCTTTGATGAAAGCAAACTAGGAAGAACATCCATGTCCTCAAACAGATGAAGACAAACCTAGAGTCTTGAGAGAGCTAGGATTGCAGATCTCCATTTATTTCTCCATAAATTTCGTGGGAAACCCATGTATTCCTTGAATCCTAATTTTCTCTCTAAAGTGCATGAATTGATTATGGCTTAATTGTATAGAATTCATGTTGTAGATATCTATACTGAGTTTTCTGGATCATTAATATAGATGAATTGCTAACCTAGTATTATGTATATTGTAATTGGTAATATCTCTCGTTATGTGAATTTGTTGAAGAGGATATGGAATGGCGATTGTGACTATTGGAATGTGGTGAGTTGACCTAATTCCTTTATTTAGTATATAATTGATATTAAATAGTTATTGATTGGTATGGTACAATTTTAATGGCGGTGTTTAATTGTTGTATCATTATGAACATGGCCTTGGCATTATTATGTGAATTATTGTATGATCATGATATGTCATATGTGAAGGTTTAAATTGAATGTGCTCATATGATGTCTATATGATCTTGTATGTGTTCTACAATATTATTGAGTTCACTTATTCTATAGATGTTGATATATGATGATGAATGACTAGGGAGAGCCTTATAGAATGATGTTTTATCATGTGTTGGTAGGCTAGTTGTCCCTACTTTGTACTTGAATTATATTGAATAAGAGTATGAATGAAGGTCTAGGATCGATAGACCTAGTATAGGATATTAAATGAGGTCTTCTAGAGTGTGTATTCAACCAGTTGAACTAAGCATGCTGCCCTTTCCTGATGAGTCTAAAATCATAAGTGAATATAAAACAAAAAATAATGAAAAGAAGGTTAAAAAAGTAGAACTTTGAATATGAAAAGAAGTCTAAGAATGTGAAATTTTGATTAATGAAAGGAATGACAATAAGAAGCCTTGAAGTAATAGACCTATATGGTGGATCCTTCTTGACTGGAATGATGGACATAGAGATAGGTTTGTTTGAATAGCATGTGACCATCGTTAAGAATGTCATATGAGTTATCCTCATAGACCTTGTTCGGTAGACCCTAGTGGATCCCTCTTGGTAGTGTTATTATGAGTTGGTAGAAAAAAGAAATGGTACCTCTCCAAATACCCAAACGTGAATGAACATACACTACAAGAACAAAGGCAAAGCACCGAGTGGATATGTGTGTTGTAGTAGCTCTATTTATAGAATATGACTAGAGTACAAATAACCCCTTGATATCACTTAACCATGTGCCAACATGGGATGCGTCCTAAATCTACCTTTGTCAAGTAGAACATCATCCACAGTACTGGTTCCTTATGATACAAGATTCCATACCTAGCTCGTATGGTCTATGTTAGTTAATGCCTATTCTCATCACGTGGGATGTACACTCTAGTATTGGATAGGTTCTACAACGTGTAGGTAGTGGAATGGGGATGCTAGAATGAGTTCCCTAGGTCTTCCAAGACCATTATGTGAAGTCCCTTAATTGTTGTTTGTCACTTTAATGGTTCTTATGAATAATTTTCACTTGGTAAAGGTAATATGAATATAAAGGTTCTTATGTAGGGTAGATTTCAGGATCTCTTAGGTTTGCTTTAAGAGGGTTATGGGCGGTCTCTTCATGTTTTACTCAAGTGATACTTAGAGTAATCTTAGGTGAAGGGTATAAAGTTGATAAAAAGGATTACTTGTTGCATATGGAATATGTATTATATGTGATTGGTAAATTGTATTATGTCTATTAAATTAATACAATGAAGGTCTCTATCAAAATTGCAAGAAAGCATATCTTAAAGTAAATGTCCATTTTCTAATGGTTCTGTTGCATCTTCACCATACTTAGTGCATTCAATCTGCTAATTCCATATGTTTGTCTATTTCTACAAGTGTAGGTGGCAAGTGCGGATTCTCTTAGGACTTAAAGCTTAGGAAGGCTTGGTATGTCTTCATATGTTTGAGGACATGGTTTATGTTTCTAGATATCTCTTATTAAAGACTTTTTAATAGACTATAGTTCATTTTCAAATTGATGTAAGGTTTGTGACCCTATGATACTATATGTGTCTAAGATGGATTATGATGATACTTAGTTCTTTCTTATATTCTACAAAAGATTTTTAGTATTATTATGAAAAGTTTTAAATTTCGCACTACCTTTCATATATATGCGGTAAAAAAGTTTAAGGGCGTGTATAAGACCTCCAAGAGGTGAGTACACCTTGTGAGGACTTTAGGGAGCTCCCGGGTCATTACAAACTTGGTCTAAAAGCATAAGGTTATGAAGTAGTCTTCAGGATTCAAAGTCTCATAAAGCAATGTCTAGTAGATTTTTGTTTATCGGTGGTGAGTCATGACATATCTATGAGTTAGAGGCTTTAGGACGATAGAAGTTTCACTTTTTTCATTTCTTTTGTGTCGTACCATAGATTTTAGGTTAGATGTGTCATTTCCTAATCTCTTCTCTTGTATTTATAGGATATGAAAACAAGGACACACGAAAGAAGAGTTCATGAGGAAGTTCCTCCCCAAGGTGAACAAGTTCCCCAAGGTTTTCATGTTCCTCAAGTTTAACAAGTCGTGATATCTAATTAAGGAAATTAGGTTCTGGTGGTTCCCCACGACATTACTAATGAGTAAGTAAGAGGAGATCTTCTTACCCTAGCCCGAGCCATGACGGCTCAAGCCAATTGAGATTTAGAGACTAGGATGAATCCTCTTGAGAGTACCATGACCTCTAGTTTGAGAGACTTTGTGTGTATTAATACTCCTACCTTTCTTGGTTCTAAGGGAGAGAGGATTCGCCTTCTAGGATGAGGTATATAAGATAGTTCATGATATGGAGCGAACTTCTAGGGAAAAAGAGTAGTTGGCTTCATACCAATTTAAATGGGTTGCTCAAGTGTGGTATACACAATGGAATGATAATAAGTCGGTAGAATCGTGTCCAAATGGATGGGAAAAGTTTAAGGAAGCCTTCTTAAGGAAGTACTTTCGCCGTGAGAAGAATCAGGTTAAGATTGAGGAGTTTATAAACCTTAGGCAAGGAAAAATGAGTAAGGAAGAGTATTCCTTGAAATTTACCCTATTGTCTAAGTATGCTCCATTTTTGGTGTCTAATCTTAGAGATAAGATGAGCAGGTTCTTGATCAGTGTTTCGATCTTCTGAAGGAAAAGTATCGGACGACAATGCTCTATAACGACATGAATATCTCTAGACTCATCGTGTATGCTTAATCCATTGAATAATCTAAGATTAAGAGGTTAGGTAGGGATTTAAAAAGAGGTAGGTCAGACGATCAAGGTCAATCAAGGTATAAAAAAGGGCCCCAATTTAAGATACTACAAGTGTTACAATTGTCGACCAAGAGAGAAGTGGTGGATCCTAATTGGTTAGGCCTCCTTGTCCAACTTGTAGCAAAAAGGCAGCGTAGGATGTTCCTAGCCGGTACTAGTGGGTGTTATGGTTGTGGGAAGAATGATCACAAGGTAAGAGATTGTCCTTCTATTGCGGTTAGAGGGACAGAGGCCAAGAAAGCTCTTAGTTAGGGTACTGTTCCCATTCTTTGAATCATGGTCATTTATATGCTTTTCAAACTAGAAAGGAAGCAAATCCTGATGAAGGTTCCAATTAAGTAATTGTTTTCCCCTTTCTGTTGTTCCTGATAGAGTTTATGGGTTTGGGTTTCTCCTAAGAGGGTGGAGTATGGTGAATAGTTTAGTCAATGGATTTTGTTTCTTCTCTTCTATTTTATTCAAGCTTTAGAGTTAGAAATTTCTAGTAGCATGTGTATAAATTGGGATTCTTTTGTAAAAACAGAGTTTTATGTTTCCCTTAAAATTTTTGGAATATTTCCATTATTTTATATTTATACAGAAAAGTGAGCTTAAATGATGTTGTCTCTTGTTGATGTGCATCAACAATGAATTACCTAAATTTTGCATGAGTGAATTATAAGCATGCTTAACAGGGAACATTTTAAAAGGTTTCATAATTCTGTTTTATTTGAATTGAGCAGATGACGTGTCGATAAGCTTGTTCCTCCTATGTGAAATTAAAAATATAGAGTCTCTCTGCAGGATAAGTTGTAGATGTTATTCCTACTTTCTTGTTGTGTTAAAGTCTCTTGTTATGTGTAGTTAATTGTCCTCCTATCTATGTGTATTTCGTATGACGTGGTATGGTTATGAGCTTCTAGTCTTGAGTTTTGATCTCTTGAAAGCATTGAAAGTGTTTTAGTGTCATTCGAGGAAGAATGTTATCATAGTGGGGGAGATTGTTGTTACCATCAAAGTTAAATAGGTTAAATTAGATCCTATCATGTGTGTTATAGGTTAATAAGGTGTTAAACTAATGAATAATAGCATTAGAAGTCAGTTTGAAGAGTTTTGAAGTCAAACGTCAAAGAACAACCAAGACGTTCGAAAACTAGTCCTATGTGTTCTAGTGTGCCTTTACATGGTTTATATGTTTTTTGGTGTCTAATGTGGAAACGTCTGGGTACGACTCCCCAAAGACCACCTTATAACTCCTTGAGAAGAATCTAAATGTTGTCCATGAAGCTGCGAAGGCAGTCCCAAACCACGACCCAATAGACGTTTCTTTGATTGAATGATGCCCCGTCATAATGGGGTGTGCCTACACAGTAATTTGTGGGGATACTAGCCCCCAAAGAATGAATCTTTTATCAAAACCATGCCCAGCAGGCCTGGTTCTGGTTCCATCGACGCCCCGTCATTTGGTTGCCATCGTGTGGCCTGCAATTTTCATGCATATCTCGACAAAGTGAGGGGTGATTCACCCCATGTACTGATTAAGTCCTATACAGATTTTTTTGATGTTTTGAAGTATATTAAGTTAGTTTAAATACCTAGACATATATTGGACCTCAAATTTCCAAATCAAAACCCCAAAATCAAAAGAAGTTCTCTCTAGACTCCATCGAAGCATAACTCAAGGTTGAATCTAGGATTGAATTTCTCCAGTGATTTTTCCATCAATTTTGTTGAATTTCATATTTTTTGTTATGGTGATTTCATCCTTTTACTCTTCTTCCATTCAAGGAGCCAATTCCATAAGCTTTTCAAAGATCTTCAAAAACCTTGAAATCATATTTTCAATTCTAAGAATGAGTTTTTGCATGAAAAGGTTTAATTTGATGTTTTATTAAATGATCAATGTTAATTTATGGTTTTAAGATCAAAACTTTCACGAACCCATGTATTCCTTGAATTCCTAGTTTTGGTTCTAAAGTGGATGAATTGTTCGTGGCTTAATTGTGTTGAACTCATGTATAGATTGTTATAGGCAATTGATCATAAGTTGATAATTGTTAAAAATGTTCATATATTGTCATATAGTATTGATATATATATTGAATTTTGTTGGATCATTGATATGGATTAATTGTTGGCCTAGTCTTATGTGCGTTGTTATTTGTAAGATTTGTTGTTATGCGAATTTGTTGGAAAGGCTAAGGAATGGTGATTGTGTCTATTGGAAGGTGGTGAATTGACGTAATTACTTTGTTTAGAATAGAATTGATATTGAATTGTTATTGATTTGTATGGTTCACTTATGCTGGCGGTGTTTAATTTTTATAATCGTTGTGACCACGTCCTTTTCTGCAATATTATGTGAATTATGGTTCGATCATGATACAGTATATGTGAAGGTATAAAGTGAAGGTGCTCATGTGATGTCTGTATGATCGTGTATGGTTGTTACAATTATATGATTGAATGTACTTACTCTCTAGATGTTTATATATGATGATAAAGGACTAGGAAGAGCCTTATAGAATTATGGTGTATCTTGTGTTGGTAGTCTATTTGTTCCTACTTGTTAGTTGAATGATATTGAATGAGAGTATGAATGAAGATCTAGGATCGGTAGACCTAGAGTAGGTGCCCTTCCTTTAAATGATTATATGAGGTTTTCTCGAGTATGTGTTTAACTGGTAAACCTAAGATGGTGCTCCTTCTGGATGAGTCAAAAACTCCAAGTGAATGTAAAACCATTAATAATGAAAAGAAATTAATAAACTAGAACCTTGAATATGAAAAAAGTTAAGAATGTGAAACCTTGAATAATTAAAAGAAGGGTAGTAAGAAGACTAGAAGGAATACACCTATACGGTGCCTCCTTATTAAGTGGAGTGATAGACTTAGAGATAGGTTGGTCGGAACAGCATGCGTCCATCTTTATGAAAGTTATAAGAGCTATCCTAATAGACCTAGATGGTGTACCCTAGTGGATCCCTTCTAGGTAGTGGTATTATGAGTTGGTAGAACTAAGAAATGGTACCTCCTCAAATAACCTTAAGGAATGAACTTACTCTATGAGAGAACAGGCAAATCACCGAGTGGATTTACTTGTGGTAATATCTCTACTTGTAGCATGATATAGGAGTAAAAGAATCCCTTCATATTTCTTAACCATGTGCTAACATGGGATGTTTCCTTGTTCTACCTTTGGCAAGTAGAACACCTTTTAAGATGTGGGGTCCTTATGACACTGGATTCCATACGTAGCTCATATTACCTATGTCGGTTGATCCATATTTTCATCATGTGGGATGTACACTGTAGTATTGAATAGGTTCTACAAAGTGTTTGTAGTAGAATAGGGCACCATCTACACATGGTATTAGTAGGCCTTGAAGATGCTAGAATAAGTTCCCAAGGTCTTCCAAGACCATTATGTGAAGTCCTCTAATTGTTGCTTGTCTCTTAAATGATTCTATTGAATAATGTTCACTAGGTAAATGTAGGATGAATAGAAATATTCTTATCTAGGGTAGCTTTGATGATCGCGTAGGTGTTCTTGAAGAGGGTGTATGGGCGGTCTCTTCATGACTTACTCAAGTGAGTCTTAGAGAAACCTTAGGTGGAGGGTATAATGTGTATGAAAAGGATTAGTTTTTGAATATTGAATATGTCTTATATGTGATTGGTAACGTCTACTATGCCTATAAAACTCTTATGATTAAGGTTTCTACCTAAATTACATGGAAGCATGTATTAAAGTTAATGTCTCTTTTTGCATGGTTTTCTTGCATGTTCACCATACTTATTGAATTCAGTGTGCTAATTCTAGATGTTTCTCTCTTTCAACAAGTGTAGGTGGCAAGTTATGATTATATTGGGCGTTGAAGCTTGGGAAATACAATTCTCTCAAGAAGCTTGGTATGTCCTATTATGTTCGAGGACATGGTTTATGTTTCTAGCTATTTCTTATTAAAGACTTTGTAATCGACTGGAATTCTTTTTGAAATTGATGTAAGGGATTTGACCCTATGATATTATATGTGTCTAAGATGACATATAAAAAAACTTAGTTCTTTCTTATATTCTATGAAATTGTTTGACTATTATTGTGGAAAGTTTTAAATTCCACAATACCTTTAATATATATGCAATGCACGATATCTAAAGGCTTGTATAACACCTCCGAGAGCTGAGTGCGCCTTGGGATGACTTGGGTGTTCTTCAGGGTCGTTACACAAGGTAAACTTCCATAATTATCAACATATAACTATATTTATTAAGTAAACCATTAATCATTTACACCCTCTATCCAAAGTTATCCTAAGACCCACCTTGGTAAGACATGAAGAGACTACCCGTACAACCTTTTCAATACACACCAAAGAGTTCCTTAGGATTATCAAAGATAAAGATACTTCTTTTCCATCAAACTCAACAAGTCAACATAATATATACACAGTTCTAACATAATGTAAACACAATATAAAAACAATTCTAACAATATCAAATAACATTCATCAAACTCACTTCATAAGCCAATTACGAAATTAGGACAAAACAAGGTTTTTTCAAGGAATTCCATTAAAATAATCTTAAATTGGTGTAAGGGATGTGACCCTATGATATTATATGTGTCTATGATGCTTTATGAAAAAACTTAGTTCTTTCTTATATTCTATAAAATTGTTTTACTATTATTGTGGAAAGCTTTAAATTCCATAATACTTTTAATATATATGCAATGAACAATATCTAAAGGCTTGTATAACACCTTCGAGAGGTGAGTGCGCCTTGTGACGACTTGGGCGTTCTGCATGGTCGTTACACAAGGTAAACTTCCATAATTATCAACATATAACTATATTCATTAAGTAACCCATTAATCATTTAGACCCTCTATCAAAAGTTATTCTAAGACCCTCGAAGAGACCGCCCATACAACCTGTTCAATACACACCTAAGTGTTCCTTAGGATTATGAAAGATAAGGATACTTCTTTTCCATCATAACTAAACGAGTCAACATAATATAAACACAGTTATAACATAATGTAAACACATTATAAACACAATTCTAACAATATCCAATCACATTCATCAAACTAACTTCATAAGACAATTACGAGATTAGGAAAAACATGGTTTTTTTAAAGAATTCCATTAAAATAATCTTAAATTGATGTAAGGGATGTGACCCTGTGATATTATATGTGTCTAAGATGCCTTATGAAAAAACTTAGTTCTTTCTTATATTCTATAAAATTGTTTTACTATTATTGTGGAAAGTTCTAAATTCCATAATACTTTTAATATATATGCAATGAACGATATCTAAATGCTTGTATAACACCTCCGAGAGGTGAGTGCGCCTAGTGACGACTTGGGCGTTGTGCACAGTCGTTACACAAGGTAAACTTCCATAATTATCAACATATAACTATATTAATTAAGTAACACATTAATCATTTAGACCCTCTATCCAAAGTTATCCTAAGACCCACCTTGGTAAGACACGAAGAGACCGCCCTTACAACCTCTTCAATGCAGGCCTAAGTGTTCCTTAGGATTATCAAAGATAAGGATACTTCTTTTCCATCATAACTCAACGAGTCAACATAATACAAACAATGTTCTAACATAATGTAAGCACAATTCTAACAATATTAAATCATATTCATCAAACTCACTTCATCACATCCATCAAACTCACTTCATAAGCCAATTACGAGATTAGGACAAAACATGGTTTTTTCAAGGAATTCCATTTAAATAATCTTAAGCCCTTCATTCAACATAAGTATATCAATAACATATTTTAGAAAACGTTTTAGCAATTAACCCATGCGTATAATAAAAAATTTGAAAATTGATCATTAATTCACCTTTTAAAACCATTGAATTGAACTCCCTGAATGAGAGGTTATTCAAGAATGAAGGATTATCATACCTTATTACTAGGAATTCCACAAACTTTGAGTTGAAAACTTGAAGAATTTACCATCTTCCTTGGATCTTGAAAGTTCTTCAATTGAATATTTGAATACAGAGAGAATTTTGAGGGAAGATTGAGCTTTTGATTTTCAATTTGAGGGTTATGTTTTTGATTGGTTAAATGGGGTAAAGGTGAATAAAAACGGTTTATAACAAATACTGAAAGTTCCCACAACACCCCTACACAATTTGGACCTCCTTAATTAAGTCTAACTTGACTTCTAAATGACGGGCCAAAATTTAGGATATGAGGGTTTTGTTTTTTATTATAGAAATGGGGTAAAAGTGACTCAAAACCTTTTATAATAAATCCAAAAAGGTTCATGAAAAGCACGCGTCGCAAGAAAGTATTTTTCCTTTTAAGTGATGGGTGTGCGACGCGCGAGCATCTTCAAAAAGTTGCTGCCTGCACACTGCCTTTGCAGCCTCTTTTTCAAGGCTTGGGCCCTCCTCAAGGACCACTTTGGTTGGTCTTTGGGGAGTCGTACCTGGACGTTTTGGCCCTAAACTAGTTTATTAAGACACTAGTGTCACCCTCACTGATTTTTAGACTCCAAATGACACATCAAAACAAGGAAAACATACAAGAACACACTATCACACAAAAGATTAGTTTTCGGACGTCGTGGTCGTCCTGTCAGGCTTGACTTGGAAACTCTTTAAAACGGACTAACTTCAAAGGATGAGATTCATTATTTTAACATGTTAATAACTCAAGAAACTCAGGTGAAGCTCTAATTTATCCTAGTTTATTTTGAGGGTCGTTACAATCTCCCCCACTTGGAAAATATTCGTCCTTGAATGACACTAAAAGACTTTCAAGGACTAAATGACTTATCTAGCAGCTCACAACACACATAATCATAAACAAAACTTCATAGTCAATGCACCAAACTTACAAGGAACACCAACTTCACCTCATTTATGAACTCTAATCAACACAAGCAATTCAAAACTATTTCCACAATTCATAGTGCATACATACTTCATCATTTTCATATCATTTTCGAGAAAAATCCTTCTCCAACTTTATACATGCTCATCGTTGCATTATAAGGCTCAACATGCATTAACTTTCAAATCACACATAGGCCTAATCAACATGATTACTCATGAGGAAAACAAGCACTTTACTAGATGCACTTTAACATGAGAAGTATATAGATCAATTTCTAATTTTATCATAACATTATCAAGAGCATGTAACATATTATAATAAAAGGTACTCATAACATAAGGAAATATGCACCTCTTATTAATATGCAAGACTCTAAAACATAACAAAACTACTAAGAATTTTTGTCTTAAACTTGAGAAGAATAAAAGGAAACATAAGGATATCAACCATCTTCCTATTGAACTCATTCTCCCCCACATGGAGTAAACCCATCTAATAATAATTAAAGACAACCATTAGAAATTATGACTCACCGGGAACTTTATTCTGGGATTTCTCCTTTGTTAGCTTGTAGAACATAAAATGATTTTTCTTTTGAGCATTAGGATTTTGACCATCTTGAGGAGCTTGGTTGGTCTCCTTCCCTTTTACCTTAAGGGTTGGGAAATATCTCATATTATGATCCTTCTTTATACATTTAAAACACCCATCCGTACTGGCAATACAATTACCCAAATGTTGTGTTCCATATGTAGTACATCTATAACTGTCAAAAGTAGATCCACCTCCACTCACTCCTTTAGAATTTGAGTTGCACATCATATCCATGCTCACCATGGGGTATTCTTGATTGTAAGACCTCTTCTTATACTTAGGTTGACTTGGTTCATCCGGCCTATCCCTCTTCTTATCTCTATTCATATTTCAAAGCTTGGTCTCCTGAATTTGTTTCGTATACACCATAACTCTAGATATATCTATATCATGATGGAGCATTATTGTAAGACACTCTTGTTCAACCAAACTAGACACCCCTATCATAAACTTTTTTTTATCTATCCCTAAAGTTGGTTACCAACGTTGGGGCATATTTAGATAGTTAGGTGAACTTGAGAGAATATTCCTTCACACTTATTCCCCCTTGATGGAGGTTCATGAATTCCACTAACTGTTTCTCCCTTAAATCTAAGGGAAAAACCTTTCAAGAGAGGTCGTCTTAAACACTCCCAAATCTACCAGGCTCACACTTACTGGTCTCTCATCCTTCTGTTGCTCAAACCACACTTGTGCTACCTGTTTTAGTTGGTAGGTAGCCAGTTCCGCTTTTTTCCTAAAAGTTACTTTAAGAGCATCCACCACTTTAAACACCTAATAAATGAAGGTTTGTGGATCCTCATCCACCTTTGTTCCATGAAAATTAGGAGGATTCATCCTCATAAAGTCTCGTATTCTAGAAGCAGGACTACTTGCATTGCAGTTCACTTTGGCTCCTACTCATTGGTTAGTTGTGACCTTCATGGATTGAGATCCTACGCATCGGTTAGTTGTGGCATTCATGGCTTGAGCTTGAGTAGTGACGACTTGATTTTGAGTCATCATGAGTTGGGTCAATGTTTGGAAAGCAACCATTATTTCCACGTTAAATATGGCCCCTTCCTCATTGGGAGCTTGTCGACCTTGGGGTACTTGAGGGGAACCTTTTCATTCAAATTATCTTCTTAAGATTTCCTTACAATATTCCGTCTTGTATTAATGTTCCTAAAATCAAACAATAGGATTAACAACTAATACAATACACTCTAAGGCCCAACATCAAGAATATCAACGACGTGTAACTCTATCAACCTATAGCCTCTCGCTCATAGTTGTGTTGCAACTTACATCGATGAACAAGACTTTACATGACATGGCATGTGAGACTTTGGGACCTAAGACTATCTCCATAACCTTACGCTCTAATACCAAGTTTGTAACGACCCGAGAGTACCCCCTAGGTGCCACACAACGTACTTGACCTCTCGTAGGCCTTATACAATCCTTTTAGCTTTCATTCATCACATAGGTATGAAAAGTAGTAGGGAATTTAAAATTTTAACAATAAAATCAATAAGGAAAAACTTTTATAAAATGTAACATCACAAGCCATCTTAGACACTTTTTATTGTCATAGGGTCATAGCCCTTGCATTAGAAGAAAGATACTAGTTTTTATACAAAGTCTTTATGAAAGAAAACTAAAAAGAACATCCATGTCCTCTAACACATGAGGACATACCAGGAATATTGTGAGAATAATCTACTTCCCAAGTTTCAACTATTAGACCCTCAGTTTCTTCCACATATACTTGTAGAAATAGAGAAGAATATGGAGTTAGTACAACGAAGCACTAATCATGGCATTCATGCAAACACATGCTTTTAAAGAAAACATTTTTGTTGTAGTATGCTTTTCATGCTATCTTGATAAACTTCATGAACCAAGTGTAAAAGACATTATACAAGTCGATCACTAACATACAGGGTAATACTCCCATAATTCTCAACATATAACCATATTCATTAAGTAACACATTCATTATTTAGACCCTCTATCCATAGTTATCCTAATACCCACCTAGGTAAGAGATGAATAGACCGCTCATACAACCTATTTAATACACACCAAAGTGTTCCTTAAGATTACAAAAGATAAGGATACTTCTTTTCCATCACAACTCAACAAGTCAACATTCATTACTAGCGACACTAGATGAAACATTCATGCATATAAGAACTTCACATAAAGACTATCCCCTAAGATAAATCGAAGTTACACTAGTGCAACGTGAAAGTAGCATCCCATTATACTACTCAAACTTAGTACTCCTTTGGAACCACCCTAGACTACGAACATCACATTCGGCAAGTCACATAACCTTCATTAACATTAGACATAAGACCAACATGTTTCATCAATATTACACATAATAATGACTTACTTCATTTACATCATATAGAAACCTACTAATTCATTAACATTACAAGGATTCACAAAGACTCCTTCAAAATACCTATTTGTGCAATGAATAAATGGCGTCCCATTACACCACCTACCCTAACTATAACACCCTTTGCAAGACCTAGTTCATTATATTCTCTTGTGGGACTAGCTTTAACTGACATAGACCATGGGAGCTTAACATCAAATGTCTGTATTAACCCCTACAACATAAGGTATCCCCACTTTCCTAAGGTAGGGTCATTCTTTTAGCCTTTAGTGGAATACCACTAGCTAGTCGTACGTGGGCGCATAGGTAAGGGATAAGGAGATTGCTTGTAAGTACTACATCTCAACTATCGAAGAGTACCCATCTCAGGAGGTTACCTTTGGATACTACATCTCTACTCATGGAGAGTATCCACCCCTTCTCAAATCCTCCAGGTGCTAAGCATTAATCCCACAGAAATATGGACTTTCTTTATATTCATTAGTTATAGGTTAAGAGATTTCTACTAAGTAGTACATCTCAACTCATAAAGAGTACCCATCCCAATTTGTGATTCATTCACTGGAAAGATCGTAGGAATATTGATGTTGTTACTAGACACTATATGTCTACTCACAAAGAGTGTCCACCAAAAATTGCCCATTCATTCATTAGAGTTCTATTGAGAAAACCTTTCAATACACTTACAGTCATAACATTTTCATTTGCTTCATTCTTTCATTCATGTATGTGCGTATATGTGAGAAAACCTTTCACATAATCACCATCATTTAATACATTATCTTGTAAAAATGATCATACTACATTCATCATAATCCACACAAAATCATACTTCACATCCATATCATTGTTCAGTTAGTCACACTGTCTTTATGAATCACATGCATATCTTAAAAACACATCTCTATACATAAGCATCGTGACATTACTTTACTTCATAGTCAATGCCTTTAAGGCCAACACCACAATAAATTTACATATTTGTATACATTATCTTACCACCGCCACCATAAGTTGATCATACCACACAAGATCAATTCAATAAGTATTAGAACAATTTAGGTCAATTTATAGTTCGTCCAAGCAATGATCAACCTTTTGAAATTTCCTAAATTTCATCATAACGAGGCATGGATAGCAGTAGATAACAACCAACACAATATAAACACAATACTAACAATATCCAATTACATTTATCAAACACACTTCATAAGCCAATTAGGAGATTTGGACAAAACATGGGTTCTCCCAGGAATCCCATAAAAATCATCTTTAAAACCTTGATTCAACATTAATATATCAATATCTATACTCAGCAAAAACGTTTTAGCAATTAACCCACGCATATAATTGAAAATATGGATATTGATCTTAATTAACCTTTGGCGATCTTTGAATTGTCCTGTATGAATAAGAGGTTATTCAAAAATGAAGGATTAACATACCTTAGTACTAGGAATCCCATGAAATTGGGGTTGACAACTTGAAGAATTGACCTTCTTCCTTGCATCTTGAAAATTCTTCAATAGAGGATTTGAATAAAGAGAGAATTTTGAGAGAAGAGAGAGATTTTGATTTTTAATTAGAGGGTTTTGTTTTTTATTGGTTAGATGGGGTAAAAGTGACTCAAAACCGTTTAAAATAAATCCTGAAAGGTTCCCAAAACACCCCTACACAATTTGGACCTCTTTAATAAAGTCTAACTGGACTTTTAAATGACGCGGCAAAATTTTGGATATGGATGCTCGTTGAGGAGGCACCTCTAAATCTTGGTTCTGGAATTCAATTTCAGGCAGAAAGGTTCGTGAAAAGCCCGTGTTTGAAGGAAAAATTTTTCCTTTTAAGTGATGGGCGAGCGACATGTAAGCACCTTCAAAAAGGTGCTGCCTCCACGCTGCCTTGGCAGCCTCTTTGCCAAAGTTGGGCCCTCCTCAAGGACCTCTTTGGTTTGTCCTTGGGGATTCGTACCTGGACATTTTGACCCTAAGCTCATTTATTAAGACACTGGGGTCATATCCACTAATTTTTAGACTCCATACGATACATCAAAATAAGGACAAC
The DNA here is from genome assembly GCF_036512215.1 of Solanum lycopersicum. NCBI lineage: Eukaryota > Viridiplantae > Streptophyta > Magnoliopsida > Solanales > Solanaceae > Solanum > Solanum lycopersicum. The sequence goes on along the minus strand of NC_090801.1, from coordinate 32,021,680 downwards.
ATGCTAAAACACATTAGCACATAAAATACTAGTTTTTGGACGTCTCGGTCATCATTTGACTTTTGACTTAAACTCTTTAATACTAAATTCAAATGCTGAATTTCATTATTTCAAGAAGTTATTAACTCAACAAGCTCATATGAAGCTCTAATTTGTTCTAGTTCATTTTGAAGGTCGTTAAACCAATTCACCTAGAAACGAATGGTTTCTTCCCCAATAAATGTTTAACCACCAATAATATACAATAATCTACTAACAGCAACCTTAAATGACATGCAATTATCTCAAAAATTCACCAAAACCTTAACATTCAATCCCCCAAGAGACACTTCAACAAAATCCATCAAGAACTCAAATGCTCTATGTAAAAACCGGAGAGCACCCCCTAGAAGTAACATGGCGTACTTCACCTCTTGGAGGTCTTATATAAGCCCATAGATATCACTCATCTGAATCTCATAGTATAATAATAACAATTCGCTTGAAACAATTTAATGCAAGAACCATTGAGTTTGAAGAATAATGAGGGTTTTGATCATCTTTTGGAAACTTGAAAACTATTTGAGAATTGTCTCTAGACAGAAATCTAACTCTAGATAAACACTCAATATTGAGAAGCCCACGAAATTTTGATTGATAACAGGGAGAATTGACCTTTTTCCTTGGAGCTTAAAAGTTCTTCAATTGATGTAAAAGTGACTTAAAACTTGTTTATAATATATCCTCAAAGTACCCAAAAAAACCTCTCCACTAGTTTGACCTTTTTAATTATGTCTAACTTGACTTTTATTGACATAGTCAAATCTGGAACATGGATCTAGGTCGCAAAGGCACTCCCCATTTTTGTTTCTGAAAATTAATTCAAGGCAGACGGTGTGTAATGAGACTGCGACGTGGAGGAAAATTTTTTCCTCTAAGTGACAAGCGCGCGTCTCGCCCTAACCTCCAAATATTGCCTCCTACACGCTACCTTGGCAGTTTCTCTGCCAAAGTTTCGATCATCCTCAAGGACCCCTAGGTTGGTCCTTGGGGAGTCCTACACATACTTTTTTCTCCTAAACACGATTATTAAGATAATACGGGTCCCCTCTACTATTTAATACTCTAAAAAACACATAAAACATAAACAACATACTAGGACACACTAGCACACAAAAGACTTACGTCCTGTTCGTCTCTAGTTCATCCTATTTTGTGGGTGTTTCAGCACTAGAGTATGACTCTGGAAGCTTCTATTAATCTACCTAAAATAAGGTGACCTAAATGTGGAGTCCGATGTACAAGCCCCATTGAAAGGACCCAATATACCTTGCTAGGAGTATAAAGGCATGAATGGCGTAATCACTTAATATGATGCCTAACAGTGGGGACATTTAAACCTATGGGGGAACGTAGTTCTCGGACTATCAGGGTACGTTGAACCCTAATGCAACTCGGTTTAAGCTTACTCCCAACTAGAATATGTAAAAACAACAAAACTAAATTAGTAGATAACTCAATGTTGCGACATGCAAATTCTAAGAATGCAACATTTATAATATGGCAATGTGACATTTGATACTGAAGAATTTATATTTGTTTAAACTGACCTAGCAAGTCTAATTCATGAACTAAGAGAATCTACAGAATAAGGTTTTTAAGTTTCATGCAAGGAACCAGGCAACAATTTTAGAAAAACATGATAATCTGATTAAAAATAATAATACTAATAATTTACAATAAATCTGCAAGATTTGAGAAAATCATGGTCTTAACATGATATAGAGAATCAAGAATCTGAATGAATTCTAGGAACCTATTGGAAGAAAGAAATCCACTAGTGAAACCCTACATACCTAGTGACAAGTTTCACTGAGAAGACTTTTGATTTTGGGGCTTAAACTGAAGAAAACTTATTGTGTTCTTGGAAGGGTTTTGAGTCACCTTTTTCTCTTATTTTTGTTTTAAGTTTGGTGAATTTTATAGAAAAATGGTTTAGGGTAAAATCTAACTAGAATAATAGGCTAAAACCAATAAAAACGAAGTATTTTAGGGATAAAAAAATAAGGAAAATCCCCATTACCCCTAACTAAAAGTTGACTGGACCATCATTGGAGCTGACTGATTGTCCCTCCTGTCTGCCACCATTTTTCTATCAAAGGCTAAATTATGGGGTCTGAAAGCTAAAAGTCGACTAGCCTGTCGATGAGTCCCAATTAACGGGACGTAAGTTCATTGAAGATCTTCCATGTTTGTCGTCATTTTGTTGTGTGAGGGCTTAAATTTGGGGTTTTAACCACCTAGGGTCCGTAGGTCCTGGTGTAGGCTGAGAGTTGATTGAAAAATTATCGGAGCTCTTTGAGGAGTTGAGGTGTCTTACCATAGACCCAACTTATGGTCCGTAGGTGGCCTCCATCGATGGCACCTGCAACTTGAGAAAAATCTAGATTTTCCTTCCTCAAATATGGGTTATTACAATATCTCCCACTTGGTAACTTCATCCTCTAATTAACTCTAAACTAGTTGTGTTTGGAGGGAAGAAGTTGCAATCCCTACCTTAAGTACTAGATATTGACATATGACTGAATAGAGTTCCAACAACATGCAAATATGTTGAAAATGAAAGAATAACTGAAGTAACAAGGTTCTAAAACTGAACTTAAGCATGAGTAAATAGAAAGACTAGAAGAGAGGAACTGTTATCTTAAGCTGAAACAGAATTGGAAGGAATGAGATAAGGATACTTGGCCTTCATGACTGCTTCTACTTCCCACGTAGCTCCTTTTATGGATTGACTCCTCCAATCTAGTCAAATTTCATCACACTTCATAGGTGATACATTTACGAAAATCCAATCATCTATCTCAAAGTCTAAGTTCTTTCTTTTTACATCTTTATAGTACTTTTGCCTTAAGTCTATTTCAAACGAGCAAAACTTTTTCCATAGCATCATGAACCGAATATGACGCAATCAAGGAATCTTCATCTACTCTGCTACCTTAGGAATACGTAAGCGACCATGTCCCCCATGGAAGCATACTTTTTCTATTAATGCACTACACCTTCCAACTAGAGCAATATAGGATTACTATCCATTTTTCTGTATCCTCCACTGCCAATGGAGATTCTGATCTTTTAAGGGTTATAACACCACCATCTAATTTTTCCATACGACTAACTCCTAATAGATCAATCCAATGAGAATCCATTGCTCATTTTAGCATGTGCCACACTACCCTTTGGAGATCATATTTCTAGACTTAAGGTATGAGATAATTCTACTATAGGCATGAGCTACAACCCTTTCATTCTATGACTGGCTCAATGGAAAATGCAATCGGATGATCCTAGTTCTACTATCGACTAAGGCATAAAAGGAATGTGATCAATTCATGCCTAGAATGATATCAAATCTACCATTACTCAGTAAAAAGAGATGTGGAAGTGACTTTCTAAGACACTGACAAGTTAATTTCTATATACCCTTTTAGATATAATTGGGCCATCAACTGGAGTAGAGACTGAGAAAGGTTTTGAAAGAGTTTCTTGACTAACACCTAAGATTACTTCTATAAGGAGATCATACCACACACACTATGAATATCAAGAAAGTGATGTTTTTTTCCTAAAACACTTTGTAGCCTCCTTCACATTATGTGTGGTTCAATTCACACTCATAAAATAACTCTACTTAGTGTGAATTTCAGACATCCTATGTCTCTTGAACTTAATGCTATAATACAAAGTTTGTCAGACCCCAAGGATACCCTTAGACATAAACACAATACCTAGATCACAATTGACCCAAGCTAACTCTGAAGTTAGCATATCATAAGCATACAAAGACAATATTTTTCGGAAGCCAAAACTATGGTAGATGAAAGTGGGGAATACCTAATACTGATTTGAATATATGAAATATACTAAGCATTCAAAAACATTGAAAGATGAAACTCAAATATAAAGCTGAATCTAATTCTACGTTTGGAAAAAGCCTCTAACTAACTTAAATCGTTGGGACATGCCGATATCTAACTCTAGCGAAATTTAAACTAAAAGAAATGATTGATTATGAGATACATTTCTATTGTTCTCAAAGTATGAGGACACAACACAAACCTGTTGAACTTGAGATCAAGAAACTATCTAGGCATGATCTGGAAGTTGTATCCCTAAACCTACATAATGAATATATGTGACAAAGTCAGTATTTGGAAAGTACTGATCATGCAAGAATGGAGTATAACTAAATAAAATAGAGAACTCAAAGCATGTTGATCCATAACCTAATCTGAACTAAATGTAAATGTTAAGAATATACTAAAGATTGAACTATATGAAATGACCAAGAACTAATTTTGAACATGACATACTTAGACAAAATATTTAGGTATAACTGAAAACCTGGTTAAATTCACTAGAGTCTTACTGTGGGAGCTATTAACCGACATAAAACCACGTAAGATAAAAGTGAAGTCTGATGTATGAACCCCAACGAGAGGACCCAATATACCTTTCTAGAGGATAGAGCTATGATTTTTCGATGTATATGCCCCATCGAGAGGACCCAATATACCTTGCCATGGGTATAAAGGTATGAATGTTGTGATCACTAAATTAGATGTCGGTAGTTTGTTAAAATTTCCAAATATGCTTTCTTCCTTGGTATCCAATAGCGGGGACGAGATGAGCAAGTTTGTGACTGGTGTATCGGTGGATCTTGAGGAGGAATGTCAGGCAGCCATGTTGCATGATAGTATGGACCTTGCTAGGTTGATGATACCTTACATGTCTTCTCTTTTCCTGTTTATACATTGTTAGATCCAGGATCCACCTTGTCTTTTGTTACTCCTCTAGTAGCTAGTAAATTGGAGTTGCTTCCTGAGATCTTGCATGAAACTTTTCAAGTTAGTACTCACATAGGAGACAACATTAGAGCTGATAAAGTATATAGAGATTTCCCAATAAATGTTCTTGATAGAGTTACCTATGCTAACCTAATAGAATTAACCATGCTTGACTTTGATAAAATTTTGGGTATGGATTGGCTTCATAAATGTTATGCTACCATAGACCGTCGAAACAAGGTAGTAAGGTTTTAGTTTCCTAATGAGTTAGAGATGGACCGGGAAGGGCGCAGGTCAAATCCAACAGGCCAACTAGTTTCCCATCTTAAAGCCAATAAGAGATGTTATCTAAGGGGTATCTATATCACTTAGTCAGAGTTAATGACTTAGAACATGAAGTTCCTTTAATAGACTCTATGTCCAGGGTGAATGAGTTTCAAGATATCTTTCTTAAGGATTTACCAGGAATCCCTGCTGAACGCAAAACTGACTTTTGTATTGACTGGGATCCCAAACACCAAACCAATTTCCATTCCTCCCTATAGAATGGCTCCTGCTGAACTCAAAGAGTTGAAGTTGCAGTTAAAAAATCTACTTTATAAGGGATTCATCCATCTAAGCATATCCCCATGCGATGCTCCAGTGTTGTTTCATTAAGAAAAAGGATAGAACCCTTAGAATGTGTATAGATTATCGCCAACTCAACAAAGTCACTATAAATAACAAATACCCTCTTCCTTGAATTGATGATCTATTTGATCAACTCCAAGGTTCAAGTTTCTTTTCTTAAATAGATCTCCGGTAAGGGTATCACCATATTAGAGTGAGACAAGAGGACATTCCTAAGACTGCCTTACATATTAGGCATGGTCATTACGAGTTTCTTGTCATGTCATTTGGTCTCACTAACACACCTTTTGCATTTATGGACCTTATGAATAGGGTCTACCTTGATTATTTTTTCATAGTATTCATACATGACATCCTCATATACTATAAGACTAAAGAAGAGCATGAACAACATTTGAGAATGACATTGCAAGTACTCAGTGAACATAAGTTGTATGCAAAATTCAACAAATATGAGTTTTGGTTGAGATCAGTGACCTTCCTTTGTCATGTGGTGTCCGACCAGGGTGTAGAGGTTGATCTGAAAAATATTGAGCCACTAAAGAACTGGATGAGACCCCTCACTCCTACAGACATCCGGAGTTTCTTGGGTTTGGCTAATTACTATCGCAGGTTTGTTGAGGGCTTTTTCGCTATTGCTGCTCCATTGACATCTTTAAAAAAGAAGAAGGCAAAGTTTGAGTAGTCTATAACTTGTGAAAGGAGCTTCCAAGAGTTCAAAGAATGGATCACTTCAGCCCAGTTCTCACATTGCCGAGGAGTGTGGTGTAGTATGATGCTTACCGAGTAGGTTTGAGATGTGTTCTTATGCAGGACGTCAAGGTGATTGCATATGTATCAAGACAGTTAAAAATCCACGAGAATAATTACCCTACCCATGATCTTGAGTTAGTTGCTATGGTATTTGCATTAAAACAATGGAGACATTACTTATATGGTGTACATGTTGATGTATTTACTGACCATATAAGTCTTCAGTATGTTTTTACACAAAGAGAATTGAATCTTCCTAAGAGAAGATGGCTAGAGCTGCTCAAGGATTATGACATGAGTGTCCACTATCACCCGGGTAAGGCCAATGTAGTGTCCGATGCTTTGAGACCATTGATCATTGGCAGTGTGTCCCATATTGATGTTGAGAAGAAGAACCTGGTTAAAAAAGTACACCAATTTCCTAGGTTATACGATTGGTAGATACACCAAGTAGGGGTATTTTAATTCATTCTAGTTCTGAATCCTCATTTGTTGTAGATGTTAAATCTAAGCAGCATATCCACCCAGTACTCATTGAGTTGAAAGACTCAGTGTTGAGTAATCTAAATGAATCATTCTCCCTGGGGGATGGTGTTCTTAGATACCAGGGCAGATTTTGTGTGCTCAATATTTATAATCTGATACCTAATATTATTGCACAGGCTCATGGCTCCAGGTATTCCATTCATCCAGGTTTCACCAATATGTATCATGATCTTAAGGAGATCTATTGGTGGGAAGGTATGAAGCGAGATATTTCTAAGTTTGTGGAGGAATGCCCCAATTGCCAATAGGTTAAGGTCGAACACCTTAAGCCTGGAGGTCATACCCGGACGGTTGAGATCCCAACATGGAAGTGGGAGGCTATTAATATGACTTTGTGATTGGTCTACCCAGGACCAGGAAACTGCATGATTCCATTTGGGTCATTGTTCACAGGATAACTAAGTCTGCTCACTTCATTCCTGTGAAGTCTACTTACAGGGATGGAGAATATGTCGAGCTGTATATTGATGAGATAGTGAGGTGGCATGGGATCCCTTTATCTATCATTTTTATAGGGGATCCCAGTTTACTTCTCACTTTTGGAGATCTTTCCAAAAGATCTTACGTACACAGGTGAAGCTCAGTACTGCTTTTTATCCTCAGACAGGTGGACAAGCAAATCATACCATTCAGACCCTTGAAGACATGATGAGAGCATGTATTATTGACTTCAAGGGGACTTGGGATAGTCACTTGCCGCTGATTGAGTTTTCTTATAATAATAGCTACCATTACAATATTGGGGTGGCACCTTTTGAAGAACTGTATGGCAGGACACGTAGGTCCCCAGTAGGGTGATTTGAGGTAGGAGAGTTTTCAATCCTTGGCCCTGAGATCATACATGAGGCTATGTAAAGGTGACAATGATCAGGGATAGATTGTCTAGTGCTTACAGTCGTCAAAAATCCTATGCTAATAACAAAAGGAGGGCTCTTAAATTCGATGTAGGTGATCAAGTCTACCTGAAGAAATCACGCATGAAAGGGTGATGAGGTTTGGTAAGAAAGGGTAGTTGAGTCCGAGGTATTAGGTCCTTAGAGGTCTTACAGCGAGTAGGGAATATTTCCTATGAATTGAAGTTACCAAATGACTTGGATTCTTTTCATCCAGTGTTTCATCTTTCAGTGCTTAAAAAGTGTCTAGGTGATCCAGCATCCATCCTGCTTGTTGAGGGGTAACGAGTTGATGAGAACCTTTCTTATGAAGAGGTTCCAGTTGAAATTTTAGATCGCCAAGTGAAGCAGCTGAGGAACAAAGTGGTTGCCACCGTAAAGGTGTTATGGAGGAACCACCATGTTGAGTGAGCAACATGGGAGGCCGAGGCGGACATGAGATCCGGTTACCCTCACTTGTTCAGCTCTTGAGGTTATATATACTTTTACTAAGTTTGATTTTGTTTATGAAACTCTAAATATTGGTGCATTAGTCGGTCTTGGTGTTTTAAGTCCAAAACTATGTGTTTTTGCACTATATGAGTTAATATGAGTTCATGTTTGCATTCATGTTGCTGTTTTTGTATAGAGTTGACATGATTTTTGGGTCGCATGAGTTGTGATGTGCATTGATTTAAAGTGAGATTGATAAAGAAGTTACTCAATCTCAAATATGAAGCTTCAGATAAGCTTTGAGTGATGTGCATCATCCAGAGTAATTTGTGAATCAGATATTCACAAATAGTAAAGTTTCAAGTATGTTGATGTGTTTTTTGAAAATACCCTCTTCGATTCAAAATTGTGGTGTAGTGTCATTCGGGGATGAATGTTCCTAAGGGGGGACTAATGTAAAATTATAGAAAATGCACTTGTCTAGTGAAGAATCTATTAGGTCTTAAGAATATGTATTGGGGTACATAGACATCCCAATGCCTAATATTGAGTAATATTGAGCATGTTAGAGAATATTGGCTTAAGGGTGTTAGCCAATTCTATGTATTGACAAGTAACTTAAGATATACTTTGATTTTCAAATGCTCCAATCCAAGCTTGTTAAGGAATTGTATCTGCAATAAAGACCCTAAGCTAAAATTTTGGTTTCATACCTTACACACATTAGGTACGAGGCGTCCAAGTGTCAAGCCTAGGTACCATAGCACATAATCATTTAAAATGATCATGTTATTACGCAATGCCAAGGACATAATGAGCATCCTTGTGACAAGCAGTGAAATTTCCAAGTGAAACTACAGAGTCCAGATCTATCAAAAGAGCACGGCAACAGATATGCAAGCATATGTGCTAGCGGCCAAGAGACCAAGTGACCAAGCCCAATCGATTAGGGTGGTTAGGGGGCAGGCACACATCGGGTCAAGCCACATGGGGCCGATCTTCCTAACCAATCCTAGGCTCTAACTTACCTAACTAGATAACTAACCTAGGACAAACTAAAATGAACTAACTAGTGTGCGCGAAATCCTAAGACCTAACCGGGTGACACTAGCCAAGAAGCTAACTAAAGAAACATCCTAGTACTTAACCTAGGATTGTCCAAAGGGGTTTAATATAGTCCTAGTGACTTAGGGGTACTTTAGTAATTACCCTAGGTTACTTAATTAATTAAATTAGCAACTTAATTAATTAATTTAAATTCATTTTCAAACCCAAGACCCTTAGCAAATATTCCCAATTTGGCTAAGTCAAATGCTCTCTTATTTTTAGTCAATTTAGGAGATGCGGTTTGGTAATTAGCTAATTGATTTATTTAATTAAGTTATTTAGCCTAAGTTGAATTAGGCAATATTCATTTCCAAAGACTTAGACTCACGTTTATCCAGTAGAAACCCACAACAGAGAAACACTGAACAAACGCGAGAAAAATAGAAAAATAGAAAAATAGTCTCGATTCTCTTAGGCGATTTCATGGCAATTCTTCCAGATTTTCGTGCAAAGTATAGGGTTATCTTCGTAGATTCAATTTTACAGTAAGGTATGGGTTTTCACTATTGGATTCCTTTATCAAGTAAACTTCAAACGTTTTGAATTCAAGAAAACAAAAACTAGGGTTGTTCCTAATGAAATTGTCGAATGTCCATCTCCCTAGTTCTCCCTATTTTCGATTCTAGTAGTATGTATAATGCAAATATCAAGCATGTTGTTTGTATGTGGTGCCAACTGATCATTATGTGTAGGTTTCTGTTATTTGATAATGTCAATTGAGACCAATAGGTTAGATCCATATGATTAGACTATCATCTACATGACTTTACTATAGTATATATATGAAGTTAATTGATTTGGCAGTGATAATATCATGACAGGTGTTTAGTGAAAGCTTGCTTTATGCCAATAAATTGCCCAGTATTATTATTTCCAAAATATGTAATTAGAATTGGCCAATGACTAAGTCATACTAATCTTTAATGGTCAATTTAAATTATGATGTTTCTTTTAAGATGCATGTTAAAGATTGACTTGACAAGATGTAACTTAATGAACTCGTAACCTAGGGTATAATAAATTGAGCTAAGCACTGATAGACTAGTAATGAGCTTGTACAAGCACATGTAAGCCTTACAAGATGAGACTACCACCAAGGTGGATAAGGGTATCCAAATACTCCTAGTCTTTTAAATATGTCGCCATCATAGGTAACTAGCTAGTGGATCCACCTAAGAAAGCTAGGAAGTATTCGACATCACTTTGGCCGGTGAACCATCTCTTTTCAGTGTGGGGAAGACACTGGATTTCATGTTACTTCACATGATCTGTGTCGGTCAAATTCTAAAGATTTCTTTATGAAAATAAAACAAAGAAAGAAAGAACTTGGAAGATGAGGGGTGTTCGGATAGGATGACCAAAGGATGAGGTTAGGCTAATTAATGATGTAAGTCATTCTTAGTCATTGCACAGAAAGATACCAATAGAATTCTTAAAAGAATATCCTAAGTCAACCTAGCATGTTCAAGGTGAACACGAGATCAAAGAACAATAAATATAACTTCAAACTGAACTAAGTAAAAGCATAAGTATATCAAATCATTAGTGTTTAATAAGAATGAAGTTTTAATAGTTATTGGCTTATGCCAATAAGGGAGCAAAACATAATGACTCATCAATTGAAGTATAACTACATTCCCTAACATCTTTATATTATACAAATGATCAAATAATGGGCATAGCCAATAAAGGTTGGCTTATAAAGACATCATGCCCAATTTAACAAGAATTGAAAGAATAACTTGTGAGTAGGGTAGTCAAATCATTTCCTCAGTCTTTTGGATTACTTATTTGATTCATTGTAGCAATGGTACTACAATGAATCATTAAACTCATAAGTAAAACATTGGAACAAAGGAGATCATTGAACTACACAATATAAAGAAGAAAAGACTAAAAAATAAACTATGTCTGGGAGAGGGAGCTCTCGACCAAAGGGGAACAAAATATTAAATTTTGCTTGAGCTGTTCTAAAATTATGTTCATGATTGCAAGGTCTTATGTTCATATAGAAAATGAGTTGTGTTCTTTAAATGCATGAAAATATGTCATATTCATAGCATGATTCATCAAAAAATGGCATGTTGCTATACAAAGAGCTTTCCTTGATCATGCATAGTCCTTATGTGTTTATGTGAATACACCCATACATAGTACAAGTGCGTACTAACCCATATACAATTACTATTTTTATAGGTGCAGGTACTTGAAAAAGATTGAAGATTAGTTGAAGCTATTTGGACTAGTCCCTCCAGACTTTGGTAGGTCCTCTTGAGTTCGAGAATGCCTACGCTTTATTTTCTAGATTTAGTAGATTAAACATAGCTAGTGGATTTTGTCCCTAGTGTTCCCTTTCAAACATTTTTCAAGCTTTTGTATTAAGGCTGGTTTGGCAACTATTAATGATATTGTGAATTCTTCATTTGAATTGTTCAATCTGTAATAGATAGTTGTTTATTTTGAGTTGTTAGTATATCGCTCTTATTGAAGAATTATATGAAGTCTAAGTACACTTCAGTAAAGTTGAAAAGTTTTGAATTTTCCGCTAAATTTAACAATATGATTGTGATGAAAGCTAAAAAGAGGTTTGTCTACGACTTCTGAGAGGACAACGACACCGGTCTCATATAGGATCTAGGACCCGGGTGTGACAGACAGGGACACGTTGTTCTGGAACTATGAGGGTCCATTGAACCCTATTTTAACATGGTCTAAACATACTCCCAACTGCAATGTATATAAATAGCATAATTGAAATACTACATAGCTAGATATTCTTACATGTAAAATTCGAGAATTAAACTTTTATAAAATCGCAATGTGACATTCAAAACTGGAGCATGTATATCTATTTGAACTAACCTAGCAAGTGTAATTTATGTAAGAATAAAATCTACATAACTAGGGTTCTGAGCTTCATTTAATGGACGAAGCAACGGTTTCACGAAAACATGATAATCTGATTAGTAATACTATAACGACTGATTCAAAACAATTCGGCAAGGTTTGAGAAACCCTAGGTCTAACATGATATGGAGAATCAAGAATTCAACTGAATTCTAGAGACCTAGTTGAAGAAAGGAATTTTGGGGTTGAAACCAAAGAAAACTTGTTGCATTCTTGTGAAATTCTACATACCTTGTGACGAATTTTACGATAAAACATTCGATTTTGGGGTTGAAACCAAAGAAAACTTGTTTCATTCTTGGAAGGGTTTTGAGTCTTATTTTTCTCCTCTTTTTGTTCTAAGCTTATGAGTTCTAGAGAATAATAGTTTAGGGTAAAATTTGACGAGAATAATTGTCTAAAGCTTACCAAAATTAGGTAGTTTATGGATAAAATAACAAAATAAATACCCTATTACCCCTAAAATAAAAGTCAATTAGTGCATCCACAGAGATAACTAATGGGTCGTAAGTCGACTAACGGTCTATCCTATCTGTCATCGTTTTGCAATTAGAGGGATGAAATCTAAGGTCTAAAAGCTAAAATTAACCTGGCTCAATGTAATAACCCAAGGGTATACCATAGAAGTTACACGGTGTAATCGACCTCTCAGAGGTCTTATACAAGACCTTAGATATCATCATCGCATATTTATCGAAAGTAGTGCGGATTAAAAAAAATCACAACAATAGTCCAAATCTTTATAGAATATAAGAAAGAACTTAGACTCGTCATAGCCATCTTAGACACATATAATTTCTTAGGTTCATAGCCCTTACATCAATTGCAATGAAACTATAGTCTATTACAAATTCTTTAAGAAAAGGAAACTAAAACATAAGACATATCCTCGAACATATGAGGACATTCTAATCTGGAGAGAATGTTATTTTCCAAGGTTCAACTTCTAAGAGAATCCTCACTTTCCACCTAAACTTGTATAAATATAAAACATATGGAATTATCACATTGAATACACAAAGTATGGTGAACATGCAAGAAAACCATGTTAAAACAGAGATTTACTTTAAAACATACTTTTCATGCTCTTTAGATAGAAACCTCATAAAATAAGTATAAGAACCATCTTCAAGTCAATATACACATCTAAGACATATTCAGGTAATTCATAAGAGACAACCATAATCATTTATAATACACATAATCATTTAAGCCTCCTACCAAGGGTTATTCGAAGACCCACCTAAGTAAGATATGAAAAGACCACCCATTAAACCCCTTCCCACACACCTAAGTGATTCTAAACACTTTCCAAAGTAAGATTATTCCCTTTTCCATCCTTTAGACTCCCCACCAAAGGTTACTCTAAAAGTCACCTAATTAAGACAAGAAGAGACCGCCTATACACCCTCTTCAATCCCATCTAAGCAATCCTTTAAGCTACCCTAGATAAGAACTTTCTATTCAACATGCACTAACTTAAGTCAACACTATTCATTAAGTCATTTTCCAGCAATTAACAAGAAGAGGAATTCACATAATGGCCTTGGAAGAATTAGGGAACACATCCTAGCACCTTTAAGCCCTACTCATGCTATATGCAGATAAAGTCCCATTACACTACCTACACATTGTAGAACCTATACAATACTAGAGTGTACATTGCATATGATGATATTAGGCATTAAGTGACACAGACCACACTAGCTAGGTATGGAATCCGGTGTCATAAGACCTCACACCATGTAAGTTGTTCTACTTGCCAAAGGTAGAACTAAGACTCATCCCATGTTTTCACATGGTTAAGGGATATTGAGCATTTCTTTGTACTCTAGTCTCATCCTCAAGTGGAGATACTCCTGAAGCATACCCTCTCAGTGATTGTCATTTATTATCATAGAGTAATTCATTCACTAGGTGTATTAGAGAATGTACTATTACTAAGTTCTAAAAACTCATAATACTCTTTTCATGGATAACTCATCCTTAACCTTTTTTTAATATTCAAGGTTCCATATAAGTTTTTCATAGAAGGTTACTTCCTTTATATCTTCCGATGCAAGACTTCGTTCTTTCATTCATTCATACATGTGCATTACAAAGGTGCCTAAGCCTACCAAGTCAAGAGATCACATATTCATATAACCATCATGCATCAAGAAGAGGGACCTAAAGTCTACAAATCAAGACATAAAACCACTATACCATAACTTAGAGGGATCATACTCTCACCTTACACATGCACATATACCATATAATCCTTCACATTGTTCATCTATACATGCTATAACATGATAATACCATAATTCACAAAATAATGCCGATAAGTCCATGTTCATAACATATATAACAATTAAACATTGACACCACAATTGGACCATATAAATCAACAAAAACTCAATATCAAACTATAGTATACAAAAGAATTAGGTAAACTTAATGCCTTTTCATAGCCATCATTATCATTCCTTATTTTGTCCAATCAATTAAGAGATTCTTACCAATGATAATTTACAAAATACTAAGCCAATAATCCATCCATATAAATGGACCAACAATACACAATATAGATATCAACATTATAAGGCAAGCTATAACAATTCTAACATGGAACAATACATAATTCAATACCCCAATACAATCTACACATGAATTCAATAAGACTAAGCCATGATCAATTCACCCACTTTAGAGCCAAAATTAGGAATTCAATGAATATATGGGTTCATGGATGTTTGATCTTAAAACCACCAATTAAAATCAATTACTTCATAAAACATTGATTTAAACTTTTCATACAAGAACCCATGCTTAGAATTTCAAATAGGATTCCAAGGTTTTTGAAGATTTTTGAAAAGCCTTTGGAATCGGCTCCTTGAATGATAGAAGAATCAAGAATGAAGTCACCATACCTTAATTTAAGGAATTAAATGATATTTTTGAGAAATATGAAGAAATCCAATCCTAGCTTCAGCTTGGATCCTAGATTCAATGTAGTCTAGAGAGAACTTCTTTTGATATTGGTGTTTTGTTTTTGAATAATGAGGTATAATATAGGGTTTAGAGTCATTACTAACTAAATATACCATAAAAGACCCAAAATAATTATCTACGACTTTATTAGGAGCCTAGGTAAATTTCCCAAAACACCCTCGCATTGGCTGAGACACTTGCAGAAAGGTGCAAGTGTCAAATGATAGTTCCAAGCTACTAGTCATCGGTTGATTGATGGGACGTTCTGTTGGGTGTCGCTTGGTACAGATACTCATAATTTGGGGGATAATCTCCCACACCTAAGTGTGGAGCCACGTCCTTAATCGAGGCATCGACGCTTAAAGAATGACTCACTTTAAGGTAGGGAAATTATTCCTTAGTCCTTGGATCACTTACATCGATTCATTGTGGGTATAGGACTACAATGAATCATTTCACTTGTAAGTAAAACATAGTACCAAAGGAATTATTTACCTACACTACAAGAAGAAGAAAAAGATTGAAAATAAAACAAAGTATAAAGAGGCGAGATCTCGGGTTTGGCATAGCAAAATTTCAAATTTGTGCTAGAGTTGTTCTAAAATTATGTTGATGATTATAATGTCTTGTAATCACATAGAAATTAGTTGTGTGCTTTGAATGCATTAAAATATGTCATATTCATACCACAATACAAAAATAATAAATTAGGAAAGTCTAGTGAAGTCAGTTTCCAGAAATTACATATTGTTTAGGAAGAGCTTTCCTTGATCATGCATAGACTTATGTGTATGTGTGCATAAACCCTTACTTAGTAAAAGTGTGTACTAACCCTATACAATTTACTATTTTTATAAGTGCAGGTCAGAGAGCAGATTGAAGATTCATTGCAGCGGTTTGGACATCAGCGTTCTCCAGACCATTTGGTAGGTCCTCTTGTTTTCGAGGATGCTACAATTTTTAGGCTAGCGTTAGTTTTAGACATAGCTAGTGGATTTTGTCCCTAGCATTTCTTTCATACATTTATTTGAAGCTTCGTAATAAGGCTGTTTTGGCAACTACTATGATATGATATTCTTTGATTTCAATATATTTTGTATTTATTAGATGGTTGTTTCTTTAATTTGAGCTTAGTATATCATGAATCTATGTAACAACTATATGAAGTCTATGTATACTTCATACGTTTGAAAATATGTAAACTTTTTCCGCAGATTTAACTATATGAATGTGATGAATGCATGAAGAGGCTTGTCTACGACCTCTAAGAGATCAACGATGTCGGTTACAATTCGTATTCCAGAATCCGGGTCATAACAAGTCTATTAAAAATTCTTTTAGAAAAAGGAAACTAAAATATAAGTCATGTCCTCGAACATATGAGGACATACCAATCTTGAGAAAATGTTATTTCCCAAACTCAACTTGTAAGAGAATCCTCACTTTCCACCAACACTTGTAGAAAGATAACACATATGGAATTAACACATTGAATGTACAAATTATGGTGAAGATGCAAGAAAACCATGCTAAAATGGACATTTACTTTAAACATACTTTTCATTCTCTTTTGATAGAAAATGTAATACATGTAGAACGACTTCGATGAAACTAGACCCTGACATGTTTTTAATTAGGGTAAAGGTCCTAAAAAATTTTATAATGTGCAAATGAGGCAGTGTTTAAAGATTTAGGTGCATTGGAACTGAAACGTTAAGGGACGACCAAGACGTTCAACGACTAGTCAACAATGTGCCTCATTTGTTATTATGTGCCTATATGTGTGTTTAATGAGATTATTAGGTCCTTATATTAGTAACTATAGTTATATAGGCATTGTGTCCACTTTCATTAAGGTTGGAGCTCAAACGTCCAAGAACGTCAATGAAATTCAAAAGGTTTGCCTTGGAACGACCTTGTGTGTCTTGGCATGTTTTGTCGAGTTTTATGTGTTTGTTTTTTATGAAATTAATGTAGGAGGCCCTAAACTCGTATACGATCATTTTGAGGTTTAAACGTCCGGGTAAAACTCCCTGAGGGCGATGAGAGTGTCATAGAGGAGGACCCAAGCCTTGGGCTAGCAAGTTGCCCAAGGCAGCAGCAATTGCACTTAGTGGGAGCCAGTCCGCGTCGTGGACTTGGTCCACCAAGAGTAAAAAAATTTCTCCGCATCCCGTACACCTGGCGGACTCCACTAGTTCGGGATTTAATCTTAAAAAATCATGCTGAAACAGCTCCACGTTGCGGACTTATTTCCCGATGATAATTCGGGAAATTTAAGTTAAGTTTGAGTTGGTTAAAAGGTCCTATAAGTTCAGGGGTCTTTTGGGTATTTTATGGGCTATTTATTGGAGGTTATTAGAACTTTTGAAACCCCAATTCACCCTCCAAATCATAACCCTCAAGTCCAAAAACAAAATATCTCCATTGTTTCTTTCCAAAAAAATCTCCATTGATGAAGTTTTGAAGCTCCAAGGAAGAAGATAGATTTTCAAAGTTTTTCTCCATCATTCTTGTGGGATTTTCTTTATAATTATGGTATGGTTTTTCATCCTTGTAATCTCTTCATTTAAGGAGTCAATTTCAATTATTTCAAAAATGATCAAAAACATGAATTTTCTTATTTTGTGACCTAGCCATGGATCTTTGCATAAAACGTTTAAATCATTGATTTATGATTGAATTGATGTTAATTAGGTGATTCTAACATAAAATCTTAATGAATCCATAAAAAGCATCATTGTCTATATTTTGGACTTGATGATCTTGTCATAATGGTTATGAATTCTAATGTAGTTTTCGATAGGCTTTTGAATGATGTAAGAATTGTATTCAATTGATGAATAGCCTATATTAGATTGATAGATATATATTGAACTGACCTAGATTCATTGAGTATTGTGGTTTTTCTATTTAATTGATGAACCATGGGTAAGGGCTTTTGGTATTGAATTGGATGATTTAGCTATGGATTGAAGTGGTGAGAATGGATTGGTGATACGCTTCCCTAATTCTCTTTATTTTATGTAATGTAGATCTTGAATTATGTTTTGATTGGTATGGTCCACTTATGGTGGCGGTACTATGTGATTTATGTGGCCTCATCGGCATTACTTTATGTATTATGATGACCATGGCCTTGTCGGCAACTACTTGATATATTTATGATGATTTGTGTGGTTGATTTATGTGAAGTATGTTCATTTTCATCTACATGTTAGTAATATGAAAGTTTGTGTTCTTCTATTGTTGTTAGGTGATCATGTTAGACTATGACTATGTCCTTATCTGTGTAGTCTTAGAGTTGATGCATGATTATTCCTATTTGACTATATGATTTTATGATGATTATTATGTTGATGATTTTATTGTATTGTATAGGATGACTTAAAGATGATAATGATTATTCTTATGTGCTTCTAGAATGATATGCCATATTTGATAAAGTAAAGTCATTGGTGTGTCTTGTGTGGTAGGCTTGTGTCCCTTATTTGATACATGTATGAATGTGTATATGAGATGTATTGACTTAGGATGCTAAATACTCTTATCCTTGTATGTATGAGGTACATGAGACCTTAAATGTTGCAAGGAAGGTATTTTATCTGGAACCTTCAACTTATTGGTACAGTTATGAACCTTAAAGTCGAAAGCCGTAATGGTATCCTTCTTGTATGAATGGTGGACTTAAAGTTGGTTGTCTGGAACGGAATAAAATCATCCTTTGGAAAGTCATTAAGCTATCCTCTTCGCCATTGAAAGGAGGACCTAGGAAGCCTCTTTGGTAGGGTGAACGTGATTGGGTTATAAGCTAGATATGGAACCCCTTCGTGTGATCCTTTAATATTAATTACTCTATGATAACAAAGGCTAGCACTGAGCGAGTATGGTAACGGAAGTAGCTCTAGTTAAATAATGAGGCTAGAGCGCAAAGAAACCCTTCCTATTTATTAACCATGCGCCTACATGGATGTGTCCAAGTTCTACCATTGACAAGTAGAACACCCTCCATCAGAGTAGTTACAACTTCGGCATGCTTTGGTACCATGGTCTATGTCGGTTATTGCTTTTTCTCATCATATTGGATACCTACTACTATTGAAGAATTTCTATGAAGTTTAGGTGGTGGTATGGGACGCTATCTAGATATTGCACAATTGGATTCGAAGATGTTAGTGAGAGTCCCTAGGTCTTCTCCAAGACCATTTCTTGAATATTTGATGAATGTCTCTTAAATGAACTAATGAATATAATGAATTAAGTTATAAAGCATCTAATTAAAATGAATAAGTACTTATCTAGAGTAGTTAAGGGTTGTCTAGTTAAGGTGTAAAGGGGACATAGGAATTGTCACTTCATATCTTACCTAGATAAGTCTTAAAAATGACTCTAGTTAGAAAAGTTGGTTGATTAGGTAGACAAACTTAGGTAGTCTTAAGGATTATTTAGGTAATCTTCAAGAAGTCAAGTATGGACATTCTCTTCTTAATTTAGTTAAGTAAGTCTTTTGATAATCTTCAGAAAGAAGAATGTCATACTATGTGCACGATATTCTATTAAGTGAGAATCATCTTTCCCTAGGTGATCTAAAGGATCTCTTAAGTGTGTATGAAGGGATTGTATGGTGTTCGCTTCACAACTCACTCAAGTGAACCTTAGAATCACCTTTTGTAGGAGACTTAAGGATCATTTATGTGTGCCTAAAGAGGGTGTATAGGTGGTCTCTCTTTGTCTTACTTAAGTGAGTGTTAGGATAGATTTTAGTGAGAAGATTACATGCCAGGAAGTGTTTAGGAATAACTTCACTGTAGTAGTGAAGCAATCCACTATAATAGTGAATTAGCTTTCTGTGAAGTTTTCCTTAAAATGTGAATAAATGGTTAAGTGTTATGTTATGTTTTCTCAGGTGTTGAATCTTGTTCTTATGTTTATACTATAAGGTTTTAATAAATAGGAGCATATTTCCATTAAATATCCATTTTCATGAGTTTTATGCATTATATCATACTTAGTACATATATTTATATTAATTACATGTTTTTATATATCTCTAAAGTGATTCATAGGTGAAGGTGCTTTAGGGAGATAAGATTAGATTATAGGATCTTTCAAGCAAGTTGAAGTATGTCCTCATTTGAGTCAGGGGCATGATGTCTTTTAGTTCTTCTACTGAAGGATTGTAATAGACTTAGTAGTTCTATATTTCTATTGTATGGGTCGTATCCCAAAGTGTATTTTCAGTCTAAGATTTGATGAAATGAGACTTAGTATTTCCTAAGGTTTTTATATGAAAGATAATTTGAGAGACTATTCAAATATTTGTGAAAAGTTTTAATTCCTCCACTACTTTTCATATGTATATATGCTATAAATGATATGAAAGGGCTTGTACAAGATATCCGAGAGGTCATGCATGCCCGTTTTGACTCAAGATTGTCACATATTCTAGGGTCTGCTCTCGGGTCGTGACAAACGTGGTATCAGAGCATAGGTTATGAAAGTAGTCTTAGGAATCAAAAAGACTCATCAAGTCACTTCTAGTAGAATCTCGACCATTAGTGTGGGTCGCGACACATCTATGGGAGAGAGGCTATAGGATGATAGAGTTTCCCTTCATTTCTACTCCTATGTCGTGTCATAGAGTAAAATGTTATGAGTGTTCTTTTCTTATGGTTTCCCTTGTCTTTCTAGTAAGATGAATACGAGGAGGACACCAACTAGGAGAAATGAGGAGAATGATGTGTATGAGGAGATTCCTCCTCAAGTTGAGAAAGTTCCTCAAAGTGCTCAAGGTTCTCAAAGTGATCAAGTCCCTATTGTGGGTGGAGGTAATGAGGTTCCGGTGGTTCCCCAGAAATGCTAATGGGGAGATTAAGGAGGCTTTACTTCTTTTAGCCCGAGCTTTGACTACCTATGTGAATAGGGGTATTGAGCCTAGAGTAAATTTTGTGGATAGAACTATGGAATCTAGATTGAGAGATTTTTTGAGGATGAATCCTGCTATCTTTCTTGGCTCTAAGGTAGGAGAATATCCCCAAGGGTTCCTAGATGGTGTGTACAAGGTGTTAAGTGTCATGGGGGTGACTTGTAGGGAAAAGGGGGAGTTAGATTTGTACCATTTGAGGGTGGGTTTTCAAGTATGGTATACTCAATGGAAAGATAATCGGCTGGTTGAGTCGGGTCCTATTGAGTGGGAAGAATTTAAGGAGGTTTTTCTAGGAAAGTAGTGTCCCCGTGAGAAGAGCAAGTGAAAGGTAGAAGATTTTATCAATATCAAGCAAGGATATATGAGTCTTGAGGAGTACTCTTTGAAGTTCTCTACGTTGTATAGATATGCGCTATCCTTAGTGTCTAATCCTAGGGATGAGATGAGTAGGTTTGTGATCGGGGTCGCCAACCTAGTGAAAGAAGAATATCGTACGGACATGCTCCATGATGATATGACTTTGGTTATACTCATGGTGTATGCTCAATCTATTCATGAGTCTTAACTTGGTAGGATTTCTAGAAACTTGAAAATAAGTGGTTGAAATGATCAAATTCAACCTAGAATCAAGAAGAAAAAGTCTTCAAGTTAAGAAGAACCTAGGGGTGCTAAGGTGAAATTTGAGAAAGGAGATGGTTCTCAAAATGGAAAGCCTACACGTGCTTCTTGTGCAAACAGGCACTATAGGGAAGGACTATTGGGTACCAGGAGTTGTTTTGGATGTGGCAAAGATGGACACAAAGTGAGGTATTGTCATACTAGAGATGGTAAGCAAGTTACATTTAATGTTCCGAAAGATTATGCTTCAAAAAAGAGGCTTTTTATGCACTCGGACTAGAGGATCAAAGTCAGATGAGGGTGTGATGATGATGGTAAGGTCTTGTATTTCTTTAGTGTTATGAGTTCCTTCTAAATGGGGGAGTATGGTTAGTGGCTGGGCTAGACGGTCATAGTAGTATGATGAATGTGCATGGTGTTTCGGAGTCTTGTTAGAATTGAATTTCATTGATTCCTTGCATTGTATAGTTCATGAAGTTATAATTATGTTGTAAAATGTGTTTATATGATTTTATTTTGCATATTAGCATGTTTCCATCATCAATTTCTTAAAAGTTGCATTATTGGATTTTTGAAGTATGTTCACTGTCAGGGAAAATCTGCTCATTGTAAGATTTTTGAAAAATTAGGTAATTCATTATTTGGTTGAATATTGTTGTAATGTGGTTAGAATTGATCTATATAAGCATGATAATGAATATAAAATGAGTTTTTTCTATATGGAATAAAGGATGTGAGTCTTATTGCATGATGAGTAGTAGATTCAATTCTAGTTTATTGTTGTGTTGTGAGTCTCTTGATTTTGTGAAATTGATGTTTCTTATAGATATTCGTATTTTATAAGGTTTTATATGGAATGGTTATTATCTTCTAGTCTATTCTTGGAAGTGTTCGGAGAGTGGCAAGTGACATTCGAGGATGAATGTTGTCCAAGTGGGGGAGATTGTAATACCTCTTAAACAACTTACATGAAACTAGATCCTAACATGTTTTTAATGAATTTATAAGGTTCTAAAATGTTTTATAATGTGGAAATGAGGAAGTTTCTAAAGATTTGGCTGCACTGGAAGTAAAACGTCAAGGGACGACCAGAACGTTCGATGACTAGTCACCTATGTGCCACATGTGTTGTTATGTGCATATATTTGTGTTCCATGAGATTATGAGGTACTTATATGAGTAATCATAGTGTTTATAGGCAGTGTGTCATGTTTCATGAATTTTGGAGGTCAACGACCTAGAACTTCCATGACGTTCAAAAGGTTTGCCTTGAAACGACCTTGTGTGTCTTGGCATGTTTTGTCAAGTTTTATATGTTCGTTTTTGATGAAATTGATGTGGGACGTCCTTAACTCATATATAATCATATTAGATGTGGAAACTTTCGGGTAAAACTCCCCGAGGACAGAAGAAAGGTCCTAGAGGAGGACCCAAGCCTTGGGCTAGCTTGCTAGCCCAAGGCAGCAGCAATTGCACTTAGTGGGAGCCAGTACGCGTCAAGGACTTGATCCACCAATATCAAAAATTTTGGTAGGCATTGCGGACACATGGTGGACTCCACTGGCTCGAGATTTAATTACAAAAATCATGCGGAAATAGCTCCCCGTCGCGGACTTGTTTCCTGATGATAATTCCACAAATTTAAGTTGAGTTTGACTTTCTTAAAAGTTCATGTAAGTCCAGTGGTCTTTTTGGTATCTTAGGGGCTAGTTGTTTGAGGCTATTAGACATTTTTAAACCCCAATTAACCCTCCAAATCATAAACCTCATGTCCTAAACAAAATATATTCATTGTTTCTCTCCAAAAAACCTCCATTGATGAAGTTTTGAAGCTCCAAGGAAAAAGATAGATTTTCCAAGTTTTCTACATCAATCTTGTGGGATTTTCTTCATAATTAATTTATGGTTATTCATCCTTGAAATATCTTCCATTCAAGGAGTCAATTTCAATGATTTCAAAAATGATCAAAGAGATAAATTCTCTTATTTTTGTGATCTGGCCATGGGCCTTTCCATAAAACGTTTTAGATCATTGATTTATTATTGAATTGATGTTAATTAGGTGATTCTAACCTAAAATCTTCATGAAACCATGCAAAACATAATCTCTTCAAATTGGCTATATTTTGGATTTGATGATCTTGTCTTAATGCTTATGAATTCTAATGTAATTTTCTATAGGCTTTTGAATGATGTAGGAATTGTATTCAATTGATGTATAGGCTGTCTTAGATTGATAAATCAATACTATTTTGACCTATATTCATTGAGTATTATGATTTTTGTATTGAATTGCTGATCATGACCATAGGTAAGGGCTTTTGGTATTGAATTGGATGATTTAGCTATGGATTGAAGTGGTGAGAATAGATTGGTGGTACGCTGCCCTAATTCTCTTTATTTTATGTAATGTAGCTCTCTAATTATGTTGTGATTGATGTTCCACTTATGGTTGCGATGTTATGTGAATGATGTGGCCTCCTCGGTGTTACTTTATGTGCTATGATAATCATGGCCTTGTGGCAACTACTTGATATATTATGATGATTTGTGTAGTTGATTTATGTGAACTTTGACATATTCATCTACATGTGAGTAATATGAAAGTATGTGTTCTTCTATTGATGTTAGGTGATCATGTTAGACTATGACTATGTCCATATGTGTGTAGTCGTAGAGTTTATTCATGATTATTCCTATTTGACTATATGAGTCTATGATGATTATATTGATGATTTTATAGTAGTGTATAGGATGACTTAAAGATGATAATGGTTATTCCTATGTTCTTCTAGAATGATATGCCATATGTGATAAAGTAAAGTCATTGGTGTGTCTTGTGTCCTTTATTTTATACATGTATGAATGTGTATATGAGATGAATTGACTTAGGATGCTAAAGACACTTAGACGTGTATGTATGAGAGACATGAGACCTTAAATGTTGCTAAGAAGGTATTTTATCTGGAACCTACAACCTAGTGGTAAGGTTATAAACCTTGAAGTTGGAAGTCGTAACGGTATCTTTCTTATATGAATAGTGGGCTTAAGGTTGGTTGGCTGGAACAGCATGAAATCATCCTTAGAAAAGTCATTAAGCTATCCTTCGCCATTGAAAGGCAGCCCTAGATGACCTCTTTGGTAGGGTGAATGTGATTGGGCTATAACTAGATATGGAACCCCTTCGTATGATTGAGTAGCGGGACCCATGTGCTTTTTCTAGGATCCGATCCCTCAACCCATCTACGCCGGGAACACATAATTGCCCTTGGTACCTTAACACACCATCCCCCCCCTAAGGAGAATGATTCATTAACTTGCCAAGAACCGATTATTTCAATCCATTAACGCTAAATCAAGGTGTTTTTTGTACTTCACCTCAACCACTAAAGATGACTCAGAGTTATGATGAACTATACACCCTTTTTGCAACAACCAACTCACCCACCAGAGTAGACACTATAAAAGGTTCATGCAAAATATCAGGTAAAATATCAAAAATTTTAGCTACTAGAGGTGTAACAAATGATAAAGTAGCGCCGAGATCAAGTAAGTCATATACATCAAGAGAGAAAACTTCAACATACAGGTCACCACATCGGTAGAGGTTTCTTGCTCACCCCTAGATTGGAGAGCATAGAAGCGGTTCTTATTTGGAGCATCACTACAACCACTAGCTTGAGCTTGACCACTAGTTGACTCTTCAACTATGGACAATATTTCATCTTGTGACCACTCTTGCCACAACTAAAGCAATTATTCGTCTCCTTAAGGCAATCACCATAGTTCTTTTCACCACACTTTCCACAAGTTGGCTTCTCATTTGGTGAATTAGTACCTTTTACTTTCTTGAATTTAGGGTTAGACACCCTATCACCAATAACTATTGGGAATTCGAAAGAAACTTAATTTGAAACTCTCTTTTTAAATCTAGGCTTGTCTTGTATCTCAAGCCTATTCTTTGAAGAACCTGTATAAAATGACCTTGCTCTCTTTGCATCTCTACTTTTCCGCTTAGCCCATGCCTCGTCAACCGTTCTTGCATGAACCATAAGATGGGAAATGTTCGTTTTTTCATGTAGCATAGCCGATTGGCACTCCCTTGTAAGTCCTCTGACATCCTCATCACAAAATGGCTCATTTAGTCTCTAGGATCGGAGACCAAAGAAAAAGCATATTTGGACAATCCAATAAATTCCAAAAAGTCCTCATGGACATTCTTTCCTCCTTGGCAAAGATTGATGAACTCCATCACTTTTTCTTCCCTTATCTCCCTAGGGAAAAATCTATCTAGAAAAGTTGCCTTAAAGATCTACCAAGTCATCGGACCACCAGTTAGTATGTCGCGAACTCGGCCTTCTCACTTGAAGACAACCCCATATAAAGTAGGAGGGTTCATTCAACTGAAGTCCCTTAGATGGAAAGCCATAGTAGTGACTTGTTGATGAGGACGGGAAGCAATATCCTGATTGGCTTAGACCGTCATAGCTTGGGCTTAAACCGTCGCGGCTTGTGCTTGAGTAGTCCCTGATTGGGACATTTGAGCAAGAATAGCCCTCATATCAGCCTCCGTCATAGGTGGAGGGTTAGTCGGGGCTTGATAAACATTAGCATTTTCTCAAGTGGCAGAACTTGCTCATCGTGGGGAGGAGATCCCGCACTAGCAACTACCTCCTCAAGTCTTCGATCCCCATTCTTGCGAGTGTTCATGCTTCGTATATGCACAGCAGCAGGATTAGATGCAAAATCACACCATAAGTATACTCTATAAGCACGATATAATATTTCAAAGAAAGAGAGTGATTCCTAAGCATCATATAGGTTCTTACTCATAAGTGTGGCACGCTTCACAATAATGAATAAAAACCTACATAGACGTGGTAGAAAGAGAGACATAGCTCAAAGGTATTCAACCTCATGCTATGATACCAAGTTTGTAACATCTTGGTTTACCCCCTACACATAACTGGCATCGTCATCCTTTTGAAGGACTAAGACTAGACTTTTAGCTTCATATCATTACATTAATGGATTGAAAATGCGAAAAAATTTCAAACTTTCATTATCATTATTAGGATGCTTACATAGACCGCTACATACACATAATATATATTTATAAAGAGTATACATAGACCCTTCAAATAGGAAGGTTACATAGCCTTTTACTTTTATTCCACATACATATATTTAAAATATAGAAAAAGTCTGAACGATTGTCCCATCTCATACCATTTAAACGAATATCACAATATGGGCATAGCCCTTACATCAATTCAACAAGACCATGTATAGGTCATACGAAAGTAAAATATTAAGGCACATTGATAGTTTTCACCATCCTTATATCACATTCACCTCAATCAACCTCACAACATAGTCAAGACATTTAAATTCAACATCATACCACCCTATAATACTAGTATAAGGCAAACTCCAATGTAATTTCATGACTTAACAACAATTAATCACAATTGGAAGTAAAGATAGAGATTCTAAGACTTACCAAGTCTTCCTCATAATCTATCATCAAGGTTTTACCATCAACCCATAACTCAACCCAACTTGGGTAGTAACATCATCACACAATGATAATCACTAGAATAACAAGGCCAATTTCATCTCATAAAACAATTCATCTTTAGATCACAACTTGAGACAAGATACATAGGCTAATTTCACATTATAATTCATAACCTAAATCACATATCAAAAACTAGCATGATAGGACTATAATTCATCTTAATTTAATCATAATAATGCCATAGGATAGTAATCTAATCAACAACCAACTCAATTGAATGATCACAATATAATATAGCTCAAGATCACTACCTAGGGTTAGTAAGACATGAAAAAAATGCCTCTACACCCTTTTCAATCCAACCTTATCAATCCTCAAAGCTACCATAGATAAGAACCTTTCTATTCAACATGAATTAACCTAAGTAAACATTAATCATTAAGCCATTTAACAGACAATTAAACAATTCTAGGGCTTCACATAATGGTCTTGGAAGACCTAGGGAACTCATCCTAGCACCTTCAAGGTCTACTCGTGCCATGTGTAGATCATGTCTCATTCCACTACCTACACGTTGTAGAACCTATCCAATAATAGAGTGTACAACCCATATGATGATATTAGGCATTAACCGACATAGACCACACTACCTAGGTATGGAATACGGTGTCATAAGACCCCACACCATGGAAGGTGTTCTACTTTCCAAAGGTAGAACCAAGACTCATCCCATGTTGGCACATGGTTAAGGGATATCAAGGGCTTCTTTATACTCTACTCTAATACTCAAGTGGATCTACTCCACAAGCATATCCTCTCGGTGCTTTGCCTTTATTATCATAGAGTAATTCATTCCCTAGGTTTATTAGAGAAGGTACCATTACTAAGTTCTACCAACTCATAATACTTTTTTCATGAATAGCTCATTCTTAACCTTCTTTTTGCATTCAAGGTTCCATATAAGTCTTCAATAAGAGGGCACTTCCTTTAGGTCTACCTATCCTAGACTTTATTTTTTCATTCATTCGTACACGTGCATGACAAGGGTGCCTAAGTCTACCAAGTCAAGAGATGACATATTCACATAACCATCATGCATCAAGAAGAGGGACCTATAGTCTACCAATAAAGACACAACATCATCATACCATAACTTAGAGGGATCATACTCTCACCTCACACACGCACATATACCATATCATTCTTCACATTGTTCATCTATACAAGCTATAACATCATAATACCACAATTCACAAAATAATATTGACAAGGCCATGTTCATAAAATATATAAAAATTACAAACCGCCACCATAAGTGGACCATACAAATCAACAACAACTCAATGACAAATCTATAGTATATAAAGGAATTAGGTCAATTCACCACTTTCTCATAACCATCATCTCCATTCCTTATTCTTTCCAATCAATTCACACCATAAGAGATTCTTACCAATGATAATTTACACAAGACTAAGCCAACAAACCATCCATATCAATGATCTAACAATACTCAATATAGATATCTACATAATAAATCAAGCTATAACAATTCTAACATGGATCAATACATAATTCAATAGCATAATACAATCTACACATAAATTCAATAATATTAAGTCATTTATCAATTCACCCACTTTAGAGCCAAAATAAGGAATTCATGGATTACACGGATTCATGGAAGTTTTTTATTTTAAAACTACTTCATTAAAAATTGCTTTAAACCTTTTCATGTGAGAACGCAAGCTTAGAATTCAAAATAAATTTCAAGGTTTTCGAAGATTCTTGAAAAGCCTTTTTAATTGGATCCTTAAATGCTTGAAGAATCAAATATGAAATCACCTTACCTCAATTGAAGGAATCCAATGAACATGATGGAGATATCAATAATGAAATCCAATCTTAGCTTCTACTTGGCTCCTAGCATCAATGGGGTCTAGAGATAACTTCTTTTGATCTTGGGTTTTTTTTAATAATGAGGTCTAAGTCTAGGTTTTAAAGTCTTAACTAAACTAGTATACCATAAAATACCCAAAATAAGCTTCTTTAAATCTGTATTAGGATTTTCCTTACTTCAACAGCCTAACTTCCGGTAGGCATATCTTCCTCATAAAGGGTTAGGACCCTATCTTGTTCTGTTTTTGTAAGGATAGCCATGTGAGACATAGTCTTCCGCTTTTTTAATGAAATGAGATTTTCAATTGTTTGGTTTCAAATAAATTTTTAATTATTCGCTATTTCCTATATCAAATGTTATAAATGCTAAGAAGCTTGTACGAGACCCCTTCGGGGTCAACTATGTCGTGTTATGACTCGGGAGTGCTCTCAGACGTGAAATGGTATCAGAGCATCATGTTTTTGGAATAGTTTTTAGAATCAAAGACTTACAAGCCACTTCTAGTGGAGTCTTATTCGTTGGTATGAGTCACAACACATCTATGAGTGAGAGCCAATAGGAAGGAAGAACTAACAATTCTTTCATTATTTTTGAAGTCGTGCCTTAGAGTTCAGTCATATAAGTATCATTTTCCTAATCCTTCTCTTTTGTTTAAAGGATATGAATACGAGAGGAAGACCTGCTAGTATAGTGGAAGAGGATATTTATAATGATGGTATTCCTTCCTTAAGTCCCCAAGATCAAAAAGATCTTCAAGGTGAGAAAGTTTTGGTGGTTCCGAGACATGATCAATCAAGAGATTAGGGTGGATTTTATAACCTTGTCTCAAGCTATGATGGTCCAAGCGAATAGATATGTGGGCCCTAGATGTTCTAGCGGGTACCATGGCATCAAGATTGAGGGACTTTGTAAGGATGAATCCTCTTATTTTCTTGGCTCTACAATTAGAGAAGATCCCTAAGAATTCTTTGATAGAATATATAAGATAGTAGATGCAATGGGAGTTACCTCTAGAGAAAAGGAGGAGTTGGATTCCTACAAATTAAAAAAGGTATCTCAAGTTTGTTTTAATCAATGAAAGGCTAATACGGCAATTGATGTGGGTCCTATAGAATTGGAAGAGTTTTTATGAAGGCATTTCTTGGTAACTGCTTTCCCCGTGAGAAGAGAGAGGTAAAGATTAAGGAGATTATAAGTCTTAGGCAAGGTAGCATGAATGTAAAGGATTACTACTATAAGTTCACCCTATTATCTAAGTATGATCCATCCTTGGTGTCTTACTATTGAGATGAGATGAGTAGGTTTGTTACCTGTGTATCCGACTTAGTCATGGAAGAGTGTCGTACGACAATTCTCCAAGATGATATGAATCTATATAGACTTGTTGTGTATACTAAATCTATTGAGGATTCAAACTTAAGAGGATGAATATGGATGTGAAGAGGTAATGGTCCAAAGAGAAAGGTCAACCTTGGTTCATGAAGAGATCTCCAAAACAAAGATTCTTCAAGTTCTCCTAGGGTAAACAAGTGAGAGATGGTAGATCTCATGTTGGTATAACTACTTACACAATAGCGAGAGGTGGTGGATCTCATGTTGGTATACCTACTTTACACAATAGTGAGAGGTGGTAGATCTCATGTTGGTATACCTACTTTCCACAATTGTGGGAAGAAACATTTTGGGAAGTGTTTAGCTGGTACTAGTGGGTGTTATGGTTAGGGAAAGAATGATCACAAAATGAAAGATTGTCCTCCTCTTTTGGATAGAGGAAAAAGTGCCACGCAGTCTTCTCCTAATGTCCCAAATCTTGATGATCAAAAGAACACTCAATTTTGTTCTTTTCAATCCAAGGAGAGCAAGGGGGCTGATCTGGATAAAAATACCGATAAGTAATAGTTCCTTTTATTGTGAGTGTGTTGTTGAGATTCCTTATGTTGTGTGCATGATAGGCTTAGAAGGGTTTTCCTTTAAGTGGGGATGGCATGATGAATAGCAAGGTTTTGAGAGTTCCTTACACTTATCTCTTTTTATTTCATTCATACTCAAGCTTCAAATCTAGAGTTTCTCGTATCTTATCTTATGCCTTGGAGTAATAAGTGTTAATAAGTTATTTCATGGCTTCTTTATGTTATTCATGAATTCTTGTTTGAATAGAAAAATGAGATTTCATTATTGTGTTCCTCATGTTAGTATGAACCTAGTATGATTCGCTTAAATATTTCATGAGGTTAAATGTTGAGCATCCCTAAATGTGTTATTGGAAGATTTTCATATTCCTAATGATGTGGGGCATAGCTTAGTGTGATTTGAATAAGGAATCTATTGCAACGAAATAAAGAATATGATGTTTTGATGCATAATGAGTTTGTAGATGTAGTTCCTACTTTCTTTTTGTGTTTTGAACTTGTTAATATGGAGTTGATGATATTTCCTATGTTTATGTACTTATATTGATGTTTCATGCTTGTTTGTGGGCTGCTAGTCTTTATTCATTTTTCTTTTGTTTTTAAACAATTATTCGAGGATGAATGTTTCCAAGTGGAGGATAATGTAATGACCCTAAAATGGAAGAAAGAACTAGAGCCTCGTATAGTATGTTTGATGTGGTAACTTAATTAAAATAATTAGAAATGAGTTTTGGAGTTTATTTTATGGATTTTTGAGGTTCAACGTCAAGGAACGACAACGACATTTGAAAACTAGTCATTTGAGCTATTTTGTTGTAGAGTCTTCTAGCGGAGTTTTGGAGTGTCGTATGTAGGTTAAATGAAATATAAATGTTTCTGATACTTAAAACATCATGTTTAGAAGTTAAAAATCCGGGTACGACTCCCCAAGGACCACCCCAAGGGAAGGACCCTTATTTAAAACCCCAAACGTCCTAAATATGGTGACCTAGGAAAGAAAACCACGGCCTGTAGATTGATTTACGGCTCGTGGAATTGATCCATAGTCAAGAGTTAGACTTGGTAGACTTAGCGCCCATTTAGGATCCTCAGTCCCAAACTACGGATGGAAAACACAAGTCATCACCAATCCACGATTTCTGGATTAGATCCTTAGATGGGATCAGCTTTCTTCTAAAATTCAACCAAGTGAGGCGTGAATTAGTAAGTTCACCCCAATTTCCAATTAATACATGGACGGTTATTTTATTTGTTTATATGTATTTCAAGAGTATTAAAACATTTCAAAAGTACTTTTAACTTTATTATTTTCAAAAAAACCAAAAAAATTAGAAACCGCTCTTTCCCAAAGCCTTGTCTCAAGGAAAACTCTATTAGAGGTGAAGAACTCAAGGTTTCAAGGTCAATTTCTCCAATTTTCAAGTTATTTTCATGAGAATCTTAGATTATAAGGTATGGTGAATCTTTATCTAGAGTTGGTTTCACCCTAAAGTCAATATCAAAATAGTTTTCAAGTTTTTAATATTTATGAAAAGGCCTAAATCTCACTCAATCTCATGGGTTGTTGCATTAAAAAATTTTAAAGGATAAATTATGATTATATTGTTGTTTAGTTGATAATTTAAGATGAGAAATTCCATGAACCCATGACTTCTCTTGATTTCTCAAATTTGACCTGAGAAGTGGGTTTATTGATTATGGATGAATGATGATGGAATGATGTGTAGAATGATTTAGATTGTTGATTTGTATCGTTATCTATGTATATTAATTTTGAAGTGTTTGTGAATTGAAGAAAGGAGATTATATCCTTGAAAGGGGCAAGTTTGACCTAATTTCATGGTAATGTAGAATTGATATAGAATTATGACATATTGGCGTGTAATCGACTTACGAGGGAGGTGTTTACTTACTTTGTAGATTGTGATTATGGCATAGAAGGCGTAGTTTGTGGGAGTGAAGCATTATCATGATGTTGTATTGAGGAATGTGATATAAAGCATGTGTGAAATATAAAGCATGTGTGTGATCTAGAGGATAGAATGATGAACTAATATCAAATTTGAGTGTATTGCGACTGAAAGTATACTCTCATTATATACTTTAAAATTTGTAGGTTTAGGAACTCTATTATTGTATAATTGAATGTAAAGGTGAATGTGTATCTGGAATTGGTAAGCTAGTGCATCCTCTTCTAGACTAATGAATGTATCTTGACTTAAGTTCTAAGTTATCCTGATTTGGTAGACCTATAGTTGGTAGCCTTATTTTGTATGAATGAATGAGTGTGTTAGATTTGGTAGACCTATAATTGGTAACTTTTTCTTAAATGAATGTTTTTTTGGTAGACCTAAGGTTTGTAGTCTCTCTATGAATAACTAATAAGGTATTTTAGGCCATGTCTTGAACCGGTAAACCTAAAGTTGGTAGCCCTTCATGATGAGTCTACAACCCTAGCTGAATGTACAACCTTGAAACAATAAACCTGATTGTGGAAGACTCCTTCTTGTGTGAAATGTTGTACCTAGGAGCGGTAGACCTAAAGGTGATGACCCTTCCTAAGGAATATCAATAAGTTATCCTCTATACATTAAATAGGTTAACCTAATGGTGGTATCCCTTCATATTATATATGTGGGGTCGGTTGGCCTAATGTTGGTGGCCCTCTCAAGCACACATATATATTGTTAATGCAAATATGTAATGGGAAATAAGGCTAAGTATATCATATCCGGGTAGCAACCCCTAGAAGTAACATGGCGCGCTTGACCTGTCCGATGTCTTATACAAGTACATAGTTATCATTCATCGCATTGTCGTAGTAAATTTAGCGGATATTTAAAACTTTTCATAGCACACCATATACTAGAAACTTCACTTCATATTTATATAAAATATAATATTACATGCTTAGACTCTAAGTCTCTTTGTCATCTTAGACTCAACAACATTAGAATACATTAGGGACACGGCCCTTACAACATAATACATAACTATAGAATTCATTAAACTGTATAATAACTAAACATTAGGACATCCTTGGATTTAAGGATTCCTTTCCTTGATCTTGGGAATAACATATAAAGATACTCAATCATATAGACATACTTTAATCTTCCATAACCTACGCCGTGTAAAAAGTAGAGAAGAATGGTATTAGTAAAAGAATGCACTAATTATGGCAACCATGCAATAACATGCATTCAAAAGGGACATGTTCTTGAAATCCTACTTCATGTCTTTTTGAGTAAATCTTCATAAAACCATTAAACAAATGCATTTATATTATTCACATACTTCATATAGACATATTCAAAGGTCAAAAATCATATAATATCATACATAGAACTTAAAGGTATATTTGAGATCACTTTACACTGAACTATTTCCTTCTTTACAGTGAGCTATCTTTTCTTTTATTAATTAACTTCCCAAGTAACCCTCTAGTGATACTTGGTGAAATGCATCATCCTAAAGTCACAAAGAAAACATACATACATTCTACATAAGCCAATACATATCATCACATAACCATAATATATCAATGACAAATTTAAGTCAAGACTTATTGGCTTTACAGTAAGTTACATCCATTTGCACATATATTAGCTTCACTTCACTTAAATCATTTTAAGACCTTACTTATGACCAAAATCTTAGTCTACTAGTGCAATGTACATGTGAAGCCCCATGACCTCACACATACTTAGTAAACCTATCATGATACTACAGGCTTTAACATTCTATTTCATACATCAACAAGTAAGTGAAGACAATCTTCATCATATATTCATTAAGACTCACATAGTGCATATAAGAATAAGACCACATCACATAGACTCATACCATGCACATATTTATGACAAATATACAAATCCTACCATGCCATGAATAAAGACATAATCATAATCATACACCTTAGAACACCTTCCTAGAACTTCCTAAGGAGCAGCGTTTGCAATGTCTAGATGGGTTCATTACTTCCACCTATCCTAAGTAACTTCCCTTAAGTCATCCCAGTTAGGGTCCTAGTCATTTACTTCTATTGTCCATTTTAATTTAGGGAAATTATAGCCTTAACCCACACTAAGACCATGGGAGCTAAACATGGAATTTGGTGTTGTAGAGCATTACACCAATGGAAGGTTTCCTCACCTAGCCAAGGTAGAAAATTAACATACATCCTAGCATGCTAAGTGAATTCACTTTCTAGATCCTATGTGTCAAGCATAGTTTATGGAACTAAGAGATAGGTATTATACCTCTACATACCACTTGGAAATTGGGGCCTCCTCTCATGAGAAAACATGGGGGAACCTTCCTCAAAGGGAAGTCATCACCTCATGTGGATCCATAGGTGAGTATTCCGCTAAGGAAAGTCAACAATGTATAAGGAACAAATGGTGAATCTTCCTCCAAGGGAAGTCAAAACTTCTCATTGTCAAGTTCACTCGGTGATAAGATAAGTTACCTTTATTGAAAAGCATTTATTACATATTTTCATAAAACATAGGCTTCGCGTATTGACTCATCATATGCTTATAGCATATTCAAGCCCCGATATAGTTTTAGCGTACCCTTGAGAACACATTTCAAGTGAACCTCTATTGACTAGATCATCCTACATGTGTGTGTATGCGTATATATATATGTGAGCAATCCTTTCACATAAACACATTTAGGTCGCACATGTTGATACTTTACTTAACTCATGCATAAGTGTGCAAGTGTAACTATATGAGCAAT
The DNA here is from genome assembly GCF_036512215.1 of Solanum lycopersicum. NCBI lineage: Eukaryota > Viridiplantae > Streptophyta > Magnoliopsida > Solanales > Solanaceae > Solanum > Solanum lycopersicum. The sequence continues at coordinate 31,985,992 of NC_090801.1, read as the reverse complement.
CCTTTCATATAAAAACATGAGATCCTATACATATTTGTAACATACTAATGCATTCCTATTCATGTACATAGAAAACCAAACCTAGGAACTATCCTATCAAGGTACACATGTACAATGCATAGACAAGGTCCCATACCCTTGCCCATACTAGTGCACCTATCTAGTCATCCTAATTAAGGAATACATATCATACTTCATAAACATATACTTTTCATGCATAGTAGTAGACATCAGTGCATATGAGAATTATCGTTTCATTAGACACCATGAACCTATACTACTTAAATAAGCATGCATAAGGTGTGAGTGTGTATACATTGGTCAACGTGATCATATAATGAAAACAATCCTAACATTGAGGCAGCCACCTTACAAATGTCACCATACACATTTAAGTATAGACCACACACCACATAATAACATAGGAGATAAGACAACTTTAACATTCAATCTAATACTCCTAATCATGCTCAAGACAACATATTCATATAAAGGTACATAGGTAGGGATCATACTACAAAAGAGTATTCAAACATCAACACGTATACCACACCTATCCCTAACCTGGTCGTTTGAATGTAGGCAAAGCATCATCAATATAACATAGATCATAAACTAGCACTGGAGACTAGGCAAAATACTTCACATTGTGTGATCATCATAACCACACCTTCGAGATACAATTGCCTTCAAGTTCGTGATCACAATGCATAATAGAATAACAATAAGGTACACACCGCCACCATATAGGTGGACCATACCACACAAAGTCATACAAGGCTACATCAACTAGCAATTATATAAGAAGAGTAGAGAGAATAGGGCAAACTTACAATTTCCTCCAAGATTTGATCATCATGATCAATTCCCATAAATCAACATAAATACATGTATAAAACAGATAGGAACCATTGCTTAACTGAAATCATACTTCAGTTTACCATAGAATCGAGATCACATTGAAGCTACATTAGCAATCTAGAGAAGATAAGAGAATTATAAAATAATCCCATTAAAACAATCAAACCTTGATCCACATAGATCAATCATCAATAATTCACCGTCAATTCAACATGCTAGGATCATAATTCAAATAATACAAAGTCAAGATCACAATGCGCATAACATAGTATAATTTGAGAATTGGAGAGAACGTAGGTTCATAATGAAATTGGATTGAAATTAATCTTTAAAATAGTATAATTCATCAATTTATCATTAACATGATTTTGAAATCAATTTGAGACAGAACTCATGGCTAGATTGGAAATTGGAAATTTTGGTCTTTGAATCATATTTGAAAATCCTTGATTGACTCCTTAGATGAATGGATATCTAAGGAAGAAGGATCAATATACCTATTTATTGAAGACCCATGAAAAATTTGAAAAGAAGCCACGAAAACCCAGCCCCTAGCTTGAACTTGAGTTTTCCCTCCAATGGAGGTTTGAGAGAATTTGGAGAAGAAGAGTGAACTGAGATTTTTTATTTTCTTATTGGTTTTTGGGGTTTATACTTGGAAAGGTGTTAAATAAGTCATAAAATCAGTTTATAACCGTCCCTTTAAGTTACCAAAACACCCCCCATACATATTGGGACATTTAGACATGTCAAAATTGACTTAAAAACGACGCAACAGGATCTGGGAGTGGGCTGTGCGTCGCAGAGAAGTCTCCCCATTCTTCCCAAAATAAAATTTTAGTCATTGAGGTACGTGCTATGCACGCGTCGCGAGGGCAAGGTCCAATTCTTGTACATGCTCGCTTCTTTGGGCATCCTCTTGTCCAATGCTTAGTATCTCCTTGGGGGCCTTCGGGTTGTCCCCGGGTAGTCGTAGCCGGACATTTTGACCCTTGACATGTCTTTTAAGGTAATAGGGTAAACTACACTGACTTTAAACTCCAAAAAAAACACATGAAAACAAGTCCAACATACTAGGACACACTAGCACGTCTAAAAGGCTAACCTTCAAACCTCTTGGACGTTCTTGAATATTTGACTTCCAAAATTAATGGAACTTAACACAATGCATATAAACATAATTAAAACTCTTATAAGGACCTTATTATTCCATGAAACAAACATAAGCTCATAAAAACACCTAAGGCCCTTTGTTGACTAGTCGTTGAACGTCTTTGTCGTCCCTTGACGTTTGACTTCCAAATAACCTCAAACTTTACACACTGCCTCAATACCACATTTACAACCTTAGAACCTTATGACGAATATATTAGGATCTAGACACCCCTAACTTATTTTGGGGTTCTCACAAAGCACCGAGTGGATATGGTTAAAATGGTGGATATTCTCAAAGTTAGGCTAGAATGCAATTAACATATTTGGATATACCCTAAACTATGTGCATCTATAGGATGTGTATTAGTTATACCTTTGTCAACTAGAATACCTCTTTACGGTGTGGGGATAAAACACCGGATTCCATGATTTAGCTCTGATGGTTTATGTCGGTTAATATATATTCCCGTCCTATGGGATGTGCACTATAATTACTTGATAGTTAATACAGTGTGTAGCTAGTAGTATATGATGCTATCTACACATGTCATGAGTAGGATTTGAAGGAGCCTAAGTGAGTTCCCTAAGTCTTCATGACTAATGTTTGATCCTCTAAATGAAGCTATTAATGAATGTTGACTTATTGTCCCTGTAATGTGATGCATGTCACTCTTATATTGATAAATTGAGTTACTTAGAATGGAAAGTTTAAATGTAAAGGTTCTTGTCTAATGTATCCTTTGGGAACACTTAGGTGTGGCATGAAAAGGTTGTATGGACTTCCACTTTATGTCTTAATTAAGTGGATCTTATGGTAACTTTAGATATAAGCGTAAGATGATGAAATGATATACTTAATGTATATGTTCATATATTTCATATTGATATTATTTGAAGCATGATTAATTGAGGTGAAGGTGAATGGGTAAAGGTAATGGTTTGAAAGAGATATTGTGACTTGCATGTTGGTTGTGTCTTATATTATGTGTTTATTGTTCAATGTTCATGAAGTTTTACAAAATGGCAAAAGAGAATGATTTTCGACGAAATGTCCCATTTTATCATACTTTTGCATGGTCATCATACTAAGTGCTTAATTATACTAACCCTATTCTTCTTCTATGTTTTACTATAAGTGTAGGTTCCAACAAGTGATTGCACTCTTTAGTGAAGCTTGGGATTAGAGTTCTCTCAAGACCTTTTTGGTATATCCTCATATTTTGAGGAAGAGGATTTTATTTCTCTAGTACCTTTATGTTAAAACTTTGTAATAGACTTTATTAGTATATTCTATTTTAAAGGTTCGTGACCCTATCTTTTTATGTTTGTCTAAGGATGTCCATGTGAGACTTAGTTTTTCACTTGCGTAATAAAAAGTGATTTCTAATAGTTTGGTTTTCAATAATGTTTTTAAATCTTTGTTATTTCCTATATTGAAGTTTATGGATGTTAAGAGGCTTGTATCAAACCCCTTCAAGTTAAGTACGATGTGTTTTGACTCGGGGCTGCCCTCGCATTGTGACAAACTTTGTATCAAAGCATATACTTTTTGAAATGGTTTTTAGGATCAAATTTTCACAAGCTATGATTAGTAGTGTATAGTACATTGGTGTTAGTTGTAACACATCTATGAGCGAGAATCAATCAGACGGTAGAAGTTACAGTTCTTTCATTATTCTTTAAGTCGTGCCTTAGAGTTGAGTACTATAAATATCTTTTTCCTAATCCTTTTCTTGTGTTTATAGGATATGAATAAGAGAGCAAGACCTCTAAGGTGAGCAAGTTTCGGTGGTTACCCCGGACATGACCAATCAAGAGATTAGGGTGTCTTTTCTAACCTTGTCCCAAGCTATGACTGCCCAAGTGAATAGATATGTGGCTTTAGAGTGAATTCTTTGAAGAATATCATGTCCGCATTATTGAGGGATTTTGTGAGAATGAATCCTACTATTTTTATTGTCTCTAGAGTGGGAGAAGATCCTAAGAATTTTCTTATGGAATTTATAAGATAATGGATGATATGGGAGTTACCTTTATAGAAAAGATGGAGTTAATTTTCTACCAATTAAAAAAGGTTGCTCAAATTTGGTTTACTCAACGGAAGGCTAATAGGCCGGTTGATACGGGTCCTATAGAATGGGAAGATTTTAAGAAGGTATTTCTTGGTAAGTAGGTTACCCGTGAGAAGAGGGAGGTAAATGTTAAGGATTATATAAGCCTTAGTCTAGCTAGCATGAATGTAGAGGAGTATTTCTTGAAGTTTACCTTATTATCTAAGTATGATCCATTATTGGTATCTAACCCTAGAGATGAGATGAGTAGGTTTGTTATCGGTGTATCCAACTTAGTCAAGTAATAGTATCGTACGGCAATGCTCCATGATGATATGAATCTATATACATTTTTTGTGTATGCTCAATATATTGAGGAGTCCAAATATATTAGGATGAATAAGGATGGGAATAGGGGTAGGTCCAATGAGCAACATTGACCTAGTTTCAAGAAGACAGCTCCAAACCAAGATTCTTCAAGTGCTCCTAAGGGTAACCGAGAAAGAGGTGGTGGATCTCAAGTTGTTAAATCTGCTTGCCATAATTATGGGAAAAATATTTTGGGAAATGTCTAGATGGTACTAGTGGGTTCTATGGTTTTGGAAAGAATGATCAAAAAGTGAATAATTGTACTACTCTTAAGGCTAGAGGAAGAGAGGCCTAGGAATATTCTCCTAATCGCCTGAATCTTGATGATCAAAAGAAGACTTGTTTCTATGCTCTTGAAGCAAAGGAAGACAAGAGGGATAATCCGGATAAAAGTACCAATAAGTAATAATTGTTATGAGTGTGTTGTTGATATTCTTTATGTTGTGTGCATCGTAGCCTTAGATGGGTCTTTCCCTAAGTGGGGAATGGCATGATGAATAGCAAGTTGTTGAGAGTTCCTTACCCTTACCTCTTTTCCTTTCATTCTCACTCAATCATGAGACCTAGAGTTTCTTATAGCTTATCTTATGTCTTAGAGTCATGAGTGTTCATGAGTTATTTCATGGCTTCTTTATGTTATGCATGTCTTAGTTGAATTCTTGTTTGATGAAAAAAATAAATTTTCATTATTGTGTTCCTCATGTTAGTATGCCCCTAGTATGATTTGCTTAAATATTTCATGAGGTTAAATGTTGAACATGCTTAAATATATTATTGAAAGATTTGAATATTTTACTAATGATGTGTATCGCGATGAGGGAGCACCCTATAGACGTAACCGGCATCTTCGTCCTCAAACAGGACTTATATTAGCTCTTCGCATTCATCATTACATTTCATAGGTCAAAATGAGGAATACTCAATACTTTTTACATTGTGAAGTATAAATAGACCTCTCACATACTACATACGGAGTTTACTTAGATTCCTCGCATATGAAGCTTACTTAGGCTTCTCGTTTAGTAAACATAACAAATACATAAGTATAAGTCTAATCCTTTATCTCACATTAAACCATCTAAAACAAAGTACAGCATTCGGGAATAGCTCTTATACAAGTACATATTGCCACATATGGCTTGCAAAAAATGTCTCCAATAATAGTGAAGAAATGAATGTCTTTAGACAATAGCAACACTGCTAAGGTAGAACAAGTGGCACCATCCTCGAACTTGAGGACTCACTAATCAACTTGGAGGAAAAGGTCTTCTTGCAAAGTGACCTAGAAGCTCTTCAAAGGACGGAACCTACAATTTGGGGGGGAAAGGGAAGACATATGGGTTATTACAAACCACCTGTACTAAGTATGGTTCTTATGCATAAAATCATCAATGCATGAGAAAAGGCACAATTTAGTCAACACCGTGCATTATAACAATTAACCCAACATGCACATATATAAAACATTACAAATCAACTAAACCATGATATTAACTCAACACATAGGCAACCCAAAGAAACACTTCTGCAATGCCAAGAAAAGAACCCCATAACCATATCCAAATTTAAGCATCACATCAAGTCACCTACTACATGCATACAAAATAACCTCATACTTTGTCATAACATGATTGGTCCATAAGATGATATATATCTTGACATGCATAACATGTAATCAATTTACTCATACAAGGACACTACTAAGACCATCCCTTAGGATCCCACAGGTGCAATGAGTAAGAGAAGTCTCATACCCTCCCTCACCCTATGTAGCAACATTTAGGACAACCCCTAATAATAGTTCACATACTTGACTTGTTCATTTAACTTTTTACCTTTGGGAAGGAAGTGCAATAACTGACATGAGACCACGTGAGTTACATGAAATCCGGTGTTCTCCTCCCACATTGAAAAGAGAGGGTTAAAAATTGCCTAAGGTGTAATTATTCGTACATAGCTATCTAGGTGGATCCACTAAGCTAAAGTCCTATGTTGTCACATAGTTAAAAGTCAAGGAGATTGCTACTATAAACCTTGACTTACTAAACATGGAGGTTTCCACCTAATGCGACAACACATATCTTGGGAATCCGGACTTACTAAACATGAAGAAGCCCATGTGGGAGGCCGGACATTCTAAACATGAGACCTTCATCTCGTTTACATGACCTTTCGGTGTTAAGAATTTATTCTCTTTAGTAATCACCATACTCATCATAAAAGATCACATTAGTCTTTTCTAGACCCATATGTGAACATCTCATCATAATAGCTCATAGGTATTCATAAGTGAGAACTATCCTTTCACTTTAGAAACCACATACAAGTGAGTCAACCTCTCACTCAATACTTTATTATAATCATGAGAAACTACTTTCAATCATATAATAATCATACCATCATATACTTGCATACTTCATAACAATTTAATAGGCTAGGGTTAAGGATGAGGAATACTTGCTATCAACATCACAACCACACATTAGACATAGAAGCATTACAATCTAAGTAACTCATACTTCATAATTGAATTCAAGAAGAATCAATCTTCATACCTTCTTACCCTTTCATTGCCTTCATAATTAAATTACCAAATAATGCATAACCAATGCATAATCAAGGTAAATTCAAGAAGCAATTACATAATTAACATCAATATAGTCAATCGACATAATCATCAGGTCCACAATTCACCATATTAATTCAATGTTTACATGAGAATGGGGATATACATGGGTTCATGGGAATCTTGGGTGAGTAATAATAATTAACCATCAATGTACACTTAAACAACATTAATTGACCATAATTCATCAAAATTTATTTTCAATTTCATTTTTTAAAGAAGACCCATGTGTAGAGAAAAACCCTAATGTAAGACCCCCAAAATGAATAAAGTGTCTAGAGACTCACTTGTGCCTATAATCTTTTTAAAATGTTAATTAAGTGTTTTAAAGCACGTATTATTGATATGAAGTCATTTGGAAGTCAAACATCCAATACGTCCAAAAGTTAGCCCTTGAGATGTGCATGTGTGACTTAAGTTTGCCTATTATTTTTGGATGTGTTGTGAGTGTTTTTTTATTCTCAAACTGGTATGTAAGGTCCTTGAAATGTTAATTTTTTTAAATATGTCATAAACGTCTCGGTATGAATCCCCAAGGGCCCCGCAAAAGTCCTTAAAAGAGGATCCAAAGTCGGCCTAGACACAGCCTTGGCAGTTTCTACCTACGACCCTCAATCGACAGCATGTATGTATGGTGACGCCCCATCGAAGGGTGTGATTCGTCCCACACTTAGTCTAGATAAGGCTCATCCAAAGTCCAGCCTCAGACCCAAACGACCATGGCCACCTACGAACCGTCGTTGAGACTAAAAGGCATCGATGGGGCCATCGATGTAGTCTGTAATTCACCGTCAGGCGGACTGTTTCAGTAAGGGGTGAATGGAAAATTCACCCAACCTCCTAACCTGAAACTAGACAATTTATTTAGATACTTTTATTTAGTTGTTTATTAAGATCAAATACCCATTCCCAATTCACTCTTCAAAACTTAGACTTCCCTCCCAAGAGAAACTCTCTCTAGAAACCTCCATTGAAGATGAAGCTCAAGAAAAACTTATAGATTGGATGGTGATGATTTCTTCATCAAGTTTTGATGGTGTTATTCTAAAATGGGATATGATGATCCCTCATCTTTAGATAATCTTCCATCTAAAGAGCTCATTCCAATGATTTCAAATAAATTTCGTGATCAAATTGTGTGTTCTTCAATCTAGCCATGGTTCTTTCTCAAAAAAAATTCAAAAGCATATTTATGATGAATTTATGATAATTTACTGATTTTAAAGTCAAATCCAATCCAATTTCCTGATGAACCCATGTCCCCTTCAATTCTCAAATTAGCTTATGTTATGGGCATTGTGATCTTGATTATGTGTTGGTCGAATTGTGATTCAATTATGTTGAATTGCTTATATATACATCGTAGTATGTATATTGATGGTGAATTGTTGATGAGTGATCCATTTGGATCAAGGTTTGAAGTTTTAAATGATATTAGCCTATGTTCTTCTATCTCTATAGATTGCTAATGTAGTGTATCAAAGCTGATTTCGATTTTAGGACAAATGAAGTATGATTTCATTTAGATTATTATATCTTTAACTACTCCCCTATATTTTATTATTGATGAATTATGAATATTGATCGTTGATAATCAAACCAAGGGGGATTTTGTAAGTGATCTATGTTTTTCTACTCTATATTGAATTGGTGATGTAGTGACATTGTAGTATCATGATCTTGTGGTGGTTTATGCATTATTTAGTCGATGTTAATTTACATTTAGCTACTTCCCTATACTAGAATTGTTTATGAAATATTAATATTGATCAATTATGATCAAAGGTTGATGTATTGGTAAGGTCTACTCTATTCATCTACTTTTCAATGTAATGGCTTGTTGAATTGGTCTTTTATGGCATTGTATGGTATAGTCTACTAATGGTGGCAGTGTTTACTTCATGTCAATATATATATGTATGGATAATATCATTGAAGTAAAATTGATGATATATGAGTGTGGTTATGATGATTACACTATGTGAAGCTTATGGCTAGTTCTCAATCTAGTAGCACGTTCTAGGTATTGATGATTTCTTCTATAATTGAATGAACTTGTTAGGGTGAGGTTTAGGTTCTTACATTGAAGCTAAAAATGGTTAATGATTCCTTACCTATGTACCCCTATATGAATGTGTTATTAGCAATGGTTTGGAGTCTTGAATGCAAGTGTTGTAGTTATCTTGTCTCATATGCTAAATTGTGATGTGTGGTCTACGCTTGAATGTGCATTGTTCCTAAGAGGGTGGATGCCTCAATGGGTTGTTGATATCAATTATGTGATCATGTTTACCAATTTACACACACTCGCACTTCATGCATGCTTATGAGTAGTATAGGTTCATGGCGTCTAATGAAAAGGTATTCTCATATGTGTGTCTATTACTATGCATGTATATTGTATGTCTATGAATCATGTTATGTATCTCTTAACTAGGATGACTTCATAGGTGTATTATTATGGGCTATGTATGGGACTTGTCTATGCATTGCACATGTGTACCTTGATAGGATAGTTCCTAGGTTCTTTCTATATGTACATGAATATGAATCCATTATTAATATATGAACATGTCTTACGCATGAATGAAATGAAGTATCAACATGTGTGGTCTAAGGGTGTTCATGTGATAGGTTTGCTCACATATATGTATACACACACATGTATGTAATCTAGTCAATAGTCTTGAAAGGTGTTCTCAAGCGTACCCTAAACTAGAGGGTGCTTTGCATATGTTATGTCTATGTGAAAGGTTTTCTCACATGATTTAGGTTGATGAACTCTCATCTATGACCTATGAGATAAGCATATGAGGGGTTAAATCTCCTAAGCCTATATTTTAGAAAGTAATTATAATAATGTCTTTTCAATTAAGGGAACTTAGCTTAACATCGAGTGAACTAGAAGATGAGGGGTGTCCCTTACCATTGTAGAAAGGTAAGTTCACCATAGTCCTTACGTGGTGGTTACCTCATAGCCCGAAGGGCATAGAGTTATATTTCCATAAGTGGATAACTACAATGCCTCAATAGTCATAAAGATGGTTTCCATATATACCTCTAAGTTCCATAAACTATGCTTTCCCCATAGGATCTAGCAAATGATATCACCTAATATGCTATAATGATGTTCATGTTCTACCTTGGCAAGGTAGAGCACCTTCCCTTGGTTTAACGCTCTACAACACAAAATTCCATGTAGCACCCATGGTATTAGTGTCGGTTAAGGCTCTAGTTTCCCTAAAGTAAAATGGACAATGAAAGTAAAGCTAGGACCCTAACTAGGACAACCTAAGGAAAGTTGCTCAGTGTAGGTGAGGGTATGGGACTTTGCCTATCCATTGCACAAGTATCTCTTGAAGGGAGTTCTAGGAAGGTGTTTAATGTATATGATCATGTTTATGTTCCTCATGCATGACATCATAGTCTTGTCTACTTGTTGTGATGGTACGCATGGTATGAGTCCTAATATGTCTATATGATGAGGTCTTACCTTATATGCATAATGTGGGTCTTATTAACTATATGAAGAAGGTCTTACTTGGCATGTATGAAGTTGTCCTTACTTGACTTGTTGATGTATGAAGTGAGTGATATGCTTGTGATCTCTTGATAGGTTTACTTAGTATGTGTGAGGTTATGGGGCTTCACATGTACATTGCACTTGTAGAATTAGATTGAGGATATGAGTAAGGTCTTATAATGGTCTATGTGAAGTGGAGTTAGTATGTGTACAATTTGAATATGGTTTACTGTAATGGTTAGGAGTTCTTGACTTATATGTGTTTTGTGATGTGATAATTCTATGAAGGTATGTGTTAGGTTATGAAGGTGGTATGAATGAGTATCTTGTGGTCTTAAAGTTATTAATTGCACCAAGTATAACTAGAGGGTTACTTGGGAAGCTAAGAAGTTAAAAGAAAGAAAGCTTACTATAAAATGAAGTCATTTTAATTGAAAATGTGCTTAATGTAGAGCGGTGACTTATATGCCTTAAATGCAATTTGTGGTTTTATGTGGTGTTATGAGTATTGTGTATGCCTAAAATAAGTATGCAAATGACATGATGATTATTGTATCAAGTTTTATGAAGTTTTCACAAAAAGACATAATGCATGGTTTCAAGTAAAATGTCCCTTTTAAATAAATGTTTTTGCATGGTTGTCATACTTAGTGCATTCTTGTACTAAATCCATTCTTCTTCACCTTTTTACACATTGTACGTTATAGATGCTTAAACGTTGTCTCTACGGTAAAGGGCTTGATATGTGTTCCCCAAGGTCAAGGAAAGAAATCCTTCAGATTCAAGGATGTCCTATGTCAAGTTTATGTTAAAGACATGTAATAGTTTAGTTATGTTTCATGTATAAGGGTCGTGTCCCTAAAGTAATCTAATGATGTTAAGTCTAAGTTTTCAAAGAGACTTAGAGTCTAACTATGTAAATATGATATTTTATCCAATTAATTGAAGTGAGGTTCTAGCATATGATGTGCTATAAAAGTTTTAAATTTTCGGCTAAATTTACCTATGATAATGCGATGAATGATAACTATGGGCTTGTATAATACCTCCGAGAGGTCAAGTACGTCATGTTACTTCTAGGGGGTGCTCCTCGGTCGTGACCCCTAGTTTGGGGAAGTTTGAAAATCTCTTTGAAAGCACCTCTTTGGGAAATAAATCCCAAGAGTGAAAGAAAACATACCTTAACCATGACTTTATCCTCCAATTTGAGTATAAAACTTGGGAATTTGGTCTTCTTCAAGCTTCAAAGCTTCTTCAATAGAGGTTGAGTAGAGAGAGAAAGTAGAGAGAAGGGAGAGCTTTTGGGTTTTTATTTGGGGATTTAATTTGAGTGGGAAATTGTGGTAAAATCTGATTTAAAATCAATATATAACCCTCACCTAAAATATCCAAAAGACCCCTCATTTAATTTTACCATATAGTGAAGTCAAACTTAAATTGTAATTTCAGATTTTTCACCGGGAAACAATTTCGCATCGCTGAGTTATTCCCGCAAGATTTCCAAAAATAATTTTGAGACAGTAAAGTCCTTGATGTGTCCGTGACGGGACCATGAAATTCGGCCAATAGTGAACTATGGCCGCGACGCGGACTGGCTTCATGGCAGTTCATTTTCTTGCTGCCTTGGGTAGCTTGTTTGGTGAAAGGTGGGGTCCCTTTAAGGACCCAAAGGGAGGTCCTTGGGGGTCGTACCTAGACGTTTTGACCCTATATACATAATTTTACTTTTTAAAAGTATTTTTACAAATTTTAGACTCCATACAACACTTCCAATCCTTCACAAAACTTGAGGACGTTTACTAGTTCAAGTGCACTAGTTTCCTGACATCATGGTCGTCCCTTGACGTTTAGGCTCTAATACTTCCTACTTAGTTCAAATACGTTATTTTAGTCTTAGAAATAATGTTTTGGTGTTTAGTTCTAATGTGGGGCTCTATATCAAGTCATGTACTTTCGGAGTGTTACAATGTGGTGATTAGCTTAACGTGATTTAGAGACGGAATCTCCTTCAATAAAATGAAGAACGTGAAGTTTTGATGCATAATGAGTTTGGAGATGTATTTTACTACTTGCTTATTTTGTTTTTAAATAGTTAATATAGATTTGATGATTTATCCTATGTTTATATACTGACATTGATGTTGAATTTTTATTTGTGGGCTGCTAGTCTTTAATCATTACCCTTTTGTGTTTAAACAATCGTTCGAGGATAAATGTTCCCAAATGGGGGATAATGTAATGACCCTAAAATGGATAGGAAGAACTAGATACCATATGGTGTGTTTGATGTGGTAACTGGATTAAAATGATTAGAAATGAGTTTGGAGTTTAGTTTAAGGAGTTTTGAGGTCGAACATCAAGGAATGTCCATGACGTCCGAAAACTAGTCATTTGGGCTAGTGTGTCGTAAAGTCTTGTAGTTGAGTTCTGGAGTGTCGTTTGGAGGTTAATGTCAAGTTAAATGGTTCTTGTACTTAGAATGTCTTGTTTAGGGGTTATACATCTAGGCACGACTCCCAAGGACCACTCTAAGGGACCTTGAGGATTAACCTAAGTTCAACACTGAAACTGCCAAAAATGGTAACCTATAAAAGCAAACCATGACCAGTAGATTGATCTACGTCTCATGGACTTGCTCAGTAGTTCAAGAATTAGTCTTGGGAGACTTAGCTCCAATTTAGGAGCCTCAGTCCATAACTACGGATGGAATACATGAGTCGTCAACCAATCAACAATCTGTGGATTGGATCTGTAGATGGGAACTATTATCTGGTGTAGTTCGGCCAAGTGAGGGGATGAATTTTAAATTCACCCCAAGATCCAACTAATAAATGGATGGTTATTTTAGGTGTTTTATGTATTTTAAGAGTATTAAAAATTTAAAAGGTATTTTTAACTTTATTATTTTCAAAACCCCAAAGTTAGAAACCTCTTTTCCCCAAAACCCTTTCTCAAGGAAAACTCCATTAGAGGTGAAGAACTCAAGGTTTCAAGGTCAATCTCTCCAATTTTTCAAGTTATTTTCATGGGAATCTTAAATTATAAGGTATGGTGAATTTTTATCTAAGGTTAGTTTCACCCTAAAGTCAATTTGAAAATAATTTTCAAGTTTCTAATGTTTGTGAAAAAGCCTAAATTTCACTCAATCTCATGGGTTCTTACATTAAACATTTTCAAACGATAAATTATGATTATATTGTTGATTAGTTGATGATTTAAGATGAAAAATTCTCTGAACCCATGAGTCCTCTTAATTTCTCAAATTTGACCTAAGAAGTGGGTTTATTGATTATGAATGAATGATGATGGATTCATGTGTAGAATGATTTAGATTATTGATTTGTATTGTTATCTATGTCTAATTATGGTTAAGTGTTGATTACTTGAAGAATTCAGATTATAGACATAGAAGGGTCATGTTTGACCTAATTTCATGTTAATGTATAATTGATATAGAATTGTGATAGCTTGATGAGTAATCCACTTATGATGGAGGTGTTACTTACTTTGTACATTGTGATTATGAAATAGAAGTCATAGTCTGTGGAAGTGAAGCATTACCATATGTTGTATTGAGAAATGTGATATAAAAATGTGTCTGATCTAAAGTATAGAATGATGAACTAATAGAAAATGTGAATGTATTGTGATTGAAAGTATACTCTCACGAAATATTTTTGAATCGGTAGACTTAGGTACCCTATTCTTGTCAAATTGAATGTAGAGGTGAATGTGTATCTTGAGTTAGTGTCTTCCCTATGAATAACAAATAAGGTATTTTAGACCATGTGTTGAACTGGTAGACCTAAAGTTGGTTTCCTTTCATGATGATTCTAGAACCCTAGCTAAATGTGAAACCTTGAAGCGGTAGACATAAATATGGTAGTTTCCTTCTTGTGGGAAATGATGTACCTTGGAGCGGTAGACTAAAAGGTGGTGTCCCTTCATGTGTATGTGTCTTGGGTTGGTAGGCCTAATGTTGGTGGCCCTCTCAAGCACATCTATATATTATTAATGCAAATACTCTATTGGAACAACGTCTAAGCACCTAGTGGATGTGGTTAAGATGGTAGCTCTACCCAATATTAGGATAGAGTCCAATGTACATCTTTTGTATCCCGTAAACTACGTTCCTACATAGGATGTGTATTAGTTCTACCCTTGGCAAGTAGAACACCTCTTTATGATGTGGGGATACAACATTGGATTCCATGATTTAGCTCTCATGGTCTATGTCGGTTAATGCACGTTCCCATCCTGTGGGATGTCACTGTAGTTACTTGATAGGTACTAAAATGTGTCGATAGTAGTATGGGTTGCTATCTACACATAGCACGAGTACGCTTTGAAGGTGCTTGAGTGAGTTCCCTAAGTCTTCATCACTAATGTTTGATAGTCCTCTAAATAAAACTAATAATGAAAGTTGACTTTTTATCCCTATAATGTGATGTATGTCTCTCTTATATTGATGAAATGAGCTACTTAGCATGGTGTGTTGAAATGGAAAGGTTCTTGTCTAATGTAGCCTTGAGGAACACTTAGGTGTGGTTTGAAGAGATAATATGGGCTACTACTTTATGTCTTACTTAAGTGGGTCTTAGGGTAACTTTAGATAGAGGCCTAAGATGATTAAATGATCTACTTAATGTATATGTTGATATCAGTGGAAGCATGATTAATTAAGGTGAAGGTGATAAGGTAAAGGTAATGGTTTGAATGAGATATAGTGACTTGAATGTTTGTTGTGTCTTATATTATGCCTTTATTGTTCAAATGTTCATGAAGTTTTACAAAAGGTCATAAAAGCATGACTCTCAACAAAATGTCCATGTTAGCATGTTTTTGCATGGTCATCATCCTTAGTGCTTAATTGTACTAACCCCATTCTTCTTCTATTTTTTACTACAACTGTAAGTTTCGGTAAGTGATTGCATTCTCTAATGAAGCTTGGGACTAGAGTTGTCTCAAGGCCTTTTTGGTATCTCCTTATATGTCTATGAAAAAGATTTTATGTCTCTAGTTACTTTATGTCGAAACTTTGTAATAGACGTCTTTAGTATTTTCGATTGTAAAGGGCCATGACCCTATCTTGTTATGTTTGTTGAATGGTGGCCATATGAGACTTATTCTTCCTCTTGCATAATGAAATGAGATTTTCAATAGTTTTGTTTTGAATAAAGTTTTTAATTCTTCTCTATTTCCTATATTGAATGTTATGAATGCTTAGAGGATTTTATGAGACCCCTTTGCGGTCAAGTACAGTATTATGTTACGACTCGGGGGTGCTCTCGGGTCGTGACAGAAGATCGCCTCATTTATGAATATGAGGCTATTCGATGTTAGGAAAATCTCACTTCTTCATTATTCAAGTTGTGACATAGAGTTTAACTTTATAAGGTCTCTCTCATGTTCCTTATTTGATGGTATTTAGGATATGACCACTTGAAAGTTTCATGTTACAAGGATCTATGGAGAAAAAGGTTAGTAGTACTGTCAATTATGGCTATGATATCCTTTGGTATAGGTGGGTTGTGTTATGGTTATGTGTTTTATTAGAGGATTTGATGATTGTTGGTGTTTAAGTGATGCTTAGAGATGCTGAGTGAGTAGACACTTTTAAAAAAAGGATAGAAGTGAAATTCTCCATGGTTTAGAACTACCGTGTGTGATGGATGTGAATGTTGAGTGTTCTATATGTTCATGATTTGGATTGACTTGAAACTCTCACTTTTAGAGGTGTAGGGAGTTTGAGATGTTTATTCCCGGTTTTGTAGGCTCATACGAGACTTTGAGTAGTGTTGGTAAGGTTGATTTTGAGCTAGATTTTCTTAATGAGAATCTCCTTAAATTACAATACCAATTGAGATCTTAGACTCGTAAATAAGGAGTAAGAAATATCAGCCAGCATGAATAAGGTGAAGCTGCATTAGAGAATGGTGTGAAGCCACCTGAATACAACCCCAATCTAACATTTCTTGGTTCACTATAAAAATCAAGATATACATTATCAAAATGTTTCCATGCTTCATCATCAGATGGATGAGACAAGACACTCGGAGGCCTTCGATATTCATGGTTCATCTCATATGTGGGGTAGACCTCATTGATTCATACAACATTTTTAACCTAGGACTGAGAGGTAGATAATGCATTGCCAGAACTGGGACCATCTTTCCAGTCGGAGTCCTCTTATAACGAGCATGTCCACAAAACTTACAATTTTCTAATTCACTATCAGTCTTGTCAAACAAAAAGCAACCATTAACACAACAATGAATTTTATCAAACGTCAATCCTAACTTGGACAGCAAACGCTTTGAATGATAGATTTTCTTTGGTATGTTAAATTCTGAATTAACTAGTTCAAGTTCATGTCCTAGTTTCAAGTTCAAGTCTAAGTTCAACTTCAAATTCTATATAAGTTCAAGTTCAAGTTCTAATTTCAAGTTCTAAGCTCAAGTTCAAATTCTACATTCAAGCTCTAATTTCAGGTTCAAGTCTAATTTCAACTTCGAATTCTAAGTTCAAGTTCAAGTTCACATTCTAAGCTCAAGTTCAAGTTCAAGTTCTAATATCAATTTCAAGTTATAAGTTCAAGTTCAAATTCTAATTTCAAGTTCAACTTCAAATTCTAAGTTCACGTTCTAATTTCAAGCTCAAATCTAAGTTCAACTTCAAAATATGCTTTGTTTGGTCTAACAAATTTATAATAAGTTCAAACTAATTAAGGTCAATAATATTTCAAGTGCTACAAAATTCTAATTAAGTTCAAGTAAAATCCAAATTCTAATAAGAATAAAAATTAAGTTCTAATAAATTAAAGTCAACAACATTTCAAGTTCAGATTTCTAATTAAGTTAATTTATAGTAAATTCATTAATTATAAGTTTTAATTAAGTTGTAATTCAAATCCCTAAAATTGCAAATTCAAACTAGCTAGCTAGTGTCCCAAATTCAAACTATTAGTCCTAAAATTAGGAGAAGGAGAGGTTGAAGAGAGAGGAGAACGAGGCGCATGCGGTGACGACGGCATCTGGTCCAGCAGCAATGGAGATGCAGGCGGCAGTTGGATCATTTCTCTAGCTTCAGTAACGACCGTGGAGGAAGGAGAGAATTTTCAAAACTGGGGAAAGGGGGAAATGGGGAAAATTTGCGACTTGTGTTTTATATATTTAATGAAAAGCAACGGAGGGCGTCTTTATGTCTATAGATTTTTTACAAAATAGTTGATCAATATTTTGACTAAAAAGTGACGGACAAAGAGACGTTGTCTGTCGCTTTTTTTTAAATGTTTACCCTAACACATGTTTACCCCGTGTGTGTGTGTGTGTGTGTGTGTGTGCGTGTGTGCGTGTGTGCGTGCGTGTGCGTGCGCGTGCGTGCGCGTGCGCGTGCGCGTGCGCGTGCGCGTGCGCGTGAGCGTGTGCGTGTGCGTGTGCGTGTGTGTGTGTGTGTGTGTGTGTGTGTGCCAGTCGCTTTTTGTCAAATAATTTTTTAAAAAAAAATATTTATACTAAATACGACGGATAGTGTCGCAAAAACCGTCATTATTATGAGCGACGTCGTACGTCGCTTATCAATCCTTGTTTTTTACTCAGTTTTTTAGTAGTGAATTTTGTCAACACAAGTCCAGTAGTATTGCTAATGTTTAGAGAGAATAGTTGTTCTGAACACATCTATTAGGCACAATTGAGATAGAATTTGAACAATAAGAGTGTCATGTAGTTTACTGATCCTATCAATTTCTTCACATTTTGTCTCAATCTTTGCCCTGAGGTAAGTTTTCAATAATAAGACTTCCAGAGTTGCCAGAGAATTGGTCTTGGTTTCTGTCATGAGCGGGGAGCAAACCTAGAAAGTGAATTTATAAGTGATATGTGTCACCATTAAACAATTACCTCTTGGCTTCAATTTCCAAAGTCCTTATTAGACCATGTGGTCAGGCTATTCCTATTACAACCATGTGTTACTTTCCAATGTCTATTTAATTACTTTACTAAACCCATGGAAATGAAATATATCTTCACGTTTTTTCTACCTTCCCACCTACAAATTTTCTCCTTTATAAGCTCCCAAATGGATTAATGGTTTCTCTGCAATAAACTTTCATTGAGTTTTTATTTTTCCATTTTATAACTTTTTTGTTTGAAGTTCAATATCTTTCTCAGATTTTAGGTTTTGCTAACATGGAGAAAGCTGGAAAAAAACATCGGAACTTCAAATGTAGAGAATGAAAATGTGAAACTGAATTTAGGGCTTTCATTGAATGGTAATTTTGATGTTCACTAAAAATCATGTTTTATGAATAACTAATTAAAAATATTCTTTGATTATTTTAGGTGGATTACAAGGATGTGTTGCTTCAAGTGTAGTTGAGGTTGTAACCCAACAACCACCTACTCAAGGCATCAAAAATTTGAAAATTGATTTATTTAGCAAGTTAATTTGAATCTTTATCAAAATTAAAGTAGGAAATAATTTTTTTCCTTTATAGTAGTTCTCGATGTGAAATCATTTTTCATTGAACATAAATCACCTATTGTAACGACATATTCCCGTCATTATAGTAGTAATTGGATTTCTCCAACCCTATCTAGATTTGGAGAAAATCAAATTCATTAAAGTGTAGAGAAATTTGGTAACAATCGGATGAATCATTTATGATTTCGGTTACACGAGTAGCTAGATAACTCGTTAACAAATCTATACGTCATTAAGGAATTGAATTTGAGTGAGTAGATCTCCGGAATCAAACTTAGCATAAAGGGTAATTTCTCAGCGTCGTGGGTTAGAGGTGTGTTGTGAAATGGAGTTTTGGAAATTCTTGAGTGAGCTCACTAGTCCAAGAATCCCGCCCTGGGGGAGATTCTGCCGCCTTGGTGTCACCACTGTGACGGGAGGGGTATCGCTGTGGCGGGAAGGGCGCGAGTTAAAGTTGTTAATAAACCCCAAAATGACCTCATTATGCACTTTTCGACTTTTAGAGCTAAGTAACGGTCCCCGGGAAATTTTTACTCATTTTTCACCATTCTTGAGGGTAAAAGGTAAGCTTTTCATTCCCTGAATCTAAGCATCCAATCATTTTTCAAGTAATAGAAGTTCCTTCTTCCAAAGTTCTGTCTTACTTCTTATTTTCTTAGCGATCTGAGTTTTAGGCTTACTAGAGTTTGCAAGAACGTGCAAGAGTCGTGAGTAAACCGTCTAGTGCCGCACGGAACATTGTCCGAATCAAAAAGACCGACAGGTTTCTTTAAAGGATGTCAATTCCGAAATGAAAGTGGGAAAGAATAGCTATGGAATTTGTGGTTGGTATTCCCAAGACTTTGGGGAAGTTTGACTCTATTTAGGTAGTGGTTGATAGATTGACTAAGTCATCCCATTTTATTCCGGTAAAGATAGATTATAATGCGAAACAGTTGGCTAAGGTGTGTGTAAAGTTAGGCTGCAAAGAGTGCCCCTGTCTATCGCCTCATATCGTGGTACCCAATTCACTTCCAATTTCTGGCGGAAATTGCACAATGAATTGGGAACCCCACTCACTTTTAGTACAGCTTTTCATCACAGACATATGGACATCTGAGTGTTGGAAGACATGTTAAGAGCATATGTGATTTATTTTGGAGGATATTAGGATAAATTTTTACCCTTGTGTAAATTCTCTTATAATAATAGTTATCACTCTAGCATTGATATGGCACCATTTGAGGCATTATATGGGAGGATATGTAGATCACTCAAAGACAAGGTTAGGAATATTCAAACTAAGTATTTACCAGCCTAGAGTAGACAAAAGAAGTATGTGCATAATAAGTTAAAATTATGGAATTTCATATTGGAGAGAGTGCTCTTCTTAAGATATCACCCATGAAAGGGGTGATGAGGTTCGGTAAGATGGCTAAGCTAAGTCCTAGATACATTGGTCCATTTGATATAATGTGTCAGTCCGGTAGCATATAGGTTTGCCCTACTTCCTAATTTATCAAGTGTTAATCCGGTATTCCATGTATCCATGTTGAAGAGGTATCATGGTGATGGGGGATTGTATCACTAATTGGGACTCAATTTCCCTAGACAAGGACCTCCAATATGAGGAGGAACCGATTGCTGTTCTTGATCGTGATGTACGCAAGCTAACCAAGGAGATTAAGTCCGTGAAGGTTCAATAGAAGCATCACCCAGTTAAGGAAGCTACTTGGGAGACCAAGAAGGACATGCGAGAGAAGTATCCTCCATTGTTCGTCGAATCAAGTACTACCTCTTTTTTTCCTTAGGCTAATTTTCCTAAGTTTGTCACTCTAGGACAAGTGATAGGTAAATTGATATCTATTGCAATGACTTGTTCCCATCGTTATAGAAATGCTAATGAGGGAAAATTTGGGTTGTAAAAAAAATTCAGTAGTAATTAGATTTCTCCAATCCTTTCCTGATTTGGAGGAAATCAGAGTCATTAAAGTGTAGAGACATCTAGCACAAATCAAGTGAACCATTTATGATTTCGAATGCATGAGTAGTTAGATAACTCGTTAACGAATTCGAACGACTTTACGAAATTGAATTTGAGTGATTACACCTCCGCAAATCAAACTTAGCGTAAAGGGTAATTTCTGAGTGTCATAGGTTAGAGGTGTGTTATGAAATGGGGTTTTGAAAATTCTTGAGTGAGCTCATTTGTTCGTGAATCCCGCCCTGACGGGGGATTCTACCGACCTGGCGCCGCCACTATGGTGGGCAGGATGCGAGTTAAAGTCGTTAATATACCCCAAAACGACCTCATTATGCAATTTTCTACTTTTAGAGTTAAGGAACGACCCCGAGGCAATTTTTACTCGTTTTTTACCATTCTTGAGGCTAAAGGTAAGATTTTCATTCCTTGAATCCATTTTCCGATCCGTAGAACGTAATAGAATGGGTTAATGTTGATAGGGAAGGATTTTGTTATGGATTATATGGTGGAGGCAACCCTTAGTTGGTTAGTTCGGATCATGGGTTTTATCTACGGTTCATAGAATTGCTAGAGTTTTGGTAATTAGCGATCATTTATTGATTTCCTATGTTATTGTGATTGTTTGTACACCAAGAGTAAGCGGAACGAATCCGGAAAGGGAAGGATCAAGTTTCTTAGCTTTTCAAGCTTGTTTCGAGGTAGGTGATGGTTGTGATTCTATGTTTGTGTGATGTATGCATGTTCTTGCTTCATTGTGTCTCCAATATTCTAACCGGCAAATACATGTATTTGGCTAGTAACGATATCCAAAGGATGAAATATGGTATAGTAATCAATACTTGAAACAATCAGAAATCCTAGTAATTAGAACCTAAACTAGTGGGATTTATGTAGCTTGCTCTCTAATTTTTATGTGTCTTACTTCATCTTTTTTCCCACTATGACTATTTTACATAATCTTTGCCTTGTGAGGAATAGAAGAAAGTTAATATCGGTACTTCATAAACGGTTATTTTACAGCACTATCAGTGCAATATGTCTGTAACTTTTCGTACAATTTCAAAAGGAGACGCTTTGTAAGACGTTGTGGCTACATTTTTTGTTTTTTTACCATCATATATATATATATATATATATATATAGATATATATATATATATATTACCATAAAGAAAAAATGGAGTTGGAATTAGAACCTCCATGATCATTTTTCTTGGCAATTGCAGCTACAGGAGTTAGTGGTGGAGTAACAAAGTCTTTAGTCTCCAAGTACTCTGGAGGGGGAGGCGTGTACTCTTCTACTTCTTTTGGATCGAGGGCATACGTTATCACTTCCCCTGGATTTATCTCTGGTATTCTATATGACTCTTTATTCCCAGTGCACAAATTCCCTGTGCCAACAAAGAATTATAAACTGATTTTTGTATCTACACAATTAATTCGATTACATAAATTTGAGTGTCGATTTACTTACTGGTGTATGCATTTGCTGTTCTTGGGTACTGCGTTATAATTCCATCCGCACCATAGTAAATGAGGTTATGGATCAAGGTGTATGGATCGGAGTTAAAATCCATGTAAATATCTTGGAATTCATTCAAAACAGTTCCAGCATAGACACTAATATTGGCCCAATGCATACATTCAATAAGGTTGGTCAAGTTCAAAGTAAAACCCTCTCCTCGAAATTGTGTGTATAAGGAATGTTTATGTAAAAGTACTGCATCCGCATGCTTCTTGATTTCTAATGCTGTCTCATTCGTTACAAACTCAACCTTCTTCTTAATGTGAAGTACTTTTTGGTAAGTCGAGATATCCTTGAATTTGTCTAGAACTGAACTTTCACCTGACATGATCAGAACCTTCTGAGTTGATTGCTTATCAAGTATGGCGTTGCTTAAAGCAGTCGTGACAGCACCCACAATGTCGAGATCCTTGTTGGTGGCAAGGAAGGCAGCATTCTACAACACAACCAAGTTGCAATTATTAATAACTCTGTGTGTGTATATATATATATATATTTATATATATATATATAGTAGATTATAAGAAAATTACTTCTATGTTGATGAGAACTCCAGAAACTGCCTTTGCCTTGGCGAATTCCAAGAAATCCGAGAGAGTTACAAACTTCCCCATATTCTTGCGTGCTGGATCCCTTGCCAATTCTCCGTTAAATTCACTAAACATTTGAGCTGTGTCCAGGACAATTAAAGAGAGAAGAAGAGAACTAAATTTGAGAAAAAGAAAAAAACAAATATTTGAAATATTTTAGTCTTGAGAGAGGTGGATCGATTGATCACTCACGTTTCAATGACTGAATTTCTTCCCATGTAAAATCGAAAGAGAAAATACCCATAGAGGATTGGAGTGCCTCAACCTTAGTCGATCGACTCATGAAAGGTCCGGATGCAGTGGTGGTTGAGATGAGGTCAACTGAAGGCAAGCAGAATGCAACTCCGTCTTTTGTCATTTGGACAGAACAATCGATTATGTCAGCACCATCATCTACTGCTTTTTGATAGGCAAGATCGGTTGATCCTGGATAATCTCCACTTGCTCCATTTGCAGTAATTATCAGAGCTGCCAATTCAAATTTCACAACAGAATTTAGAAATCACCTTTTCCAAAAGTATTATAGGAACTCTATCTACTACTTCATTGCACAGAGAGATTCAATTTTCATACTATGGACTCTCCTTGAAGCATTCCGACTCCCTGCCAAGCAAGCTGCAGTCAGAAGAAACAATTGTGAGACGTAATGATCTTGTATTTCCTCTTGATCTTATGAAAAAAATTCTCACCAATAGCGATTGATGCTGACGTAGCAAAGTCTGTGACCACACCGTCAACAGCAAACTTTGAGTTGTCAACGAATTGCAGATACTCTCTTTGTGGATCATAACTGTAGTTGTAAGGCAAATAGTTGTCATTTGCGAATCCGTAAGCAAAAACTTGAACGCCTTGTTTATGAGCTTTAGCCACTAGATTGGTACTAGACTTTAAATGACGACCTCTATTGACGGGCCATATGTACTCTCTTGGTACAACGATTCCTGCAGCAAATTTCTTGATCATTGAAAACTTTGTTAATAGTGAAGCATATCGTTTATTTGTTGTTGGTTCAACTGTGCTTCTATCAACAGGAAACTTGAACATTAACTTCGTTTTGAGACCACGCACAACTGGTCCCATTCTTTTCAAGAAACCAATATCTGAAGACGATATGTAAGAGATATCCTTCTTTACCTCCAAGAGTTGTTTGATTTTATCAACTAAACTTAGATTGTGCTGGTTGTAGAATGCCGGATACTGTAATACAATTTTGGTAAAAAAAAAATAAGTCATTTAACTGACAATAGGATTTAAAATGCATTTCATAAAATGTTTCAACAATGAGAAAGAAAGGGAGTGATAAACACCTCAGCATTGATCCATAGTTGAGTATTATCGTTTTCCTCTAAAAATAGGTCAGTTGGATATGGTGATGAAAAATCAAATAAATCGGATCTGCTGAATATCGATTGTGTCACTGGAAAACAAAGTCGAGTACAAATATTAGTATGAGCAGTACCATATATATATAAGCATTTACATGCATAAGTTGTCTCTTACCAACCAATTTACTTAAC
The DNA here is from genome assembly GCF_036512215.1 of Solanum lycopersicum. Classification (NCBI taxonomy): domain Eukaryota; kingdom Viridiplantae; phylum Streptophyta; class Magnoliopsida; order Solanales; family Solanaceae; genus Solanum; species Solanum lycopersicum. Next base: position 31,961,332 of record NC_090801.1, on the reverse strand, counting down.
ATCTCATCACTTGTGAAGTCCAATGCAAACCATCCTTGAAGTTCTTTTCCATTAACAATGTAGGTTTTTCTACGATCTGGAAAAGCATCGGCTGCATTTGTTGTATTCTGGATGTTTAATTGTGAGAGACAAAATCCGTGTCCATCACGACTCATATGAAGATCACATAGGAAGACAGTACCATTCTTTCCAAATACATTTCTAAATGCTATATCTGTTTGTGAGGGATAAAGTCCCGAAAATCCCCCATTTGCAACTACTACTGGTTCATCACCATGTAGAGTCAACCATTTTCGTTTAGCAAGAGGAACTGCAGTACCCTTTTTATGTTTCGCATCAGCTATAGTGCATTGGATCATCAAGCAAATTAATAAGACATGCCTCAGCATTTTCTTCCAATCCTGTTCCAGAAAGAAAAAAAACTACTAAATGATAAATTGGAATGAATTACTTTGTGTTGCAAGTATACTTATAATATTTGTATAATGTGTGAGAGAATTAAAGGATAACTATTATCTTTCTGTTGATGAGTAACTTGACTCCTAGGTAAGGTTTCAGATAAGCAGTGATATATATGTGGAGGGTTACGTTGAGTACCACGTATAGTACATGAACAAAGTTGATCCCCTTCAAGTCATGTCTAGATGATCTTAAATAAGTCCCTTAGCATGTGTGGACACCTTAATGTTTGATACGTGAGTCTTATAGTGTATTATATCAATAATGAGATTAATGAAATTACACTTGTAAGATGAAATTACACTGGTCTGTACTGATACTACCCTGTACTCTTTTTTTGTTGAGTGCAAAAACATATTCCAGAGATCCTAAGATGTGTACCTCTAGCGCATGACAACAATTTTTTATCTAGATTGAGCACTTCATTTTCAGGCTTTCGTGGATTCTCTTAGTAGTCCTTGTCCATCTTTTGTTCGGTTCTTGAGAATTGTAGTGGATTATTTTCACACATATACTTTGGTGGTTTTACAAACATTATGGATTTTGTTGTAATCAGATTATATTCTATGTAAAATTGGTTAATGAATTTGGTTAAGATTTGGTTTAGACGGTTTACTCATTGGCGGATTTGTGTGGGTGTCGCTCACCACCATTTTAATTGTGAAAAAGTTGGTATCAAAGCCTTCTGTATATCTATCTCGTTGTACAAGAACATGTCTTGTTGAGTTTTGAAAAATGGTTTGTGGATGATCATAGTTTTCTTTGAGAGGCTATTAGACACGAGGAAATTTCAACTTCTTTCTTTTCTTTGTGTTATATAACTTGATTCAAATTGATATTTGGTAATTCAATCTGTATCTGACTCATTCATTCTTTTCTAGCATATGGTGAGAACACACAAAGGAGAAGCGAGGGTTGACAACCAGCTGTTGAGGCTGTGGTTTGGGAAAGAGGAAGAGTGAGGGGTAGAGAAAGAGGTAGACGACAAAGTTCCGTACGCTCTAGGGGCCGAGCTCGGAAGTTGCAAAACGACTATAGAAAGATCATAACTCTAACTATGTGTCTTACGACAAGGGCAAGACATGAAATGAAGGGGATACACTGATGCAAATTTTAGAGGAGATATGGATAAGAGTAGGTCCTGTTGCATTTTAAAGGTACTAACAGAAAATGAATGTCCACTTCTCAGTGTGTTATATGTTCTACTAGAGCACGTCTTTGCACGTGTGTTTCATGTGAATTTTATAGATACGTTAGAATGACTAAAATTTCATGAAAATATATATGTAAAACTTGTAATGAATCATACAATATAACAATTACAAAATAAGAATAAAGACTTATGCAATAAAACATTTATAGAAAACTAAATTAAGAAATCTAATAGAGAGAAAAAAAGACAAAGAAGCAGATTTAAAAAAAATACAATATAAACATTATTCTTATAAGAATGATGTATATATAGATGAAATAATAAGTACAAAATTAGTACATAACTCTCTGAGTTCTTATCGACTCATTTCACATCCTATTAAAATTCAAGAGTCTTCATCATCTACTTTTACTATAGAATAAAAATAATAACCTAATAATCTTGGTAGGAATTTCATGAGATAAAGAAGTTGAATTCATATAAATAGAATAGGAGGAATATCAAAAGATTTCTTAAAGTTTTAGTTTAAATATTTGGAGGTTTTGAATATGAAAAGATGAGAGTTATGAATATTAAGAGTATAAAAGTTGAATAAGTAATTAGAAAATAATAATAAATAAATGAAGAATATGAAGAAAAAAAAGTTAGCAAACCATGTAGAAATTTAATAATAATTAGATTTAATTAAGCATCAATAAATTTAAATTTGTGAAGCTAGTCATTATTTAATAATAATCAAGAGGACATTATTAATATGTTTCTCCCTTTTGTAGATTTGCACCCTTTAAATTATTAAATTTCGTTATTTATCATAAAGGATAATACTTTATCCACATTTATTATATTATTCGTTAGAGAAACATTTAGGTAAAGAAGAGGAAAAGTAAAGAAATTTAGGTAACGAATTTAAAAAAAATTATAATTATTATATACATATAGATTATAGATGATAAATATTAATAAATTAGATATTTAATTAGAAAATAATCTTAGGAAGTCTAAAAGTCATTAATATTTAATTAAATTTATAAAATCAAATATTTAATTATTTTATAACAATTTAATTTATAAAAAGGGTAAAGCCGTAATTCAACTTTTAACTTTTTTGTTCATGCTTTTAGTAATATATGATGATAATGGAAATAATCATATGTAGCTTTAAGTAATCCTAATCTTGTAACATCAATTGAACTACCAAGCCAAACATTCGTTAAATTACATAGAAAAACATTTATATTTCTTCATTCTTTATCTACATAATTCATAAGTTCCATAATATAAATAATCCTATTAAATAATGAAATGAAAAATATCTAACCCAATATTTCATCACCATATATGTAAACGTCAAAATATGTACATACAATTAATACAATGTCATATATCATATCAAGATTAAGAAGAAATTAAGGACGAAATATAATTAAACTCACTTGAATGTTTAGATCAGGTAATGAAGGGAGAAGCATTCCCCTTGAGTTTCAGAAGGATAAAAGATAAAGATAAAAAAGATTAAAAAAAAAAAAAAAAAGGAAAGAAAAAAAGATGAGGTAAGAAACTCTCAAGGGAATGGAGAAATGAGGGAAAAAGGGATAGAGAGTTTTAAATAAAATGAGTGAATATTAAGAGGCTTTAATTAATTTTCCTTCTCGCAAATCTCGGAATAATATCTGGTTCTTATTATTTTATTTTCCTTTTCAATAAATTTACTATTTTTCTTCATTCCTTTTAGATTCTTGGTGAAATTATTTTATAACGATCCATATCGTTGTTACTGAACCTATTACGATGCAATCGAAGGAATTAAAACATTCCTTGTCACCATTGCTCCGTTCCAAACACATTTGTATTACGCAATGAGAGTAAAGTTCATGATCAGAGGACCGCTACACTGGATGCACCACGACGAAGTAGGTGAGCGCTACAGATAACACCTGCAAGGTGGAATTTCGAGTTTAATATATTTGAGAGATTTCAAATCTCAATCTAAAAAGGATTGACTCCTTAAAGTTCCCCTAGGTCGAATCTTTGAGAAAAAGAGCTCGAGAAGTTGGTTTTGAATTTGATTAAAAAAAAAAAAAGTTGTAGTTTTTGGAAGGTTAGTTGTTAAAAGTGGTTTATGGCAACAACTAGATTTTTGAGTCTCGGAATAGGATTTCTTCAATTTCATCAGCTCTATAATGTGGAATTGATCTAGGAGTGTTGACATTTTTTGTTTCAGAGTTATTTCGTATATTTGAGCTCTTGATTTGGAAGTTAAGTGAATTTAGACTATGAGTTCACTTTTGACAATATTTGGAGTTTGGGCATTCTAATAAGATTTTGATGAATCCATTGAAACCAGGGGATGATTGTAGGCCTAAGTGAGGTCTTGGTTGAAATTTTAGAGGTTCTAATGGCAGTTTGGTGTCGAGTTTGGTTGGGTAGCATATGTGGTTTGTGTACTCAAAGTTTCAAACAAATATCGAGGATTCATTTGGTGATTTTTGTTGAGTCTTGTGAGTTGATGATATTATTGTCTTGTGCAACTATTTTTGTTCATCGTGATTAGGGGGCCATCCCTCGTTATTGCAAAGGTGTGGTTTGATGTGTTCTGATCGCATGAGGGGATCTCATTGCAACCTAGCTGTTCTTATTCCTTTTTAAAAAAAAACCATATATTAGGCTTGATTTGGTATTATTTCGGGATTAGGACATTATATACTAGTCGGGTTTTTTTGTGTATTCCTATCTTGTGAGTTGACTTGTATGTTATCGGTATTGTATAATTGAACATGTTTGGCCTTAGTATAGGTTTATACTAGTGTTTGCCATAGACTCGCGGCATTTATAACCTTTTGGCCTTGTTTCTGCTCTGATGTCGATCTGGCCGACTTAGATCCTTTTTGTCTGGCGTAGAAAAATTAAGTTTAATAAACTGAGCCTTAGTTTATTCATTGACCCTGCTTTGACGACCTTCCACCCTCTCTTCCTCTTTCTACGGCCCCATTGCGACACGCCGACACCTAAGGTTTCACGCTTCTCTATGCGACTTCATATTGAAGTTGCTTCAAGCATGGAGCGTTGTGCGGGTTACTTGTGATTAGACGTTGTTCCACAATGGTATTATTGTTGGTTGCAGTGAAATCCTCTTTGGAGTTGTCATGCCCCCCGGTTTACTCTTGTTAGTTGGGTATCTGACACCCCTAAGAGTTTACTCGCTGGTTGCGTGGCCTTGAATAGTTACTTAGGGGTCGTTTGGTAGGCCGAATTAAAACAAATACTCCATGTATTATAGATGGTATTATTTAGTACTATGTTTGGTTGGAAATTAGGTCTATGTATAACTAATCAATGGATTTTTTATACCTCCTACATGTTATTATATGATGTATTACTAATAACTTCTATGTGGAGGTATTAGCATTACATGGGATATAATACCATGGGATAAGTCTATTAAAGACAAAAATATCCTTCAAAACATTTTAATTATTTTGTTTATTTTCATGATTTTATGTTTTATGATTGTCCTAGTAAATTTATTTAAATAAATTAGCTTACAAATTATTTAGAGAGAATAATTTGTATCAAACAACTCTCTCTAAATAATTTGTAAGCTTATTTATTTAAATAAACTTACTAGCACAACCATAAAACATAAAATCAAGAAATAAACAAAATAATTAAAATGTTTGTGCGGTTTTCTAATATTTTGTATTTTGAACAATTTATAAAATTGAATACATATTTAAGTTACAACTTACAATTTTATGCGAAAATGTAGATGATTTATTTAGTTTTATCATTGTTTACCGTCTTTTCAATTTTAAAGTTGATTGTTTATCGTTTTTTAAATTGAAAATTGACATTTGTAAGTGATCAATTTACTAAGATGACAATTATTTATTCTCAAATAATTTAAGTAAAAAAAGGAAACATGACAAGAAAATTGTTCTTTTCATAACTAGTTAGAAGGCCAAAAAAAAAATTATTGTCCGACAATTATTTACATTACTCTAATTGCATAATAATTCAAGGGTATAACTGGAAAGGAGTTTTTTATATAGTTTAATCCAAAGACAAGATGAGGTGGGAAACGATGAACCAAACACTTGGTAAAAATAATCCATGCATGAAAAATCTTTGTACTATTAATCCCTGCATTACTAATCCCAGCATTATTAATCTTTGGGTCAAATGATCCTTCACAGTCAAAGACACGGTATTATTGACGCCTCCGATTTTCCTCTTGCTATCAAGAAGGCTGACGTCCCTGGGAGGTTAATGGTTGGCTAGGCAGCCTCTCTTTGGTTCTATTGACGCCTCCGGGTTTACTCTTGCTTGTTGGGAAGCTGACGCCTCTGAGAGCTTATTGGTTGGCTTGCTGGCCCCATTCACTGTGCTTCAATCTTAGTAGTTAGCTATTATGTATATTGATCGGGCTTGTGGGGGTTTGTTCGTGTTTTATTTAAACTTGTTATGAGTATATCTTCTAGACTTATGAAGTCCAATTAGATTTATTTAGTTGTACTTAGTCCTCATTTCTAATATGCTTGTGCGCTTTTCTTTAAATTCTACTTTGACCCCTTTTTGTGTCTAGATTATATCTTCATATTGTTTTTACCTTTTTTCAGTAGGTCTATGATGTCTGCTGAGTACCATTGTCTTGGTACTCATGTTATACTCTGTATTTATTTTGTGATGTAGGTCCTAGTACCATATACCATCGATAATCATTCGAGATGGCAGCTTTGTGGATTGGAGGCGAGTGTGAGCACTTGGCGTTCTTGACTTTTTTGTCTCCTATATATTGTATAGCTAGTTTTTTATATTTTGAGACAAGCTTTGCTTTTGGTCTACTTAGGTACTTGTACTCTTTAGTTAGAACAACTCTGTACTTGTGACTTCCAGGTTTTGGGAGGGATCTTTTATATATATTTTGGGTTTGCTTCCACTTTTATCTTATTCTGTTGTTTAGATTATTGTTTTCGTTTGTTTCTATCCTCATACTCATTAATTAATATTATGGGTTACGAATTGGCTTACCTATTGGTGAGTAATAATAGTTTTCATCATAACTCAAGGAATCAGGTCGTGACAAGTTGGTATCAGAGCTCTAGATTGTCTGGCATCCTTGGTATGAGGGAAAATGTTTAGTAGAGTCCTACAGATCGGTGCGGAGATGTTTTTATTCTATCTTCAAGGGACTATAGGGAATTATAAGGAAATTATGTTCTTGGCTTCTTATCTTGTGTTTTAGCTTCGATTAAACTCTATTGCATGAAAGATTCGACGGACAGTATCAGCATATCCTACCACATTTTTAGCATGTGTTTGAACTAAAAAGCCTCAGTCGCGCTTGAAGCTTGAGCTCAGATGCATTCTTCGGCATTCAGAGAATCAAAGGGCAGTCCAAGCTTCAATAGGATCATTGACTACCTCGGTTCCTCGATATTCACTTGTAGGAGGTCCAAACTTCTTCTATGGTGCACCACAGACAGGTGCAGTTCTTGGTGCAGTCGATGCTACTTAGAGCAGAATTTGAGTGGTCCCCAACAGTGTTCATCGTCTGTTTCTGACTATGTGTTGGATTTCTTGAGTGGACGGGGCTTAGCCCACATTGTTTCCTTTAGATCGAGAGTTGAGTTAGAGGTTCATCAGAGTGTTGGCCTTGCCACTTCGATTGGCGTTGGAGAGGTCTACCTCTTACCAGATTGTGAGTCATGTGAGGGCTGTGGAGCAGGCATGTTTAGGACTTACAAAGATTTTAGATCTCTTGTTTCCTTAGGATTAAGAAACCTATATCCATGACGAAACTTTCCTCTTCCACTGCTTGTCCCTCATGATGAACATCTGAACTTCTCGACCAGGCTCCAACAAACCTTTACCGCTACCATGACGAACACCTAGGGCAAGAGAACATTCTTAGAATACAGATAGGCAGAAGACATTACGCTAGTTGTAAGAGGCCTCGCCTTCAGTACAACATTGATAACATTTCACTTCGAGGTGGGTATCAGCAAAGATAATATAATTTGCTCATAAATTATATTTGCACCATTAAAAGACATGGTTCTTAGATATAAGAAGTTTATGCTATGATAATAAGGAGTGCTATTAAAATAAGGCGGAATGGTCTGGTAGACCCTTATACTTGTATCAGTTTGTATTGTGGACTCTTCAACTTAACATTTTGTCAGTTGAACCCTTATACTCAACATAACACAACATAGTAAACCCCTCTGACCATTGACCATCCTTATGTGGCATTAAAATAGATGAGTTGGCAATAGAGTGTAGTCACACACCTGCAAAGGCAAGTCAACATGATATTTAAAATTTTAACTTTTACTTTTAAGTTATAAATTTTTTAAAAAAAAACAAATTCAAAAAGGAAAAAAACTAAAAAAACTTCTACCTCTATCTTCTTCCCTACACTACCTATTTTCCAGCCACCCTAACCCCAACCTATATTTCTTTATTATCCACACCATATTATTCTTTATCTTCATTTTTCTTTCACTTATTTCTTCTTTCCCCCACCCATCCCTATTTTTTTCCTCTTAATCATCATTTTCCCTCTTCTTCCCCTCCCAGACCTCAATTTCTATCTTTCTGCCTTTCCTTGCTCCTTTTCAACTTCTTTCTTGTTTTTTTTTTGTTACCCTAAATAAAAAATGAAATTGGGCAAAAAAAATTAAACATAATAAGCAAAGAAAAATCAGAAATTAGTGGAGATGTTGATATCTCTAATGAGTAATTTGACCTCTTTTGGTGTCAAAATTATTCTTGTATTTGCAAGCAATTTGGGGTGTGAAATTGTAATAAGCATTGGATTATGAAAAGTTTGGTCAGATCTGGTTGTAGGTGGCTTGGTTGTTGTTATTGTGGTTGTTAGATGATAGTAACAACCACAATAAATGATAGTATGTATTTTTGTATTTCATTGTTTTATTATATTTGTATCCATAGATTTGGAATTGTATTTCATATATTTAATTCATTTTGTATTTTTTTTTATGATAGTTATGTCAATATACCACAGTTAGTATTTATTTTTGTATTTCATATTTTTATTGTTTTTTGTATTCATAAATTTGGAAGTATATATTGAATTTTGATACTGTTTTAGTTAGTATGTATTTTTACAAGTAATAGTTATATTCATTCAAAAATTATGTTGCATTGTTTCTGAATTTAACATTTTTTTCTAATTTGTATTTATTCTAAAGGTATGTCAACTAGTTATGCATTTTATTTAAGAATGAGTACACCAAATATTCAATTATTTCTTTTCAATTTTATATTTTATTCACTTTTTCATCATACTAATTTTTTGTATTTTATATATTATTATACAAAATTCTAAATAAAAACTAGAATAAATAGAAATACAAATAAAATACATATTGAAATGAATACATACACGATTTTTGAAGAAAAAAATAACTATATAGGGAAAACAATATATGAATACAAATATATTTCTTAAATGACTATATAGATACATCCGGCATCATTATTGGAATGAATACAAATTAATAAAAAACTATAATAAATATAAATAGATTATATTGTGTAATGAATATAATTTTAAATAGGTAAAAATTCTGGAGAAAAAAAAAGAACAAAGTTTAAATTTTATTTGAAAATGTAACTTATGAGAAAATTAAGTGATCCTTATCTTTTTTTGAAATATTCTCTCCCTTGATTTTTTCTCTTTTGTTATTAAATAATTATATTCCTTAAATAAAAACAAATAATAAAAACATAAATAAGATACGTAACAAACAAAAATTTGACATTTTTACTAAATATTGAAAGTGTTGCTAATGAGCTCTCTTAAATGTTAAAATATTGACATTTTAAAAAAATTCTCTATAATTTTTGTTTAAGGATGAAAAGGAATTCCTTAATTAAAAAAAAAATTATTATAGTATTAACTTAGAGATAATAATAAATAATTATCTCTTTTTATTCTTATAAATTTTTATATACAAAAAATAAAAATAAAAATAAAATCTTTATTTTTGTAGCAGGTAAGTTATGGCCTCTAGGGTATATAAGCCACCAAAATTTAAAGCTAAATATTAATTTCAGCCACTACTCAGCTAAAATTCTACGTCGGGGGATATATACAATCATAAATATCGATTTTGATGAATATATATATATAATATAATTTTTCGACATTAAATTCTTTCTATAGCCTTAAATTATTGAGATATCTATTTTTTTTATTAAAGCTCAACTCGCCACATTAACATTCCTAATTAAACTTAAACCTCGGTATATGATATAGTATATCAATTTCTTGGAACATCTAATACTAGAGCCAATAATAATACTCATGAATCTTGTAGTTTCCTTGTCTAACATGCAAGCACTATCTTTATTCCATATATTGCTTTCTTATTATTTTAACTTTAAAGCAAGGACATTCCTATTTTAGAAGCTAAGTGATACAGTGGTGCCGGCTGCCGCTTTGAGTACAAGGAGCGTCACCTTTCCAAATATATTATTGGTAGTTTAATTCAGGAGTTTAAAAAAGAAATAAAGACTTATAAAATTTGTGGTCTATAATGAATGAAAGAAATATATTTATTTATAAATCATTTCATTAAAGCTAAAATAGACATTTTAAAGCTAAACGGTTACTTAAAAAAAATAAGTCAGTAAATTGAGACAGAGAAAAGTATTATATTTTAACGATTTCAATTTGGAGTAGTAAAGAAGCAACTACAAAACATAGAATAAGTTCTTGATGAAATTATGGTTCAGACTTTGGTATAATTTTCTACAATATTTCACGTATATATGTGTCCAACTTGAGGGTTCATATTAAAAGTCTGTGTATATCACTTATATCAAAAGGTTCAATGAGGAATTGGTTCAAAAGAAAAATGAAGAAAAACACAGAGAAGAAAGATAGTAGTATAGCAAAAAGATGGATGCTTCTTAGTGGAAAGAACAACTGGGAAGGCCTTATGGATCCTTTAGACTACAATCTACGTCGATATATTATTCACTATGGAGAAATGGCTCAAGCAAGTTATGACAACTTCAATTCTAACAAGGCTTCCAAAAATGCAGGGAATAATCGATATTCCAGGAATAATTTCTTCACAAAAGTAGGACTCGACAAAGATCACAACAATCCCTTCAAGTATCGCGTAACAAAATATTTATACGCAACATCTTCAATTCAGGTTATATATATTTTTGAATAATTCAAAAGAAGATTAAATAAGTAGTGGTTTTCTAATTATTCCATTCATCCAGGTACCTGAAGCGTTTATAGTAAAATCATTGTCAAGGGAGTCATGGAGCAAGGAATCAAATTGGATAGGTTTCATCGCGGTGTGTACAGATGAGGGAAAAATAGCATTAGGAAGAAGAGAAATTCTTATTTCATGGAGAGGAACAGTTCAAACATTGGATTGGGTAAATGATCTTGATTTTTTTCAAGTTTCAGCACCCGAAATCTTTAGAGGTAATACTGAGCCTCAAATACATCGAGGCTGGTACTCAATTTATACTTCAGATGATCCACGATCACCTTTCAATAACACAAGTGTTAGAGACCAGGTAAATATTCATGATATTAAATACTCTCATCTATGATCATGTTTGATTGCTCACATGATTTTGTTATTAGGTGGTTGAGGAAGTAAAGAGATTGGTAGAAGAGTACAAAAGTGAGAAAATGAGCATAACAATTACAGGGCATAGCATGGGGGCAGCAGTTGGAACGCTAAACGCCATTGACATAGTTGTGAATGGATTCAATAAAGGATGTCTAGTGACAGCGATTTTATTTGCAAGTCCACGAGTGGGAGATTCAAATTTTGTAAATGCATTTTCTAAGCTAGAAAATCTTAGAATTTTACGCGTTACAAATTGCCTTGACATAATTCCAAATTATCCCTTGATAGACTATTCAGAAATCGGAGTTGAACTAGGTATTGATACAACAAAATCAAAGTATTTAAAAGTACCTGGAGATATAAGAAGCTGGCATAGCTTAGAAGCTTATATGCATGGAGTTGCTGGATATCAAGGGGCTAATGGTGGATTTAAGCTTGAAGTAGGACGCGATATTTCGCTCCTTAATAAGCATTTAAATGCATTGAAGGATGAATATTGTGTACCAACTTGTTGGTGGGTTGAGAAGAATAATGGAATGGTACAACAAGATGATGGATATTGGAAGTTGATGGATCATGAAGATGATGATGATTCTGTTTATGCATAAATGGACTTCTGTTTGTATTAATAAAAAGATGTGTTATGTTGAGAAGATATTATATGACGTTGACAATTTTTGAATAAGTTTGGTAAAGTAATATATGTAGGTATTTGAATTTATATAAAATACATATCTATCCATACTTAACTATCACATATACATATTTTATCTCTATTTTTAAAATATTACATAGAATATCATTTTTAAAAAAATATATCATATTTATAAAAAAATTAAATCGGATACACAATCCCTTTAAATATGATAATGAATAATTATCTTAAAATTACATCTCCTCAATTAGTTGGACACTGCCAATTCAAATTAATTTTGTTTTTATTCTTTTAAGTTGTTTCCCTTTCCAATCCCAAACACATACCTCACGTATCCCACCATTATCCCTTTTTCTTTTTCTTCATTAAACGTTTTCTTTCCCTATCACAAAAAATATTGTATCTCATTCTCATTCCCACACGTATTCCTTCTTCCTTAACCATTTTTATTTCCTTTTGCATGTGCTAAATTCATATCAAACTCTACATAATTAGCATTAGTTAAAGTGATAAAGTAAGAGTATCTTTAGTTTTTTCTATTGTATATTTGTTTTCAATCATATCATGTATTTGATTCGATGTTTTAGATTTTTTCTATTCAATTTATCGTAGGGTTTTTATATTGTTTGCTCCATTTTAATGGCTCGTAATTAAGAAAATAGTATGAATATTGTTATGTATCCGAGACACATGCTTTTAAATATAATGTATGAAATTGATACTTGATACATCGAATTAATAATAGATACATGAAATTAAAATTAGATCTTATAAATAGATACATGAAATTAATATTATCATATAAATAGATACATGAAATTAATATTAGACACGTATAACAAATATACAAAATTAATATTAGATACTTCTATGGTACATATGAATCTACTTGTATGATACGTATCTAAGTGTTTTGTTTGTTTGATACATCATATATTGATAATAGATACATCAAATTAATGAATTTTATTATTTTTGTCTTTTATAAATGATATCAATGAATTTATTATTCAAATAATAATAAAATGAAATTAATTAAAATAGATATACTCCTTGATTTCCGCCTTATATTAAGAAATTAGGTTATAACCAATTAATTCAAACAAATAAAATACGTATCTCAATTTTAAAATTCGACATATACTTGTATCTCACAGATTCAAACGCATGTATCCTAAGTATGAAATATGATAGAGGAAGTAATATTTAAAACTATTGAAAATCTAAGTAATTAGAACCTAAAGTAATGAAATTTATGTAGTCTATCCTTTAAATTTTATTGGATAAAAATAATTTGAGCTATATTTTGAATACACGTTTAATCCAAATAAATTGTCTAACTTAATATACTTACATTAATTATTCAAGTATAATGAATGTGGATTTAATAGAAACTCCTAACTTAATATACTTACATTAATTATTCAAGTATAATGAATGTGGATTTAATAGAAACTCCAAGTTTACGAGGCTTTTTCGATCATCTGTCTTAATAAGCTGATTATGATTTATGTAATGCACATAACAAATAATGTAAGTTATCAAACAAGTAATATAGTAACTTTTACAAATTAAATTATCGAACAAAGGATTTATGATTTGCAAACATCTAAGTTTCCTTTTAACTATAACTAAATTCAATTATGTGAAAAGAGTTTGAATATTGTGTGTTTAACTAACAACTAAAATGAACAAATTAATAAAATTAAATATCAACAATTCAAATTCACTTGGAATTTTTGTCAATGACTTTAGAAATTCCAAGGCTACGACTTAATTATGAATTCATGCAAAGTATTTTTCCACTTTTGAATTCGAATAACTATCTAGTGGTTAATAATAATAATGTGATAATTGTTTTTTAAACCTCTAACCACCTATCAAAATTAATAATTTAACTACATGGTTTGGCATGGATAGATTAAACCAATTATGGATCCTTATCTCTCATCTCTTTCTTAAACAAGGTAAATTTGGTATATCTCTATCCTGGCTATATAGAAATCAATTTTAATTTTTAAAAAAGAATAATCTTGCTTTTTATATTTCATATTATATCTCTCAATTCCTCTTCCAAGTTGAAGAATATATAATATTTATATTTAATGATGATCAAGCATTGAAATAATAAAATCACAAAAATAACTTTTAGTAATAATCAATCTTCATCCAACGTTTCAATACTAAGTAATCATATCAGCGCCACTATCGTAGAAAGGTAAGATTTAGTTCTCTCATAATTTGATTATCACAGTTTAAATTTTCAAAATTCATTTAAAGTATTAAAAGATAAGAAAGTGTAAAAAAAAAACCATAAAATGTATAAAATGTTGATGAAAATTCTTGCACAAGTCATTTAACTCTCGATACAAGAATTAAAATTAAAAAAAATATATTGTTTATTTATAGACTCACCGAAAATGCATCAAAATCGGCCAGTTGCAGGTTCGTGGCACGGAGTCCATCGCAAACCTGCTATTTTCTTCGGTCTGAATTTTTCTGTTTTTGTATTTTATAAAAGTTCAATTAGATCAGATTTAAAATAAATTTGGTTCAATATTTTTCAATTAGGTTATTTAGTTATGTTGACGATTAATAAAATCAAAATAATAATATTAAAATATAAAAATATATTTTTTAATATAAATTATAATATTTATAAGTATATCAATTATAGATGTTTAAGTATAAAATATAAATGTAAAATATAAATGTAATATCACGAAAGGTAATAACCAAAAAGGGATTGGAAATGGATTGTAGGTGGTAATAGAAAGATGATTTTGATTTTTTTTACTTTATTAGTGCTAAACCTTTTTTTTCAAAAAAAATATTTTCAACATAAAATTAGGAGTTAAAAAAGTTATTTTTAAATAGTTTAATTATCTAATAGATCATTATAATAGTTTGAATGTATAAGTGATTTAATCTGACAAATTCCAGGGCAACTTTATGCTTTTTTCTAAAAATTAATCCAAAAATGTTAGTGTGATGATTCCAAAAAAATAATTTCTTAAATAAATTGATGAATCCACCCTACTTATTACTGAATTTATAAGAGAGGAATAATGGTTTGATTAATTAAGACTTGTCCTTGGTCATAGTGCCAAAAATCCATGGCCACGAAATGGACCACGTAGATTTAGAGATTATTTCCCGCCATTATATTTGTGGCGGCAGAGTAAATAAATACTCCATATATTGTTCTCCAGTAACTTACTTGCCTTCCCCAAAAAATAATATTGCAATGTCGGCGAAGAAATTGACGGATTACGAACGGCGGAGGATTGAGAATATAAAACGCAATGAAGAATTGCTTGCCTCCCTTCAGATTCAGTCACGAATTTCTCAACTTTCTTCTGAAACAAAGCGTCCAAGGTAACCCTATTTTTTTTGTTCGTTTCAAATCTCTTGTTTTCACTATACTCTACTCTTTCGGCCCGCCCGCCGGAGTTTGCTGATCCAACATTTTTAAATTTTTTCCGGGAACAAGTTTCAAAGTTAAAATAATAATATGTTAAATGTAGTAGAATAATGATGTACTTCCCCAAAAATATTATTAAAGTGAAACCAGGAATACCATATTCATGTTTGTTTCTTGTGAATTTTGTATCCTTTTTATTTTGTTTTTATGCAAATAGTTATATTTGTGAGTGTAAGTAAATTAGCCATTTGGTTGACATGGCAGAGCTCAAGGCAAATCACATCAGCGAAGTACACAGAAGAAACAAAAGTCTAACTCACCGATTGTGCTGCGGCGGTCTCTCAGGAGTCAAGGTATTCCACCGGATTCCTCTGCCGCCGGTGGGCCAAAAGAGAATATTGATGACAACTCACAACCTACTGACAAAAACTCACCTTCAGAACCTATTCCCATAAGTATGAGTGATGCGTATGATGGTGATTTTGATATCCCAAATAAGAAATTCATTGAAACAATTAAGGGTTTTGACGACGAGAACATGGATAAAAATTCTGTTTTAGGTGACAGGATAGGGAAAAAAAAGGCTTCTGGTATAGTTAATTTGGAATCGTTGAGGTTGGAACCAGACAACATAGCACGGGTTGTGCCAGGAAGAATATTAAATGTGCGTTTTTTTCCCACCAACAATGTTCGAATGGTTGCTGTAGGGAACAAATATGGCAATATAGGTTTCTGGAATGTTGATGCTCCACAGGAGGATGGAGATGTGATTTTTTTGTACCGTCCTCATTCGGGGCCAGTTTCAGGAATACTTGTGGAACCTTTTTCTGTGTCAAAGGTATGGTTAATTTTGTTTCAAGAGTGTTGTACATAGCTAGCAGTCTTGTAATTTTCTTACTTAGATGGCCATTTCTTTCCAGATACAGTTATCAGATAAAAGGAGTTATTCTTTTGAGATACAGTGATTAGAACAAATGTGTTATCAAAAGTTGATACCTTTACTTCTTACGTTGACCTTTTCTTTTCATATGGTGTAACTGCATGCTTTAGAAAGGAAACAAACTTAGAAAACTGCATCTGTGTTCAAACTGTATTTAGTACCTTTACAAGTTTATGCTGGTATTCTATGATGTGGATTATTCGATTATGCATTTTACCTTTTTATTGCTCGTCTTTATATGATTATCGTAACTGCTCTCTTGCTTTCCTGGATTATGCTAGGATGAGATTTTTAGAATGTTGACCAAATACCATTAAGAGGAAAAATATGGCAAGAGATTCTTGACTAATAGGCATTTTGGTTTTACAGATTTGGATAAGGCGTCATGAGTGACAAATAGCTCTTGATATGTGTGTGTGAATTAATCTTGCCTTTCTTTTTGCAGATGATCACTTCTTGCTATGATGGATTAATCAGGGTAATGGACATTGAAAAGGAAATGTTTGATTTGGCATATATGAGTGAACATCCCATATTTTCCATATCACAGAGATCGCATGATGTGAAGTCCATATATTATGGTGAAGGCAAGGGGGAACTTGGTATTTGGGATCTAAGGGCAGGAAAATCTTCAGCATTGTGGAATTTGCATGAAGATAGGATCAACACAATAGATTTTACCTCTGAGAACTGTAATATTATGGCTACTAGTTCTACAGATGGTAGTGCATGCATTTGGGATTTGAGAAAAGTTGGTGCACATAAACCAAAATCTTTACAAACTGTCTTCCACAAAAGAGCAGTACACTCGGCTTACTTTTCACCTTCAGGAAGGCGTCTTGCCACAACAAGGTATTTACGTTCCCATTCTTAATAGGTTATATTGTGGTTAGTTGAGAAAACTAAAAGCTTTACATCATAAATTTTAAGTGCCTTGATTACTTTTATCATCATCTCTGTAGCAGATAGCTAATTCTTTTTCTTGTTATTTCTGTTTTTTGCTTCGTGCAGTATTGATAATAATGTTGGTGTGTTGAGTGGCGCTAATTATGAAGATACATCTATGATCTCCCATACTAATCACACAAACAGATGGATTTCCTCGTTCAGGTACAACTAATCCCTTGATAACAATTTTTTTTTCATTTTGATTTATATGAGTTACATTACCGGCTTCCCTAAGTTCAAAATGTGGTGATGTTTTTTTTGTTATAGAAGCTATTGTTCATAGTTATTATACTTTTTGTATTGATGTGACAATGAGATATTTGCTATAAGGTGTATCAGTTCTTCTACTTTGAGCATCTAGTTTATGGGACAGAATTACTATAAGTTTATCCCTCCTTTTTGAGATAATACTTTGATAATAAAAAAAAGATGTTTACTTGTGATCAGTTCAATTTTTTACTGGTTGAGATAGGTAGTTGTTGTGTGAGTATTTCCAAAAGTTTAATATGGTCATTATTTACACTAGACTTGTGCATGCTTTGTCATCATAGACTAACAACATTATTTTCTGTAATATGTTTACTTGGGGAAGCAGAGGAATATGGGGTTGGGATGATTCCTACATCTACATTGGTAATATGCAAAGAGGAGTTGATGCAATCTCAGTACCTGACAAGAAACTTCATTGTACCTTAAGAAGCAAGCACATGACTGCTATTCCATGCCGTTTTGATGCACATCGCAAAGAAGTTGGAATGCTTGCAGGGGCTACAAGTGGTGGGCAGGTATATATCTGGACAGCATCTTAAGTTGGTGCCAATAGATCCTCTCCAAATGTGATCATGGAGGCAGAGCTGCATTTTCCCGTCTGGCTAATGTTTTTGTGGAAGGACAAGAAATGATTTACCTATAGGTTTTTGTGGAATCTTTTTGTTGTTCACTGCTTAATAACTGTTAGTTATGTAACTTAAGCAGTTTTTAGTCTAATCTATTGACCAAATGTCATAGTTTCTTGGTTTGCAATTACCTGGTGTTTCCAAGACTATCTTTAAAGCTAAATATTCAGTACCACTTGCCTAAAACCCTTGTGTTGAATGTTCGGACTCCGAAACCCTTTTACACATCGTATATGTTATCGGAAGGCTTTTATCAGTTGACAACGCTACATTTATCTTGCTTCCTTTTTCAAGTGAACGTATTGTACTACCTGTAAGTAAGTCTAGACACTGATTGGAAAAATCAGATTAATTTGTAGTGTTATAATAGTATCAAAGGCTCTGCTCAGACCGAGATACGTTAAGATTTTGACCTTAATGAGATAATTTTTTCAAATGTACAGTGTTACACAAATACTACTATGGTTATAGCATGCGCATTCCTCCTGAGTCGCCCAATCTTGTTCCTTCCTTTTTTTATGGTGTGCACAGATTGAGAATGTTGGCTTATGGTTAAAGTTCGAGTCTTTATCAATCATGGACTTTTATTGATTCATTTTATCTAAAATGTTGTGCTTCTGCATACCACTTTATGTTATTTCCGATATATACTCTGCATAGGTGTGATCAGTCTTTACTATACAAATCCTCGCCCCTACCTTGTTGGAGACGGGCTGATGATATTGCTGAGTACTTTCGTTACCCATACAACACTTGTTTAGATTTTAATCTGCCAACACTTTTCGAGAGGGTACTTGGCGATTGTTCAGTAATGAATTACTACCCTTGTTCACAGTGGGGTCGAGGTTTACGTTACTGCTCTTTTCTTCCAAACAGTATTTGTGTATCTCACATGATATATTTCTCTTTTTGACATTCGAACCCTTATATTTTTTGTCACTCATGAGTCATGCTCGTCCTACAATAGGTCTTGGATTATGGTTTAAACTTGTGCTATATCTCTCATACTTTTATCTACTTTATTATCCTATTAACGCTTCCTTGTGACCCCACTTGAGAATGGTTAGATGTCATCACGGCTAAGGTAGAAGTGGGTTTGCAACACATTGATTGAGGCTATGTTTCTGATGATTGGGAAAAGTTGATAAAAGAAAATGATAAGAGAGAAAATGTTTACTTACAGAATTCAGGGTGTGCAATAAAAGTAGTGTCAACTTGCTGGATATGAATAATTTATCAGCATTGCAGAGCATTATTGTCATCCACACTGTCACTGGAAAAGACAGCCATAGAGGATGAAGAAAATTGGTCAACTAAAACATGGGTCGAACTTGGAATTTCCAGAATCATATAAATTTTATTGCCACTTGCCTACACTAATAAGACTTCAGAGAGATGCAGCACAACACAAACTTCACATACAAAAGAGAATTGAGATCATAAGAGATGTGAAAAAATTGAAAACAAAGACTGGTTAAAGACATGCCAACGCTTGTTTACCACTGCTGGGTCTCATCTTACAGTATAGGTCTCAGGGTGTTAGGAGAAAAGTTGGAACATGAATGGGGGTAATAGGTCCTGCAAAATTTAAGGGGTCGTTTGGTTGAAAACAAGTTATATCATTATTAATTATCCAGAATAAGTTATTCCACAATGAGGTATCCCATCACTTAAGTGTATAGTTGAGATATCGGGGACAAGTTTAGAGATGCACTGAAAGCATTATCAAAAAATTACACTAATAATATTAACCTATATACATGTTGGACTGACTATTCCCTCCTTACATCTCGGATAAGAGGTTGCTGATTTTCCAAAGCTCCTCAAGAGCTGTCATCGCTGTTCCTTGACTTTGACCAGCCAAATCAATCTTAGAGACGTTTTTGAAGGTCCCAACATGACCCTGAGCTTGCAGGAATTCAGACTCGATTACCTGGAAAAATGAACAGCAATAAACGAACTGAAAAATAGACCAGATAAACTATTGAACCAGGTTTTCTCTATTAGAGTAAATACAATTATCTTTCAACAGGAACCGGGACCAAGTCAAAGCGCTGCAGGTCTTGCAAACAATTGAAATCACAAAAAATACTTAAAACTGGGCAAGAAATTTATCACAACTATTTCCATACATTTGGACTAGTGCATCCACAAAGACAACTAGATAGAGAGTGCATGTGTTTGCTTCCTTGTGCATGTTTTTCCATTAACTTTGCAAAATATAAAATAATAATCCAGTTCTACTCTCTTTTGTTTTAATTAAAAAAAGAACACGGTCATGAGTTTTATCCCATTGACTATTTTATTATTAAGGCAATAAATGAAAGGTCTGTACAATCCAGTACTAATTGTACTACACAACCAACCTAATTTTATCTGACAGATCACCAGAGTGCAAATATGTTTCAAGTCCATAAATATATCACATAGCTCCTATCCCTTTGAAAATCTTGCTATATGGATGGTGTCGGACAATGTTCTTTTGTGAAACTAATAGGCATGCATGCCTCATTGATATTGGGCCCCAGGTCCATCTCTAAATTTCTATTTTGGGAAGCATAAACAATAATCAGATAGAATCTTAAAACATCTTTACTTCACAAAAAGGAAAATATAAAGGGAAATGGAGAAGATAAAAGAACAAAGAGACCATGCTAAGATGAAATGCACGAATTTGGAAAGATGAAGTCTGACTAAAACAGAAGAAATTAGTAAATTCATATACAGAAAAATTATATAATTCGTTCAGCTTCGTAATTGAAGCTCCAGAATGTCTTGAGAAAATTATAAGAGCTAAATCCACATAGTTAAATTATTAAATTTTGTTAAGAATGTTCCAACAAAATTCGAGAATGCTAACCATCGAAAGGATGGATAAATTATTTATTATCTAAAGGTATGTTCAGTATGGAGGAAAACATGTTTTCCATTGTGGTCAAAATTTTGGAGAACATTTTCTCTAGGAAAACAAGTTCCTTAAAAATTACTTCCCAAGGGAGACTAGTATATACAAAAATAACAACTTCACTTGAATCCCAAGCTAGTGGAAGTCAACTGAATGAATCGTCATGATTCATTAAGCCCTATTTGGAATCATTTTATTCCAATATTCAATAAGATAACTACATATAAAGTAACAAAGTAAAGCACTCTAACCTGGATTTTTTCGTGCATAGACTGTCCCAGATTTCTCAATGTAGCTATAAGATTTTGGTCTACAGTTTCCTCTTTGATTACTTCATAGTTATGAGATGCATCAGCTGTAGAAGAACCAGCTGGAGTGGTCAGATTATTCCCACCATTGCAAGCTTTTATGGAATCACAAAGACCACTTCTATCAGACGTTTCCTCATCAGCATTTCGTCCAAATTTCCATAACCTCTGAAATTTACCAGAAACAGATCTCTGTTCCTTCAAGCCTATTGTACATTTACCTCCTGAGGCATCGTTAGGTTCAGATTTTGAACAGGCCTGCTGTGGTGGATCCAAACTTCGGAGAGGTGAGTTTCCCAGATTGGTTCCAGACACCTCACCTCTATTGGCATCAACGTTAGTTTCATCTGCATATGAGTTTGATGCAACACTACTCTCAGATCTATTTTCAGGATCACCAGCATGTATAGGACTTGGGGGATCTGAGAAAATAGAAGCACTCTGTACACTAGCAGCATTTCTGCTTGACCACATTTGCTCAGATGCGCAAGTCAAATCATCTCTACTGTAACCATCTTGTACATTTACCGCAACTGGGTTTTTCTCCTGTACATTATCATCACCAATATGATTATTTTCATCTTCATCCGAACAAAGGTTCTGAGGCATATCTTTCAATAAATTTTTCCTAACCGATAACTTGGGATCTTTTCTTCCATTATTAACCTTAGATGGCGATGGAGCTGACTCGGTTCTAGTATGATGCAACTCAGAGCAACCTTTTCTTTGCTTTGAAGTTTGTTTCTGTATGCAATTTTGCTTGTGCTCTTCTTCTTTGTGTATAACTCTCCACTTTTCTTCCCAATAGCTTTCTGGTACCAAATTTATAGGAGTCCTTTGGGAGCTTAAATCATTTGAATTGCTATGACCACTCACAACTTTTGACTTACTTCTACCATAGTCTCCACCTTGGCCAACTAAGGGAGTTGAATTGCTGACCTCCGTTGCCAAAGCCTGCAGGGATTTTGCCTTTGCTATCAGTTTTTCTACAATTGCGTCATCTGGAAAATTTAGCAATCGTTGAAGGCACACAGTAGCATTTTCAGTGGCAAGTAGTGAAGGTCTCAAGTGAAGTATCATAGTAACTGCATAAGCTGAGATGAATGTTCCTCTGTTTGAATTCAAGACACTGCAGCTCGACTCAGCAGCAATTTCAGAAGATTTCACCATCTTCTTGTTTTCACATGCAAATATTTCATCCCAGATTATCAATAGGTCTTCAAGTGCAAATTCACGCCCAAATAGTACTCGTAACCAACGAAGTGCAAAGTACTGTGGTTCAACCCCTAGCTCGACAAGGTGGCTGTGGAGAGAGGAATCAATAAGTGAAAGCAAATGGTAAAGTGCTGCTGAAGCTTCAACGACAGGGGAAAAGCCAGCATGAGGAGTACCATATGGTGAATGGGAGAAGAACTCTGCCATAGCAACTGCACCGCTAGCCCCATTCATCAAAGCATCAAACATACAGTATGCATCATGTTCCATAAACTTCTCGGACAAAAGAATACCAAGCTCACCTTCAGTACAGTAAGCATCATTCAGCAAAACAATGCATTGTATCTTGGGATCTAGTTCAGTTAAACTAGTAATTTTCAGTGGACTGCTTTCGGATCTATTTTCTTCTTCCTCAGATTCTGAAAATTTTCGGATATCAAATTTATATGTAAAATCGTTTTCATGAAATGAAAAACCATCAAATTTGTCAGCAAAGTCATAAAGATTCCTCACTTCAGAAAGCTGCTCAATATCAGCTTGAAGAACATAGAGAAGTGGGGCCAACAGTTCATGCATCCCTGCAAACCAAAAGCAGAATGCTTATCATCTTACTGAGAGGACAAAAAAAGATCAATTATCACAAGAATAGAAGAGGACAAAAAAAGATCAATTATCATAAGAATAGAAGGTACATGAGTCATGACATATATACCTTCTTCCCCCTTCCCCCCCCCCCCCAAAAAAAAAAAAGAAAAAAAAAAAAAAAGACACATGGCACGGTCGCTAATATGGACTCCAAGGTTATGTTAGATTAAGCAGATCGAAGCGAATACAAAAAGAGGGGAGCTTTTTCATTGTCAGCGCTTAAAAGGTGAAAGGATTCGCCGAAGTGTTTTATCTATCACGAGGCAAGGAGTATCTCTCACGACGCAGAGTGTAAGCCCCATGAACTATTTCTTTTTGCCAATTTTAAACAGAAAAATGCACATATATAAAAGAAGAAAGGAGCCATTCTCTCAAAAGTTTTACTTGTGCACGTGTACATAAGAGGTTTTAAATTAGACACATGATTGCTAGGGTTTGAATATCTATGTTCATTTTATTTTGGTTCAATATCTATGTTCATTTTATTTTTAACAAGAAGATTCTTGTTCTCTCTCTCTTTTTTTTTTTTTTGTTTAGAATGGCATCCAAGCCCATTTTCATCTACAACCATAAATTGTCCGTTTATTCATTTTTTATTTTGAAAACTCTTTACATGTAAGGAACAGTACCCAATGAGAAGCGAAGATAAATAATTCATTTCATCCACCAGCGTCATTATTAGTATTTTCTAGAATCTACTATTTTAACTCTTCAGAGAATGTTCTATCGTCAAGTATGAATCAGCTAGTTTCCACCCCACAAAACACGACTACTTCTTCTCTTGGGCAACCTTGCACTTCAAGTTCTCATCTTTGTCTCTCTTGTTTTCTTTCCCACCAGTAACTAGAATTAGAATTATAGTGGATTACAAACTAAAGATACTGAACCTTCAATCCGAGATGGTTAATGGAGAAACAATATTTAGAAAGTTAATGTTCAGTAAGTTCTACCGAAGATTAAGTTGTAGGCTGAAAATACTGAGATTTATGATTTCATTTGTCATATTTGTGATGTGAATTGGAGATTCCCATCTGGCCTCGCCTAAAACTTGGGATGTTCCTCCAGCGAACCTTGCGGCCTCCAGCAGTATTTTTTATCTTCCTCACCCAAAGAAGTGCCCGGGAAAAAGCTTTAGAAAAACAGAGGTCAGAGCAAAGCAATCACTTTAAGACAAAATGGGCTATTAGGCATCAGACGGTGCTACACAAAATGTAAATCAAAGGGAGCAGCACACAACATAGAACATTGGATAAAGACACACCATAAAGGATGCCACTTTTTTCTTTTTCCTATCAGTGACAAACTAATAGAGCACAGAGTCTTGATTGATAATGGGAAATTTTGAGTATGGGATAAGATTCAGAACATGCATGTTATTTGAAAGACTTTGATCTCCATTGACTAATTACAAATGCACAATTTTTTAAGCTACTTATCAAAAAAAGATTCTTTCATGCACAACAACTGAAACAAGTAAAGGCACCTAATCAAAAGGAAACAGAGGAAACAGAGCTACAAATGGCATGAAATACTATATTCACCTTGCCTGTAGCCGAATTCTGGATGTCTAAGACACCAAAGCAACAATATTCTTCTCAATGTGGCTTGACAACCAGGTGTTTGAAAGTAGTTACCATGCTCAGGATATAGACGAGAGAGATCCTGATCAACCATTCTCTCCAATTCAGCATTCCTGAAGAAGCGACTCCACATGCTATCTGCAGGAAAACCCCACAATTAGTGCATAGGTAAGGTCACCACAAGCTACTGACTCACCAAAGTGTCTTTTCCCAAATGGCAGAAGTAGGGCTGATTAAATTCTAAACCAAGGAACCGAAATAGGACAGATTAATTAAGAAGCAGGATTTAAAAACAAAGCTCAATGGAAGAACCATTTCAAGTTGCAGTAGTGAATAAAAATGTCCAAAGGGATGAAAAGATTAAAGATTATTCTAGTAAAAAAATAAGATACAGGTAAAATGCAGAAAGGTGCCCAAAGTGAATATTTTTCATTATGGACATATGGAAAAGGGAGAAGATCACTTTATCAGGCGTGTTACCTGGATTTTGTGAGAGTGGATTGTCCATGACAAGATCAAGAGAATTACTTCCATCTTTCGGAACATGTGGATCAATCAGAAGCTGCCGCCTCAAAGAAGCATACCCGAATTAAAGCAAAAAACACCTTAAAAGATGCA
Source organism: Solanum lycopersicum (assembly GCF_036512215.1). Lineage (NCBI taxonomy): Eukaryota > Viridiplantae > Streptophyta > Magnoliopsida > Solanales > Solanaceae > Solanum > Solanum lycopersicum. The sequence goes on along the minus strand of NC_090801.1, from coordinate 31,935,957 downwards.
TAAGCTAATCTTTATAACCAGAATGCTTCATGTAACAAAATTAAAAACATATGCTGGAATAACCATTAGAACAAAAATTAAAATAAGCAACATGCTCAAACAGACTATATCAGTAGATTTTGTTGTTCACTGAACTTGATGCGGAAATTTCCAAATCCATAAACAATACGTATCACACCAAGATGTACTAGAAAAAAAAAACGAGCTTTCTCCACCGAAGTTTTTCGGAAATGAGCTACACGACAGCCTAACATGTGAAACGGCAATACTTATCTGTGGTTATAAGTCACCTAACACCTAAGTTAACACAATCTGATTCAGGGAAATACCCAAAAAACTCATAGACTGTTATGTTTTTGTTTCCTTTTAAGATAAGGAAGCAACACATGGCTGTTCAGTATTACCAAAATATCAATAGATGAAACAAGTACATAATTTTTTAAGATGATCACAGTTTATATTTTACAATATGGTTGTTATAGCAACTTCAAACTTGAAATAGAGAAATCTAAGTTTGACGAGTAATTCGAGTGAAATGATGGTTTCCGAGTGAAATAGATGCTACTACTTCAACTTCCAAACACCCTTTTTGTACTCTAAACTTCAAATGATCTTTTCTTCTACCCTTCAACCAAATCACATCCAAACTAACGCGGCGGACGCCTACTCAGGAAACTAAGAAGAGGAAAAAAAACATAAACTGACCGGATTAAGAAAATTGCAAAGTTTACAATTTTTATACCTCCTACGACAATCGGCTGTGCTGCGGCGAAGATCATGGATGGATGAATCAGGGGAAGAAGGCAAAATACCCAAATCAATACGCCATTGCACCCCCCTTAGATCTCCAAAACGTCGAGCTTCTTGAGGCAATGTAGTCGACATAGCTTTCTTCCCCCTTCTTCTATATCAAAGATGCAGCAACCAGAATCAAACTACATATCCATTTGCTCAAGAATTTGCCATGATAAATTGAAAAGGAAACAAGGAAATGTGTGAAGGAGAAGATAATACGGGAAGCAGAAAAGCAAAGAAACAGCAGATGACATTGGGAGAAAAAAATAATGTGCTAGCCTAGCCAAAATAAGGTAAGAATGCCTCTTAAGTTTTCAATTTTTTTTAAAAAGGGACAAGTGGGTCCCTTTCCCCCCTCTATTTTCTTGATTTTTAACATTAATAAAAAAGGATCAAACTATTAATTTTTTAAAACTTAAAGACTCAAAATAATATTTTTAAAATTTTAATAAAATTCCAATTTAAAAAGATGTTGAAGAGTTTTTCATTAATAGAATAGAATCAAACGACTAGGACAGCAAATGAACGATAAGTTGAAAAAAAATTCAATTTTTTTCAATTTTAAAATCATTATTCAATAATTTCTATTGTGTTTTCTTCTTAGTAAATTTTCTTCTCTTTTCTATTTCAAAATATCAAAACTAGGGTTTCATAAAGAAGAAAATCATTATCATATGTATAATTTTTTTTATTTTGCATTGCATTTATTCCGCTTGAAGTTAAAATTAACTCAAAAGAACTTTTTAGTCTGTATAAAATTATTTTATGCTAATGATTTAGCCAATGTAGTTGTTTTAGCCAACAACTTTTACAGTTGTCTGAACAACTATTGAAGTTATTTAAAGGAATAATTATGCATATCTTTCGAATACAAAATGGTCCAACAACTGCATGAAGTTGTCGGACGATTAGATAAGTTGTTTCCACAACTACGACAGTTGTTAGACAACTGTGTTCAGTTGTTGATCAATTGATTAGTTGTAAGACAAACAATATAATTATTGATGTTTAATGTACTATAATTACACATTTTCTATTGATGCTGTTAAGTTAATTTTATATCATTTACTAACTTTTTAACTATTTTAGTGTAGATATAATGCGTCAATTTAAGAGGAAAAGAATTGGAACATCTTCACCGAATCCAAATGCTAGAAAAAATGATGAGAGCTATAAGACTTCTAAGAAAAGAGGTAATGCAACACTTCAAACTTGAAAGAGCAACAATGACTTATTAGTAGAATAAAAAAGTGATGAAAATAGCGAGAAACAATCTAGTGAGATGGAAAAAAACTTTAAGAGCAGCGGAGACCTATTAGGTGGAGAAAAAAGTAACGAAAATAGAAAAAATTCAAGCGAAAAAAAATTAGATGATGAAAGTGATTGATATAAATTAGTGTAGAAGAAAAAGGTGATGAAAGTGAAAGTGAAAGTGAAAGTGATGGAGAAAGACTTGATTCAAGTTTATGATTGCAATATTCATGTGCGTGATGAACTGACTTTCACATTGATCCAACTCATTTTCATATTGTGGCCCAAACTACTCAAGCAAAGCGGGATGTTCAATTATTTGTCTGAAAATTTATTGAATGATACATGGTCATATGAGCGTCTAAAATATGTGCCAAGTAACCATTTTTGTGCGGCATTATGGACCATATGCTTGTATTTTTATTGATCACTTGCTTGTTGGGATGAATATGACTTGCCTTAACTTAGTTTATACTTAATAATGTAAAAAATGAATAGATTGATCTTCAATTATTATTAAACGACTTACTTTATTACTCAATAGTTTACAAAAAGACTAAATTGATATTCAACTATTATTAAAGCACTTAGTTTATACCTAATAATTTATAAAATGGTTAGGCCGATCTTCATTTATTATTTAACTTAGTTTATACTTAATAGTTTACAAACGACTAAATCGATCTTCATCTATTATTAAATGACTTAGTTTATATTTAATAATTTACAAAATGACTAGATCGATCTTGAGTTATGATTAAACGACTTACTTTATACTTAATAATTTACAAAATGACTAAATCTATCTTCAATTATTATTAGACGACTTAATTTATACTTAATAGTTTACAAAATAGCTAGATCGATCTTCAATTATTATTAGACGATTAGTTTAAACCTAATTATTTACAAAATGTCTAGATCGATCTTCAACTATTATTAAACCACTTAGTCTATACTTAATAGTTTACAAAACAACTAAATCGATCTTCGGTTATGATTAAACGACTTAGTTTATACTTAATAGTTTATAAAACGACTAAATTGATCTTCAACTATAATTAAATGACTTAGTTTATACTTAATAATTTACAAAATAACTAGATCGATCTTCACTTATGATTAAACGACTTAGTTTATACTTAATAATGTACAAAATGGCTAGATTGATCTTCAATTATTATTAAACGACTTGGTTTATTCTTAATAGTTTACAAAAAGACTAAATAGATCTTCAACTACTATTAAATGACTACTTTAAACTCAATAATTTACGAAATGACTAGATCGATCTTCAGTTATTATTAAACGACTTAGATTATACTAATTGTTTAAAAATAATTAAATCGATCTTCAATTAATTATTAAACGACTTACTTTATACTTAATCGTTTACAAAATGACTAAATCGATCTTCAATTATTATTAAACGATTAGCTTATACCTTATAATTTACAAAATGGCTATATCGATCTTCAGATATTATTAAACAACTTAGTTTATACTTAATAATTTACAAAACGACTAAATCGATCTTCAATTATTATTAAATGACTTAGTTTATACTTAATAATTTACAAAATGAGTAGATCGATTTTCAATTATTATTAAACGACTTAGTTTATACTTAATAGTTTATAAAGCCACTAAATCGATATTCAATTATTATAAAACGACTTGTTTTATACTTATTAATAGTTTACAAAATGACTAAATCGATTTTCAATTATATTATTAAACGACTTAGTTTATACCTAATATTTACAAAATGGCAAGATCAATCTTCATTTATTATTAGACAACTATGCAAAGTTGTTAGACAACTCTCCAATATTGTTGGACAACTCTTCAATATCATTGGACAATTAATGCAATTGTTTGAAGGGCTTGACTCTTCAACTGTTATAGTTTTTCAACAACATTTGACATTGTTAATATAAAAATTAGAAGTTCTTGATAAAAATTATAAGTTGTTAAGATACAAATATTAAGTTGTTTGATCTAATAATCGTATCATTAAGTACATGTTATAAATACAACAAAAAATACATTTTTATAATTCTTCAATTGACCAACACCAAAACACAATTGTCGAACAACTGCACTAGTTGTTGGGACAACTTCTACTATTGCCGGATAGCTAAAGACAGTTGTTGGACAACAACAAAGACATCTAATTATTTCAATAAACAACTTCGATAGTTATCCAGAAAACGAAGAATGTTGTTGACTGAAACAATCATTTTGGGTTCACTAGATGCAGCTTAAGAATTGACACAATGTGATTTCATACCTATCAATAGTACTCTTTTTAGTTTATTCAAACAAAACAAATACAATGCAAAAAAACTCAAACATATATATTTTGATATTCTTTTTCATAAATTTTTCTTGATAGATCTTCTATATAAAAGCATAATTTTGCAAATAAAGGAAGATGAAAAACAAGAAAAAAAAGAAGGATTAACAAATATAGCTGCAGTTGAAGAGGATCGATGGGTAGAGAATGGAGTTGAGAAAGAACGCCTTTTTTTCTTGCCTATTTGATAAAATTTTAAATATTAAAAGGTAAAAAAATAAAGAATATAGGGGCAAAGTGTACAACTTAAAAGTTTGGGGCTATTTAGAAACTACTTTTTAATTTAATTAATATTATTTATTTATTTGTCACTTTTACTCAATATTTAAAACTTGAAGGGCTCTCACCTAATTACCTAATTTCTTTGTCACTTTTAATAGACCATCCCGTCAAACTTCCTTGAATAGTTTAATTTTCTTTTTAAGAAAAAAACCAAAAGAGTCCCATATTTTCCAATTTGGGTTTAAAATGAGATAAAATCCTATTTCTTTTGCCAACTTTCTTGAATTGTATTTTTTTTGGTGTTATTAACTTATTTTTTTTCAAACATTGGATGTGTGTGATAAAATAGTAGAAGCTTACTTCCACAAATAGTTCATAGTTAAAGATGGGATGAACTAAAAAAAATCTTAATCGATCACTTATTGATTTTTTTTACAGGTTAGTATAACAGATGATAAACAAATATAAAACACGAAAGTAAGAGATAAAGAGTGGTTCCTAATCTAGTCTCTTGTATTACAAGGGTTTTCTTTAGAGCTTCTCGTAGACTTGTGGTTACAATATTTGTGGTTCATGACTTCTATCAAATTTACTTCCTAGACATAATTTCTACTTGTATAATTCACATTTATCTCTTCTTTCTTCTCCCTCCACCTCCCTTACAATTGTGGAGTGACAGAGTATAATGTTTTTATGAAGGATAAAAGACAGATAGTAATAAGTTCAAGTGAAGTGCACAAACTTCTTCTAATATAAAGGTTTTTTCTTAGAGATTGTTTTATACTGTAAAAGGAAAATTCAAATGTGTTTCATTCAATCAAGAATTTGTAAAATGATTCCTTGATTGAGAATAATTACATATTGCATGTTCATATCAAATACGTTCATGTGTGCAATAAACTTTTTTCTTTATTAATATTCTAGTTAAATTTCACACATCTTCTTTTTTTTCGTTCTGGCATTTTTGTGTCTCGATTTGATGATTGTTGTTTTATCGAAAAAATATTTTGGAAAAATAGTTTTGTAAGTTTTTTGACTTTTTAAAGTCGCCACTTAATTTTGAGAAAAATTAAGAAAACCTGTGTTTTCAAAAGAATTAAACAGACAAATCTTTTGAAAACTATAAGGGGGGGGGGGGGGGAGGGGGTTCGAGGATTCATATTGTATTTCAGGAAGGTGATTAAGGCACCTAAAATACCCGTTAATACGATTTTCCAGCAACTAAATCATTTGGCTAAAGGAACAACTAACTTATTTTTTTTGAGGTAGGAATTTTTTTAGAGTTGTTTGGGAATGAATACTTTGCTTTTATCTAAGTAAACATCTACCTTGAAAAATTTGTTAATTTTAAAACTATTTAAACTTGATTCCATACTAAGTCGTTAAAGCATTTCGGCATTTCGCGGGGATTTGCAAATTCAATACTTAAAACTAGCGATAAATCTAAGCACACAAGAGATAAAATAAGAGATCGAGATAGGGAGAGAGAGAGAGTCGGGTTGGGTCCAAATTCGGGTTATCTGTTTGCTTGGACCGGTATTTGTACCCATCTTCTTTTGGGGGTTTTAACCCATTTCCACCTGTCTTAGACTAATTACAAAAAAAAAAAAATTCAAAAAGGAAATACAACAAGGGCTTAGTAGATAAATACAATAAGACGAGTAAAATAAATTTGGGCTCTTCGATCCAATCTCCTGGACTATTCCGACTTGCTTCAGATTCTTCAAATTCAAAACCTGTTCGTCGATTTTAATAGGCTTGACTCGGACAAAGAAAGTTGAGCTTTTACAGATCTAAAAAATATGGAAAATAGGATGAAGTCCGTGAGGATTCGGGCAGATTTTTACATGCAAAGAAAGGAAGCAAGTATGAAGTTAGTATTTTTGAGAGAGCAATAAAATTTGATAAGATAGAGTTACTTATTTACAAAATATAGACAACACATACCAAACCAAAACGCTTATGGGAGGTCTATTAAATACTCTTGCCCAAAACCAATAATGCAAGGTCAACAATATACGTAATTAATTATCAAACAATAAAACTAATTTTTGAAAGGTAGGATCACCTTATTTAGAAAGGAAAAGAACACTTTTATAGTTAAACATAGTCTATTGCATGGTAGACAAAATATATGGACTTAGCAAAATAGATTGGTAGCATATGGCAAATATTTAATGAGCGGCAGTGGACATTACGAAGATCACCAACTAACAACACTCAAAGAACGTGCAATGAGGCATAGTTTAGCTTTATCATCATATAACATTTGCGAATTTAAATTAATGAAAGGAACAACTAGAAAATCTGCAACTATATAAAAAATCCAAGCAAAGGCTGAAACCAAATGATTTGCCCTGCAAATTTAGACTGTAAAAAAATTCAAGCAATTATACATAGTCGGATCAAAATTTCAACACTACAACAGACTCACCCTCATATATATCATCGATTAAAATAAAGATGAGCCAAAATCTAAACTTAAATGAAAACAGGGACAAATATCACGACATGAAGTAGTCGATTACCAGAAACCTCTAAGAAAACAATATACTAGAAACATGTAAGTGGCTCAACAGCCCGCTAGTTTGACGAGATTCAAAACATATGAGAGTAACAACAGATAACGAACATCTGAATAAAGAGAAATACGATTGAGGGGAGTCAACAAAAGTTCACAGGAAACAGGAGCACTAACAACATTTTAGTGACAAACAGACTAAACACTTCTAATTTCGCAGTTAATTATAATCTAAGGTATCCTAACAAAGTTAACACTTAAACTGTCGAGAAACAAGTAACCGACATATAAAGAAACGAAAAAGTCCTGAAATGAGACGATTATTAACTTTCGAGAGATCAGAAAAAATAAAAATAATTAAAAAAATGAAAGGAAAGAAAAAAAATGAACTTATGCCTAAAAAAACAAAGAGGAACCAACTACAATATCATGTGCAACTTCAGCCTACAACAGACAATACTATAAAAAAAATAGATTAAATCATATCAAGATGGACCTCAAACAGGCAGGGATAGAAGAAAATAAATCCAAACAACCCTCAACTAATGGACTTGAGAAGTACTAATAAAACACACTCAAACAATGAGGGAAAGGAACAACTATAGTAATCCTAAGTCAGTGAAAATTTCCAGCCGATATTACTACTAACTCAATAAATACTACTAAGGACAACATATCACCATATGAAATCTATTATCACACAATTTAGCAACAAAAATTTTTCCAACATCTCAAAGATTACTTTGAAAGAAAAAAGACGAAGGGGATATTATAAGGAAAGAAGCACTACCTTTTTCCAGGCAGCGGCTGAGACAAAGACGAGCTAAGAGTGTGGTATGATTCCACCACCAGGAAATTTACTTTTGATTCGAGTGGACAGACTAGAAATTCGAGGCAAACTTCGGATAAAAGAAGCTTACTTTCTTCCCAACAAGATATAAGTTCACCAAGTCTTAAGAATATCACTGTGACCAAACTATGTCAAGAGGAGAAAAATAAGAACTCGTTGTAACTCCTTTCCCCTTTTTATGACTCTCACTTAAAAAATATCAGCCCCAAATATTCTCCCTCTCTATTATCTATCTGAAAAATTCTAGTTAAAAAAAATCCCCCCATTTCGGAATCAAAAAAAGAATATATATATATATATATATATATATATATATAGTTGTAGATTAGGGTTTAGGAAAAATGGGGGGAGGCAGAGAAATTCCAAAAGATTGGGGTAAAAACGAAAAAATAAATTCATTTCAAAATCCAAAATCCCTGCCAAAGGACAGGCCACAGCTGACCCTTTGTACGAATTCGCGTCCAAATCCCATAAAATCCGGATTTGAGAGCGACGCAGAGGGTTCAGATCATCCCATTGTCCTTCTGAAGTTGCGTGTCCTCATCTACAAGCACGCAAGGATGAAAGATGACATGCATCTGTGGCGTACGACGCAGAAAAAGGGGAAGGGGACATTGAAGCGTCGTCTCACCTGAAGAGAAGGTGACGCGCGCAAGGTCGCTACCATCCGAGTTCTCTCTTGGTTGTCTTGATGCTGCTTCATGCACAAAGAGGAGAGGAGTAAGGGTCATTCAACGCCACTCTCGCTGATTCCGTATGCTCGTGTTGGATGACTGCTGTCCTTTTGCGGATAAGATTGTTGCCAGCTTACAATTAGGGGTGGGCCGGATCTGGGGAAATTGGGCTGGATCAGTTTGGATCACTAAAGGATTCTGTGAAAGAATTATTGTTCTTGGGCCTATTGGATCGACGGCGCGTTGCTGAAAAATTTGGGAAAGGTCCAAAAACAAAGTTGATAAATTGTTAGGAATATAGGTCCAAATAAATGCCCAATTGTTATCAAATTGAAATAAATTAGGATGAAATTACATAAATTAATTATGGAGCTTCTTAATTTTAATGAAATAGAATAATCGAAGTAGTGAATAAATTATTATATCCTAAACTATTAAGTAAAATATATGTATTTTATTGTATATATGCATATTTTTATTTTTTATTTTTTAAAAAAAAAACGTAAAATTTTTTGAGAGGATTTTCGGAATGTTTACAAAATATGCCGATTAAGTACAAAATTTAATAAGACATTCACCACTAAAATATTAAAGGCGCCCAAACTAATTCAAATAATAAGTAAACTTTATATTCTTCTTGTAATTTTATAAAATTAACTATCTTAGCTCGTTTGAAATTGAAGAAGCTCAAAAATTAATTATTATTGGGAGGGTCAAATTTTGGTGTCAACAATTGTCCCTCATTTTACTTGGTTTGATGCAAGAAATTCGAGGAAAATGAAATTGACTAATCTAATTTTGACCGACCGACATATTCCTCTATAGGGAAGGATTCGGGTACAGATTTTAGAAATTATAGCCAAACCCTGGAAATGAGTCGCCTACATATCTCAGGCTACATGAGAATTAAGGCCACTTGTAGTTCGATATGCTTGATTTAATGCACAATTTTGAAAAAATTCAAAAGACATCTTGATACCGAATTATGAGGGTACCGAAATGCTCTAGAATAAGATTTAATAGAGAATGTTGAAATACAGCCGAGTTTTCAACATTGAGCCTGCCTACATATCCTTAAACCTTAGGAATCAGGCTGTTTGTAGTTCAACTCGATCGATTGAAAAGAAAATCTATTATGCTAGACAATCTTTGGTTCTGGACGAGTGACAAATTAAGCCGAGTGTGAAAGGAGGCTTGTAAACTCTTAACCATGAAGGTGGAGCTCTTCACATCCATAGGTAAGAACTTACATGGACATAATTTCCAAAGCTCTCGGCGCATTGTCACTCAGATTGGAAACTTGCTTCCAGTAGACCAAAATTCCGGATGCACAATAAAAACTGACAAAATAAAGGAAAACCCACATGCCTTCTGATACGGGTGTGGTTTGATTGTGGTGGAAGTCGATACTCCGCTCGCGTCCTAAGAGTTTGATATTCCTCTTAAAACTGTGACCCAATTCGCTACTAAGAAAAAGTTTCACGTTGTGCTGCATCCTTTTTGATGTAGTCAGCAACTGGGGTTTGTTTTTTTGGAGAATTCATCCTTTCGGATGCTCTGGACAAAGACTCAGATAAAACTCGTTAGCATAAAAATTCAATCAAGATGGGAGGCAATGTCTTTTACCATGTTGACACTTAATTGCTCTCTTCGACATTAGACGTCAACTCGATTGGTTTGACGTAAAGCAAACAAAGCTTATGTCTTGTGTTTGCAATATAATCTTCAATGTACTCTTCATTTGATGTCAAAATAAATAAAGCTGATGCAATGTTGATAATTTCTTTGTCGCTTTCGATAATTCTCTTGCCATTCACTCTTGCCAAATAAAGATGCAGTTGATGTTGAGGGGTAAATATTTCTCTTGTGATGCACGATTCCTTTTCTGGCAGTGCATGATTTCATACGGGGCATGAATATCTTCCCTCGATGCATAGCTCTCGGCGATTCATGAATATCATCTTAGGATGCATGAATATTAACTCGCGATGCATGACTGACTCACAATGCATGACTGACTCACAATGCATGATCTTCCGCGATGCATGATCTTTCTCGATGCATGAATATTGACTCACGAAGCATGATCTTCCGCGATGCATGAATATTGACTCGTGATGTATGATCTTTCTCGATGCATGGATATTTACTCGCGATGCATGATCTTCCTTGATGCATGAATATTGACTCGCAATGTATGATCTTTCGCGATGCATGAATATTGACTCGTGATGCATAATCTTCCGTGATATATGAATATTGACTCGCGATGCATGATCTTTCGCGATGTATGAATATTGACTTGCGATGCATGATCTTCCACGATGCATGAATATTGACTCGCGATGCATGATCTTTCTCGATGCATGAATATTGGATCGCGATGCATGAATATTAACTCGCGATGCATGATCTTCCTAGATGCATGAATATTGACTCGCGATGCATGAATGTTGACTCGCGATGCATGATCTTTCGTGATGCATGAATATTAACTCGCGATGCATAATCTTCTGCGATGCATGAATATTAACTCGCGATGCATGATAATCCGCAATGCATGAATATTGACTCTTGATTTCAACCTTGGTACCAAATGAAGATAGTGCTTCGATCGAGCAACATAGTGATTTTATGGTTGCCTTCTGGATAATTATATCGTCTCAATTGACGATAACGGTAAAATGACTTCCACATTGTATATCGTCTTGATGGACAACAAAATAAATGACCCCTCCTGATAATGTATCATCTTGATCAACAATAAAAGAAATGACCTTTCCAGATAATGTATCATCTTGATCGACAATAAAATAAATGACCCCTCCAGGTAATGTATCATCTTGATCGATAATAAAATAAATGACCCTCTGGATAATGTATTGTCTTGATCGATAATAAAATAAATGACCCCTCTGGGTAATGTATTGCCTTGATCAATAATAAAATAAATGACCCCCCGGGATAATGTATTGCCTAATCGACAATAAAATAAATGACCCCTCCGGGTAAGGCATAATATCATAGCTGACATTATGATGCAGATGACGTCCTTTACGGAAACCGTAAACTCTTTCTTGAGATTTTCGCTTGATTCATCTTTGAATCTAACTGGACCTTCCTTATAGACCTCATGTTGTTGGAAATTGACTGAAATAAACCATTCATATTCCAACACCTCCGGTATAAGCAACATAAATTAATTCTTGTGTCTAAAAGAACACCGTTAAATTCTAGGAGAGCTTCCTCCTCCCACGACTTCTCCATATTCATTCGTCGGAGGAATTTGCTGATTTCAGAGCAAAGCTACAAACCTGCGTCCACACAAAAATCGTTAGTTTTTAAAACGAACTGATCTATGTCGATTTCTTCAATTGTCTGCTCCTTGTTCTGCTATCTCCGGTTGATTTATTGATCTCCCAACTCTTGATAGACAAGACAAAATATTTCATGCCAAAAAAACTGAAACATAAAAGGAAAATCTTTAAGAAAATAAATTTTCGAGGAGTAATATTTTGAAAGGGGTCATTGCCAAGTGTCATGTCACGTTAGACTTAGTAAACTTCTTTGAGCCTGATGCTTGGAGGTATATCTGATTATTCGCTGGGGAACATTCAACACCACCCTAGACCTGATGGACCCAAGTTGAAATTAGAGAGGCCTTCCTAAAAATTTCTGTCAGTTACAAGTTTCGTCTTGTCTTCAACTGTCGGTAAGTAAATCATTGAATTTTTGAGAACCTCTTGAAAATTTTGTCCCAATTGCAAATTTTGAAGTATTTTCAGTGTTGACGTTACTGAGGAAAAATCTTCTTCCCAGTTTCTATTGTAAAGAGGAATAGGAATCTTACGAGATATATGACCGAACCCTTGCGGCGCCTACGTATCCCGTTGAGGCAGGAATCTGGTCAAATGTAGTTCCCCTCGAAGGTTATAAAAAATAATAAATTTACAAATAAAACCTACTGAGGCCAAAATAGGCCGCCTAGGTATCTCATTCTTGAGAATTCAGGTCAACGTAGTTCAAATACAAAGAAATATTTTAAAATGGGTAAATGGGGTGGCCGAGGCCGAAATAGGCCGCCTACGTATCTCATTCTTGAGAATTCACATCAGACGTAGTTCATTACAAGAGGGATAAAATTTAAACAAAGCAATTACAAACAAACGGAACCATTATTAGTAAATAATAGAAATGCAAACCGAAGCTTCACATGTAGTATCTCTTGACAGCATCTGAGTTGATTGGTTTCGGCCATGCAGTGCCTTATATACCGTGGTTTCACGGTATTATTAATACTTTTTCCTTAAAGTCTAGTGTGTCCAAAATCCTTTTTGTGCTAATTTTTATATAAGTTTCTCTTTATTTGCAGGAAATCTGTCCAAAGATGAATGCAGAGATTTTGAGCGAAGAAATGCAGAAGAGACCACCTACGGAGCTTGTGACGGTCCGTAGGTGGCAGCGTAGTGCAGCTACTGAAGGAAGATGGGGAAGTCTGACCAAGTGTGGGGTTACGGAGTCCATGACGGTCCGTCTTGCAGGTTCGTCATGAAGTTCAGAGAAGTAATCCCAGTACCCATATTCCAAGAGTTGAAGTATTTTGGAACGAAGACCCTTGACGGACCGTCGTGTTTGTGACGGTCCGTCATACTTGCCGTCGAGGGTATGAAGAGAGCAGCAGAAGAAATTGCACAAGTATGGGACGAAGGAGTCCATGACGGTCAGTCGTACCACGAGGATCCATCGCGAGGTCTGCCGACCCAGCCGCGTTTTGATAGATTTCCAGCAAATAGAGTCCTTGTTTAATTAGGTTTTTATTTTCTATAAATAGTTCAAAAAACCTCGTTTTTGAGGTTAAACTCTGGATCATTATTAGACTCCGTATTGTTAGACACCTTTTATTATCATTAGACTTTTTGTGAGATTATTGATTACTTTGAGATTCTTGCAAGTGATTATTGGTGGTTTTTGGTGATTAATCAAGCAAACTTTTGGATTTTACTCTTTCTCATTGAAGTAAGTACATGAATTCTTATATAATATATTTGAATATTGTGATTATGACTATGGGTAACTAAACTCCATAACTAGGGTTGTGGGAACCATAGACAAATAATGAGATAAAACCTAACTAAAATAACAATTCTAGAATAGTGTCTTGCATGTATTAATAATTCTTTGATTTAAAAGTCTTTTTAACGGATGGCCAACGTTAGAACTCGCCTTAATGCTACTTGCCGGACCAAGGAGGTAGATAATAGAAAAAGAATTATCAACATAGATTTAGTGTATACAATCTAATAGGCTAGTATTGATTGGTACGAGGTAATAACTTAGTCAAATATCGAATACGATGCTTAATGTGAGATAAAGATAAGGGTTAGGATAGAAACACACGTAGCCAGACCAAGGTGCGGAGTGAGATTTTCTAAAAGCCGGACCAAGGATTTAGAAATACATAACTTATCACTTTGCATGCAAGATACTAGGAAAGAATTGTTATAGTTAAAATTATCAAATTATGAACCTGTGGGGAACACGTAAACCCTAGTTACTTTGATTAATTGATTAAAATCCATCATTCAAAGCTGTTAAGTGTCTCTTTCAGTTTAGGTAGTTAATATCATTCATTTAGAAATAGAAACCCCCCTTTTATTGTTTTTGCTTTCCAAGGAAGTAATTGACCGAACAATAGTAATAATAGGTGAAAGTTAAGTCTAAACTATTTTCCTCGTGGAAACGATCCCAACCTCACTAGTTGGGTTATTTACTTGACACGACCGCTTTACTTCTTATTTGAGAAGTAAGTTTGAGCGTATCAGTGCCATCCATCTCCGACAGGACAAAAGCACCTCCGGATAATACCTTGCGAACCATGTAGGTTCCTTGCCAATTTGGCGTGAATTTTCCTTTGTATTCATCTTGGTGAGGAAAAATGCACTTAAGGACCAACTGACCAACTTCGAAAATTATGGCTCTTACTCTCTTGTGAAAAGCACGAATTATTATCTGTCGATACAACTAACCATGACAAACGTCAACCATTCTCTTCTCATCAATCAAAGTTAGTTGATCAATATGCTTGCTACCCATTCAACATTACTTAACTCAGCTTCTTGGATTATTCTCAATGACGGTATTTCAACTTCAGTAGGTATGGCTGCTTCTGTCACATATACTAGCAAGTATGGAGTAGCTCCAATCGATGTTGTGACAGTCGTTCAATAACCCAACAAAGCATACGACAGCGTGTCATGCCAACCTCGGTGATTTTCAATCATCTTCCTCAAAATCTTCTTGATATTCTTATTGGCAACCTCTACAGCTCCGTTCATTTGAGGACGATATGCAGTTTAGTTTTGATGAGTAATCTTAAATTGCTCACATATATCTCTCATCAAATGACTGTTGAAATTTGCACCATTATCAGTAATTACGGATTTCGGTACTTCAAATCTGCATATTAGATTGTTGCAAAAAAATCGGCTACAACTTTCTTGGTTACCGACTTGTAAGAAGCTGCTTTCACCCACTTTGTGAAATAATCAATGGCAACAAAAATAAATCTGTGTCCATTAGAACTGGCTGGCTCTATCAGACCGATTACGTCCATGCCCCAAGCTACAAACGGCCAAGGTGAACTCATAGCATTGAATTCGTGAGGTGGCACTTTGATAAAATCACCATGCATTTGACATTTATGACATTTCTGCACAAACTTGCAACAATCATTCTCCATCAGAAATAACCGGCTCGAAGGATCTTTCTTGCCAAAGTGAGACCATTCATATGCGTTCCACAAACTCCAGCATGTATCTGTTCGATATGCTTCGCAGCTTCAAGAACATCGACACATCTTAGAAGACCCAAATCTGGAGTCCTCCTATAAAGGATTTCCCCATTTAAAAAGAAATTGAGAGTCATACGGCGTATCAACTTCTTTTGGTTGGATGTTGTATCTTCAGGTTAATTACCGGACTTCAAATACTTCTTTATATCAAAATATCATGGCAAACCGTCTTGTTCTGCTTCAACATGGGAACAATGGACTGGATGTTCTTTAGCTCTATATCTAGAGGATCAATATAATCAGTATCTGGATGTTTAATCATTGAAGCGATGGTGGCAAGAGATAGGCCAACTCATTTGGTATTATGGGAGTATGTCTGAAGTCGATGCTACGAAATCTCTCGCACAACTTCTGCACATGCTGCACATAAGGTATAATCTTTGGGTTCTTCACGGCCCACTCTCCTTGAACCTGATGAAGTAACATATCTAAATCTCCAATAACCAATAGCTCGTGGACATTCATGTCAATGGCCATTCTCAAACCAAGAATACAAGTTTCGTATTTGGCCATGTTGTTTGTGCAATTAACTTGGATATAGCCGCCATGGGATAGTGTTACCAGATTCTGACACTAAGACTGCTACAATACCTTTACCTTGATGATTTGCCGCTCCATCAAAGAATAATCTCCAGCAAGGATATGTTTCAGAAGTATCTTCACCCACAAACGATACCTCTTTATCGTGAAAATAAGTCTTGAGCGGTTTATATTATTCATCCACAGGATTTTCTGCAAGATGATCAGCCAATGCCTGGGCCTTTATTGCCTTCTGAGTCACATACACAATATTAAGTTCACTCAACAACATTTGCCACTTAGATAACTTTTTGGTTGGCATCGCCTTTTGGAAAATATACTTTAGCGGGTCCATTCTGGATATGAAGTTTGTAGTATAAGAAGACAAATAATGTCTCAAATTTTGGGCAAGCCAACTCAAAGCACAACACGTTCTCTCTAACAGAGTGTAACGGGACTCGTATGGAGTAAACTTCTTGCTTATATAATAGATAGACCTTTCCTTCTTTCCTATCTCGTTGTGCTGACCAAGTACGCATCCGAATGCACTATCTGAGATGGACAAATACAAAAACAATGGACTCCCATCTCGCGGAGGAACCAATACCGGTGGATTGGACAAATAGTTCTTGATAGTTTCAAAAGCAGTCTAACACTCTTCAGTCCACTTTGTTGGAGCGTCTTTCTTTAGCAGCTTTAAGATAGGCTCGCAGACCACCGTCGATTGAGCTATGAATCGATTAATGTAGTTCAACCTCTCTAAGAAACTCATCACCCTTTTCTCATCTTCGGCGGAAGTAACTCTTGAATTGCTTTAATCTTGGAAGGATTGAGCTCAATTCCCCTTCTACTGACTATAAATCCCAACAACTTGCCGGCTGGAACTCCAAAAACGCATTTGGCGGGATTCAACTTCAAATGACATCACCCTGTAATAATATACACCCCAAGGTGTATCTTCCTCGTCCATCATAATTTGATGATAACCTGTGTAACAATCCACAAATGACTGCATTTCATTCTTAGCACAATTATCGATCAAAATGTGAATGTTTGGCAATGGAAAATTATCTTTTGGGCTAGCTTTGTTGAGATCTCTATAGTCGACGCAAATTCTAATCTTTCCGTCCTTCTTGGCAACCGGAATGACATTAGCCAACCAGGTCGGGTACTGCGTCACTTCTACCAGACGAGACTAAATCTTCTTAGTGATCTCTTCTTTAATCTTTAAACTCAACTTGGTCTTGAACTTTTGAGCCTTTTGCTTCACCAGACTGAAACCTGGATTAATAGGCAGTTTGTGAGATACAATATAGGTACTTAGCCCTTGCATGTCACCGACTTCCCAGACAAACACATCAATGTACTCGATGAGTAAATTAATCAGGCCCTTCTTTGATCTTTATTCAATTGAATGCTGATCTTGAATTTTTTGCACACACTCTTGGTCTCCCAGATTTATTGTTTTAGTTTCCTCTATATTCGGTTTATGCTAGTTTTCAAACTGTCGAAATTCCTCGACAATATACTCGATGGCTTATTTTCCTCTTCTTAATCATCAACCTCGTCATCACCTGCCACATTCTGTTCGTTCAGCTCGTGACATGACATAACATTGGCAGGTTTAAAACTTACATTACAAAAAGTTTGGGGAACCAAAATCGATGTGGAGGTCCAATTCTGCAGCATCTCTCTAGGCTCAGCATCACGGATACCAGTTAGCTCGACCTTTTCCTCAATCACATCATCGATCTCCTCGAGAAGTCCACTGGTTCCTTCCCTAAGGTCTTCATGCTTGGCATACTCCCAGACTGGGAATGATTGATACAGATGTGGGATCGGCTTAGCCAATGCTTGATCATTATTTTTCTTCGTCTTCATATCATCTATGGGAATGTACCCCAAACCATATCATGCTCCTTTGGCGGGACTTGAATAGGCTCTAAAATTCCTTGGGATTTCTTTCCCAATCCGAAACCTGGTTCGAAACCATTCTACAGCATCACAGTGGCTATCATCTTGTATACGGCAGGCGTGGGAGTCTGTGGGTCCAAGTCCTCACCGGTGGCATTTATTAGCTCCACCGTGTAGAAATTTGTACCTCGCAATACCTTATCGATAATTGGTGCCTATCCACTGGAGTGACTCCCTTCCCCATGAATAACAAGTTCTTCGTTTTTCCAAAAAAGTTTCATCATCTGATGTAGAGTAGAAGGGACAACTCCAACCATATGGGTGAAAGGCCTTCCCAGGAAAAGGATATAGCTGGTTTCGATGTCCAAGACTTGAAACTGTGCACTAAATTCTGCCGAACCAATTTGGAACCAAATTCACCGCTCCCAATGTATCTCTCTGCACCCCATCGAAATCTTTCACATTGACTTGGTTTTGCTCCAACTTTCCCAAGTCAAACCGTAACTGCCTCAATGTCGACAATTGGAAAATATTCAAACTAGATCCGTCATCCACCAAGACACGATTTATGACCTTTTCAAGGCATACAACAGTGATGTGCAGCGCCTTATTGTGTGACCTCAATTCGAAAGACAATTCATCGTCGCAAAAGCTAATCCAATTCCCTCGGATGACTTGGTAGATCATAGCGGCCACATTATCGCTGCTTGTGCCCACGGGCAGATATGTATCATCGAGAGCCTTCATCAAAGCCTGTCTATGCAATTAAGACCTCATCAATAGGTCCCACACAGAAATCTGGTCTGGAGTCTTCTCCAAATATTTAACAATAAAATAATCTTTTGGCTGCATCTTTCTCCTGAATTCCTACGCTTCGTCTTCGTTTATCGTCCTTTTACCCTGATCCTTCTTCTGTGCTCCAAGGGACAATTCTTTAAGAGTATAACATCTCCGAGATTGAGTCATACCCTGAGCGGCAGTAGTTTCAATCACAAATTTTGGTCTGACAAGAATTTTTGAAGGAATCAAGGCAACAACCTTTGCAGGTGTCAGGATAATGAACTTTTTTTTCTCTTTGATACTCAATGAAGCCACAAACCTTTCCAACTCGTCATGAACGACTGTAGTTATCACTTTTTTCATGCATCACTCATCATCTGTTTCTATTATATTAACAATGCTGCCTCCATGATTTGACAAAGGGTTAGTGTTGATAAAAGGCTCAGCTGGTTGTAAAGAGACCACCTCTTAATCGATTAGATCCTGAATTTTGTGCTTGAGGTTTATACAGTCCTCAGTATCATGTTCAACACTGTTGGAATGATATGCACATCTTTGATTTGGCTTATAGAACTTAGAACTACTATCCACTCATTTGGGGGCACCAAGTGGATATATCCCGCCGCAGCCAGTCGGTCGTACAACTTTGTTCGGCTTTCGGCGAGCGCAGTAAAATTCCTGGGAGGCTTCTTCTTGAATCTGGGTCGAGGAGGATCATAACTGCCTTGTTGGGGAGGAGGTACCTGTTGATAACTTCTGGTATTTGGACGGGAAGCTTGGCTTCTAGGATATGGATTTGTTTGGTAGTTTGGCAATGGAGCTTTGTAATTTAGAGGGGGATATTAGTATAGCAGAGCTTGTACCTGATAAACAGGAGGGGTGATCTGTTGCTCGACTGCACGTTAGCACAGTTGGGAGAAACACCTTGATAATAAGGTGACGAAATTTGGAAAATTGGAGGATGATTTTGGTATGTGAGAGATGGATTTTGGTAAATTGGAGGTGGATTTTGGTAAGTGGGAGATGGATTTTGGTAAATTGGAGGTGGATTATTTTTCTGACTAGCCTGGTAAGAGTTTTGAGAAGGTTGAGAACAACCTTCGGAGTGGGAGTATGAAGATCTTCTTGGATTTTTCTTGCCCTCATATGAAACAGCAGCCACGTCTTCTATCTTCTTTTTCAACAACCCTGAAGATCCAGGCGATGCTGATACACGGGCTATCTTCCCTAATTTTAAATCGTCCTTGATAATCTCACCAATCTTGACTATCTCGGCAAACTTTGTCCCAATGAGCAACATAATTCTATCATAATATTCGGGCTCTTGCACCCGCACAAATACTTCAATGATTTCTTTTTCAGACATGGGTTGTCTTACCCTTGTCTCTTCTTTTCTCCACCTATAGGCAAACTCTCTATGAATTTCGGTGGATTTCTGCTTCATCTTTTCCAAAGAGTATTAATTAGGAACAATTTTTACGTTGTAAGCGAATCGATCGATGAAACCCCTGGACAATGCATTTCATCTGGGCCATTGACTGGTTTCATGCAAGGTGAACCATTTTAGAGCTTCTCCACATAGGCTTCGGCTAAAGAGCCTCATCAATAGGGCTTCATCACTACCAACTCCAATGTGCTGGTCGCAGTAGGTTCTCAAATGAGCCATAGGGTTTTCCACTCCTCCTAATGTATCAAATTTTAGAATTTTGAACCCTTCTAGAAGGTCCAAATTTGGACAAATACATAAATCTTCGTAACTAAGCCCGACGATATCAGGGACGCATTGGAGATCTTTTATAGCCTTCTTGATCTCTTCTTGTATGTCCACCTTTGCCTCTTCTTTTGTCCTCCACTATTTTTCCTGTTCCTCATAATGGTCCATCTCAGAATCGTGCATATCGTGCTCGGCAGGGATGGAAATTTGGAAAGTGTCCCTTTTAGTTACGGGTGGAGCTACGGAGGGACTCTGGGCATTTTGAGAGGTTTAGTAATTATGTGGATAAGTCCGAGGATTGGTATTCTGATTCAAGTGGTGATGGGGTGTTTGGGGATGGAAAGTATTTTGGTTTTGATTTTGCAGTGGTAGAGCGGTTTGATGGTGGGTATTTTGAGGATGGGGTGGTATTTGGAGGTGGTTGTTTTGAGGAGGAGGCGGAGTTTGGTAAGATGCGGAAGCATATTGGGAATTTTGGATAGTCAGATCTATAACCGATGGATTCTGAGCAGGTGTAGATGGCTGGTTCTGAGCTGGATCCATATTTGAAGAAGGGAAGTAGATTGGAGATCTCACATTAGCAGCATTAGCAACAAACCCTGACGGAGGCAGATCCTACCTCCTTTGCATTTCAACTCTTATTTCTTCAAATTGGTGCAGCAATTGCAGAATCAATTCATTCTTGTCCGCTATGGTGGGTTGAGCCACCACAACGTCGGTGAGACTTACCTCTTCATTACAATCTCCCATGATTGTCTTTTCTTTGTCTGAGCTTTGTTTAAGGAAGGAATCTGCGAGACCTTTCGATCTGGTGAAATAGGGATGATCTGCCAGCTTTTGATTGACATAAATCAGTTTCAAAGTACCTGGGAAGGAAAACAACTTAAAGGTAGATTTTTCATTGTAGATTCAGAATACAAAATGCATAATATCATACAGAGAGCATATAAACACACAAGTTGCTTTGTTTGAGGATATCTTCAACTCACGAGTAAGGACGGAAACACATTTTTTAACAAGCAGGAGTTTGCTTGTTTTAGTTTTGACACTGTCTCAGAAAGGCTAAATCACGTTGAACTAATGGTCTTCGTGCAGCTGCTCTTTGACGTTAGTTGATATGGACTTCATATCTTCTCGTAACATGAAGGGAGGAGAATGATGATTTTAGAAAATAGGGGTCGGACCTTCGAACACTTCCTACATATCTCACAAGGAGAATTCAGGCCTAACTTAGTTCGAGTACAAAAGAAAGTATTTTCATTCATCCATTCATTACGATTACAAGGAAAGTGAAAAACAACAAAGCATTAAAGATAAAATGATGACTACATATTAGTCAAACTTCCTCTCGTTGCAGCATCAGTCACGAGAATTAAACTAGACTAGAATCTTTCCCATGTTTACGAGGGATTCGAGGTCATGGCGGAACTTAAGACACTTTTTATTATTGTGGTCTGCGGCATCGTGATAGGGATAAGTCTTCGAACTTCGTACTGAAGAGAATGTAATACTTCCAAGCCCCCGTAGAAACTGGTGAAGACTCCATTCTGAACTAATTTTTAGTAAACTTCTCTCATTGTTTTCTTGAACGGCGTGAATGAGGAACGATAGAATATGGTCTTCTCTGTGATTGGTATGTCAAGATGCGGTTCATTATTCTATCGTATGCCCTTTCTGGTTGGGATGACACTCACAAGTCTTGTGGCGGTTCCCTGATTCCACTAGGGAAGATGCTCTTTCAACGGGCCTCAGCATACGTCTAGATCGATATTGCTCAAAAATGAGGGCGTACGAGATGGCCTATATCTTTTTTCGGTATTCATGTGGATATGCTTCCAGAGAAATTCTCTTGTCTCTTTTTGCTAGACGTCCTTCGAAACAAGGTTTGCAGGAAAGTGCCTCCTCATAACTCTCTTAGTTGATTTCCTCCTCGGGGCTCTGAAGAGGAAACATTAAGTCATACAGGCGCTTTTCGAGTTGCTTTGTGTGTCGATTTTCTCTTCTTCACTTGGCCTAGTCTAGATACTCTTTCCCTTGTCCATAGCAGTGATTTGAATTTCCTGAGATAGTAGCATAATGTTTTAGGATTTGGGGTATGAGAGATGTCTTTTGAGTGAGAAACTTGAGACTCGGAAATTTTTGTCGGACGTTTTGTAATAGTGAGTTGTTTGTATATATCTTCTGGAAATTTCTAGATAGGAGTGGGTTTATGATATCCTCATTCATAGCAACATAGCACATATGCAATTAATAGCACATATGCAATTAATAGCACATATATAATGTCCTAACACATACAGTGGACCCTTTTATACCAAGGGTAGGCCTAGCGCATTTGAATGATGTACGCGTGAATTTGAACCAAATAGACAATTTCCCCCCAAATAAATTTCACAAATGAATAAATATGTTCAAAAAGGGGAAATAAAAGGATAAAACACTAAAAGACAGACCCACACAAGGGCCATTTGAATGTACGGAAGTGCGATAAAGTCAGGCCCACGCAGGGGCTAAAATGACAAATACATAAAAAAAACCGCGCAGGGGAGAAATCCACTATGTCGCTCCAGATGGTCCTGCTCCGTCCCTGTTCTCCTGAGTCTTGTATTTTTGATACATATATCGTAGCATTAGCAAAAATCCTTCTCCCAAGCGTCCTTTGTCCTCCAAGCTTTTGTATCGCATTCTCTCAATTTTCTCCTTGACCTAGGTATCGAGATCATCATACCACATCTTAGTCTTTCCACCTTTTGAATCACCTTCTCAAGATATATTGGTTCTCGACAAACTTAGCGTACACTTCTTGTGCCTCTTTCTTTACCTCTTGTATCTCGGCCACTACTTTGGCTTGCTTGTCTGTTACGCTGCAAAAGTTGCGCGGGGTTTGAGAAGAGACGCTTTGTATTTCCTTCTTTAGCCATTTTTTGTAACCGTTGTCATATCCGGCATTGAATCGGTCAGGGGCGATGGTGTCTTTACCCGTTCGCTTGGCACCTTTCCATTTTTTGAACATTTCAGACGCGTCGTGCACCCTATCTTCTCGAATATCGTATACATACGTGCCATAGTACGCCTCTTTAGGTACAATTTGTCTTCTTCCAAACTCTCACAAGACTCGAAAGGGAGCATAAGTGTGAGTTCCTCAAATATGTGGTAGTGGAAATACAAGCTTTCTGCGGCTCTTCATGACGACTTCTTTGGAGATGAAATGATCAAGCATCCATTGGAGATCTTTTTCTCTCAATTCGGAGAAAATCTGAGCCCATCTTCCCCTTGTTCTCCGATTATCCATATTTTCCCAGTACAACATGTCATTCAAATCTTTAAGGGTGTTCTTGTTGTCGAGAGTATGCAACTTCTTAGTCCCGGCACCCTTTGCCAAGTGGCTGATAATCCGCCACTAAAGAAGTAGGTTGCATCCTTAGAAGTATCTATGCCCCTCTTTGCACTTTTCCAAGGCTCGATACATGTCGTACAGGATGACCGGAGCTATAGGGTAGTATTTTGTTGTCTCTTGGTTCTCGTATACTTTGAATAGAGTGTGCACGAGTGTTATAACTCGGGTATTGATGCTTAGACTTGAGCCATGCGAAAAGACCATCGTTCCCAACAATGCCACAACAAATGCTAGAGGACGGATCTCGTTCCATTCTCTATAAGATACCTTGAACTCTTGGTTGTAAGTGGAGTAGAAACTCGCATGTCCAAATCTGATATAAAGGTCTCTGAATGATATGTGGGATTCCTGGCACCAGTGTGCAAAGTCTTTCCCCAACCCGAGACAGTCCGCGATATCAACTACGGAAGGCTTATTAGGGATGAAAATGTCTTCTTGTTTCCTTGACTTTCTTTCTATCCCAGTAGCTATTGTATCTATGCAGTCTCTGATCTCCTCCAAAGTCGGGGTAATTTCAGCGGTTCCAAAATCGGAACACCATTCATTTGCTATCCCAATATCCCGTGACGACCTCAACCAGTTTCGGCCAACTGTTCATGTTGATCAATTCTGTCAATGCACCCACATATTTGTTGAGAGTTCTTCTATGATCCCCATCGAGATTATTATACCACAATATGAGTTGAGCTGGCGCTGCTACGACCATGTAAAACTTTGGGAAACGATCCATATCTACAAAACAGAAACTATTTAGGTTTACCCACCCCAAATTGGTTTTCACATGTACATCATTCAAATTTCAAATAAAATGATGTGTCGTGAGGTTCGAGACCATAGATATGATTTGGTGGTTTTCTACTAAATGGACTTAATACACCTCGGGTAGTAAGCCGTCTTAGGATAATGCTTAATTTTTTGTTTTGGTTTCACTCTAGCCTAGGTTACTAGAATAGGTTTCAAGTTTACGCTTACCCGAGTAGGACAAACATCGGGGTGAACCTACCAAACGATGTCATATGACCGCATTCCAACTATTCGTTTGATACTTCCAAATGAAACTCTTGTGTATTTCTGAAGAAAGGCTTGAAAGCCATGTTACTTTTATTTTCCTAATGCATCTATTTTCCATTTGGCGGAAATATTCCATGAAAATGCAACAATTCCAAAACTAAGGTAAAGTAAACAAGTAAGCAATTACACAAATAGCCATATAAAGTTAGTTTTAATGTTAGAATCCTCCTAATCCCCAGCGGAGTCGTCATTTCTGTTTTATCAAAAAAATATTTTGGAAAACTAATTTTGTATGTTTTTTGACTTTTTAGAGTCACCACTTAATTTTGAGAAAAATTAAAAAAACACGTGTTTTCAAAAGGCTTAAACAGACAAATCTTTTGAAAATTATAAAAAGGGAGGGGGGTGGTTCGGGGATTCATATTGTATTTTAAGAAGGTGTTTGAAGCACTTAAAATACCCGTTAATACGATTTTTCAGCAACTAACTCATTCGGCTAAAGGAACAACTAACTTATTTTTTTTGAGGTAGGAAATTTTTTAGAGTTGTTTGGGAATGAATACTTTGCTTTTATCTAAGTAAAACATTTATCTTTATAAATTTGTTATTTTTTAAACTATTTAAACTTGATTGTATACTAAGTTATTAAAATATTTTGGCGTTTCGCGACGATTTGTAAATTCTAACCTTAAAACTAGCGATAAATCAAAGCATATAAGAGATAAAATAAGAAAGGGAGATAGAAAGAGAGAGAGGAGAGAGAGAGAGAGAGAGAGAGAGTCGGGTTGGGTTCAAATCCGGGTTATCTATTCGCCTGGACTGGTAATTGGACCCATCTTCTTTTGGGGGTTTTAACTCATTTTCACCTGTCTTAGACTAATTAGAAAATAAAAAAGTAATAAGAAAAGGAAATACATCAAAGGATTAGGCCCAAAATAAATACAACACGACGATTAAAATAAAATTTGAGCTCTTTGATCCAATCTCCTCGACTATTCCGACTTGCTTCGAATTCTTCAAATTCAAAACCTGTTCGGCGATTTTAATATGCTTGACTCGGACAAAAGAAGTTGAGCCTTTACGGCTCTCAAAAATATGGAAAATAGGATGAAGCCCGTGAGGACTCGTGCATATTTTTACATGCAAAGAAAGGAAGCAAGTATGAAGTTAGTATTTTTGAGAGAACAATAAAATTAGATAAGAAAGAGTTACTTATTTACAAAATATAGACAACAAATACCAAACTAAAACGCTTATGAGAGGTCTATTAAATACTCTTTCCCGAAACCAATAATGAAGGGTCAACAATCTACGTAATTTATCATCAAACAGTAAAACTAATTTTTGAAAGGTAGGATCACACTTATTTAGAAAGGAAAGAACACTTTTATAGTTTAACATAGTCTATTGCATGGTAGGCAAAATATGGTCTTAACAAAATAGACTGGTAGCATATGACAAATATTTAATGAGTGACAGTGGACATTATGGAGATTACCAACTAATAGCACATGAATAACGGGCAATGAGGCATAGTTTAAGCTTTCTCATCATATAACATTTGTGAATTTGAATTAATGAAAAGACCAACTAGAAAATCTTCAACTATATAAACAATCCAAGCAAAGGCTGAAACCATATGATTTGCCCTGCAGATTTAGACTGTAAATAAGTTCATACAATTATGCATAGTTGGATCAAAATTTAAACACTACAACAGACTCACCCTCATATATATTGTCGAGTTAAATAAAGATGAGCCAAAATCTAAACTTAAATGAAAACAGGGACAAGTATCACGGCATGAAGCAGTCGATCACCATAAACCTCTTAGAAAATGATATACTAGAAATAAGTAAGTGGCTCAAGAGCCCGCTGGTTTGACGAGATTCAAAACATATGAGAGGAACAATAGATAACGAACATCTGAATAAAGAGAAACAAGGTTGAGGGGAGTCAACAAAACTTCATAGGAAACAGGAGAAAATAACAACATTTTAGTAACAACCAGACTAAACACTTCTAATTTCGCAGTCAACTGTAAGCTAAGGTATCCTAACAAAAGTTAACGCTTAAACTGTCGAGAAATAAGTAACCGACACATAAAGAAATGAATAAGTCCTGAAATGAGACGATTATTAACTTTCGAGAGGTTAGAAAAAATAAAAATAAAAAACATGAAATGAAAGGAAAAAAAACGAACTTATGTCTAAAAGGAGGAACCAGCTACTACATCATGTGCAACTTCAACATACAACATACTATACTATAAAAAAATAGATTAAATCATATCAAGATGGACCTCAAACAGGAAGGGATAGAAACAAATAAATCCAAACAATCCTCAACTAATGGACTGGAGAAGTATTAATAAAACACACTCAAAAAATGAGGGAAAGGAACAACGATACTAATCCTAAGTCAGTGAAAATTTCCAGCCGATATTACTACTAGCTCAATAAATGCTACTAAGGACAACATATCACCATATGAAATCTATTACCACAAAATTTCAGTAACAAAGATTTTTCCAACATCTCAGAGATTATTTTGATAGAAAAAAAAAACGAAGGGGATATTATAAGGAAAGAAGCATTACCTTTTTTTGGGCAGCGACTGAGACAAAGACGAGCTAAGAGCGTGGTGTGATTCCACCACCAGGAAATCGACTTTTGATTCGAGCGGACGGACTAGAAATTCGACGCAAACTTCGGATGGAAGAAGCTTACTGTATTTCCAACAAGATATAAGTTCACCAAGTCTTAAGAATATCACTTTGACCAAACTATGCCAAGAGGAGAAAATTAAGAACTCGTTGTAACTCCTTTCCCCTTTTTATGGCTCTTACTTAAAAATTACCAGCCCCAAAATTTTCTCCCTCTCTATTATCTGTCTCAAAAATTCCAGTTAAAAAAAATCTCCCCATTTTGGAATCAAAAAGAGAATATATATGTAGTTGTAGATTAGGATTTCTAAAAAATGGGGGAAGGCGGGGAAATTCCAAAAGATTGGGGTTAAAACAAAAAACCAAATTCATTTCAAATTCAAAATACCTGCCCAATGACAGGCTAAAACTGACCCTTTTTACGAATCCGCATCCAAATCCCACAAAATCCGGATTTGAGAGCGACGCAGAGGGTTTGTATAACCCCATTGTCCTTTTGAGGCTGCGTGTCCTCACCTACAAGCACATAAAGACGAAATATGGAAGGCGTATGTGGCGTACGATGCAGAAAAAAGGAAGGGGACGTTGGAGCGTCGTCTCGCGTGAAGAGAAGGGTCGTACAAGGTCGCTACAATTCGAGTTATCTCTTGTTTCGCTTGATGTTGTTTCACGCGCAAAGAGAAGGTGACTAAGGGTCATTCAACGCCACTCTCGCGTCTGTTTTCTGTATGCTCGCGTTGGACGACTGTTGTCTTTTTGGGGATAAGATTGTTGCCAGCTTACAATTGGGAATGGACTGAATCTGGGGAAATTGGGCTTGATCGGGTTGGATAACTAAGGGCTTCTGTGAAAGAATTGTTGTTCTTGGGCCAATTGGATCGACGGCGCGTTGCTAGAAAATTTGGGAAAGGTCCAAAAACAAAGTTGATAAATTGTTAGGAATAGAGGTCCAAATAAATGCCCAATTGTAATCAAATCGAAAAAAATTAGGATGAATTTACATAAATTAATTGCGGAGCTCCTTAATCTTGACGAAATAGAATAATTGAAGTAGTCAATAAATTATTATATCCTAAACTAATTATTAAAATATATGTATCTTATATATATGTGCATATTTTTATTTTTTTTATTTTTTCAAAAAAATATAAAATCTTTTCAGAGGATTTTCGAAATGTTTACAATATATGCCGATTAAGTACGAAATTTAATAAGACATTCACCACTAAAATATTAAAGGCGCCCAAATTTATTAAAATAATAAGTAAACTTTATATTCTTCTTATAATTTTATAAAAATAACTATCTTAACTCGTTTGAAATTGAAGAACCTCGAAAATTAATTATTATCGAGAGGGTCAAAATTTGGTGTCAATAATTATCTCCTCTAATATTTGTTTGTGGATTTCTCGATGAAATCAGAATGATATTCCTTTTGTGTATTATGTGTTACTCGTGTGGATGGATGAGTTGATCTTTGACTGATTTAATTACATAATTTGCTTCTCAGGTTTCTATTATTTGATTTATTGTGACTTATTTTTTTTACTTTGTAATCATCCTTGTAACTGGCGTGCTTTTGTCCTTTTGAATCATACTTATATCTTGCGTGCTTCTTTTCATGTGGAGATATTTTAGGTTAATTATTATTAGAAAACTAATATGAATCACATAGGGTTAACAGTCTCCGCTTTTATATAGTGATAATCAATACATAAAATAAAGAGATCAAAATTCTAGAGGGACTTTCCTTTTTACGTGTGAAACTCTCCTGTCTGTGTACTTCTTCTTTCTGTAATTTGATTTGAATCTGTGCTAAATTTCTCCCTCTTTGACATCATAAAATAGCATATAGAAAGAAAATAAAAACACACATAAACCTATTAAGAAAAACATAGATAATACGTAGATAGTATGTTAGATAGACAAAATGAGAAAGTAGCAGAGTAGTTCAAGGGGGCATATAACCCCCGAAATATAGAGTAAAAACATGGCGACAAACCCCAAAGAGAATATTGTCTTAAGAACCCAAAAAATTAAAAAAAAAGTGAAGAAGATTAATGATCATTGAGAAAGTAATGAAGAGTGTTGATAACATTTCTACAGAAGATATTGCAGAAACGCTCCACATTTTTTGAGAAGTCAGATTAGGAAGTCTAGATAGAAACAACAATTTTATTGTTGGAGGATATAGTCCGACTTTGAGGAAGTCAACTGGTTTAATCAACTTTTTCACTGTGGAGACCCCTTATTGCTTCAACCCATCCATAGTATGCAAAAATTTCCTGCATTGATGTTGGTGTCTTTCTGTAATATGCCAAAAGTTGAAAAGTCAAAAGAAAAAGAAAAATACAGAAAATTTGACTTAAGCAAGTTTCTATAATTTCAACCTACAGACCATAGGAAGGGAGTCGTAGACTTGAAGATAAGTTTCTGAAATTAGACCTATCGATGAACAAAACAAATTGTAGGAAGTTTGACGAGTCGTAGGAATAACCTGTAGGATTGATTTAGGGATTTGGCATAGGACCCCAGTTCTACGGAAGGTTTTGAGATTCAGGGATTTGGTTTAGGAGCTCAATTCTAGGGAAGGTTTTGACGTGTCATCATTAATTCTATGGATCATAAAAAGGTTACATATTTGGTGAGATTTTGGAGTGAAAATTGAGTATAGATAGTGTGTACGGACCTAAGAATTTTGATAGGCTGTGGAATGGTCCTGTGGAAAATAATTGAATATTTGAGTTTCTGAAGTTGATTCAACGGTTGATCAGGACGGACCTATCAACAGATTATTTGGTAGACATAGATCTTTGTGCGAGGGGTCAAGTTCAATTGACGGTTGGTACGGTCAATTCTTGTTGGAGTTGTTTAATTTAGAGTTTTTTTGTCTGTATAGATGAAGTGTATGTAGGGGCCCTATTCAAACAAGTTTTTAGCAATTTTTTTATCTTAGAGGCGTGTAGACATATGTTATGGGTCTTTTGTAGTCAGTTGTGGCCATGTTGGTCTTATCGTTATTTTTAGTGTATTGAAAGACCTTGTATTATATTTCGAGTATTTCATTGCATTTATCTTTTCTTTGATCTATCTTTGATGTCCTAATTGTGTTATTTAGGTTGAATTCAGTCAGTTTGCTTAGTCAAGTAACAAGATAGATATTGGTCGTGCCTCTATGAATTTGGGTGCGAAAGTTGACTTGGCTTACTATTGTTTCATTTCACTCTAATAATTTGTTCTAACTCCATAGAACAAATACATGAAGATATGTTAACTTATATGTCTTGTGGACTAAGTGATCAAGTAACATGTATATCACACCATTTGTCATTCACTTGGCTCAAGACAAGGAGATATAATAATTAAAAAAAATGCTCAAAGCATACATTTTTACTCCTAGGGATTACGTTTTTATTCTTTGAGCTTACACCCCAAATTCTAGGACTTACGCTCTACGGATCTGCGCCTTACATTTGCGGCCGATGCATTTTTAGTGTGCCCTGTCCCGAAACTAGCCTCGAAAAATGATTTTGAAAACACTAGCTACAATCAAGCAACAAAATTTACATACATTGTACGGAAGTATTACCATTCAACAAATTTAGAATTGACATTTTTCTTTATCACCTTTCTCTTCTTTTCCAAATACCAAAAACAGCTTGAGTTGATGGGACTGAGTTGTTTACAATTAAGATTAATCATTCTCTCTCTTTCTCACCCCCTTTCTAATTCTTCTTTGGCTTTTACCTTCGTTTTTGAAAAATTATTATTATATAAGTTTAAATCTCAAATATTTTATCCAAAAGAAAAATCTCAAATATTTAAGTAAAGGTCCATTTTTCCGATGAAAATAATATGAATTGATGAATTTTCTCGACAAAATTCGTTATTTTTTTTCATATAATTACAATGGTAATGATTATTAGTGAGAAGAAAATAAAGGCAATAAATTTAAGGTTCAATGGTGAAGAATAAAGAGGTGATGGTGATGGTTGTGACCAAGAAGAAGAACGGGGTGGGGTGGGGTGGGTGGGTGTGGGCATGAGTTGATTCAAAATAATTTTTTTTAAAAATATTTTTTTTTGAATTTTTTAAAAAAAGTTTTAAATTTTTTTGGTCAATTACCACATGTCATGATTTCATTGGTTCATCAGTTTTGTATTTGTGTTTGAGGAATACACTTTTGTGTTTTACTCCCTTTGTCCCTTTTTAGTTGTCTACTGTTGAATTGACACACCAATTAAGAAAATATTTGATGACGTAGTGAGTTTACCATTTTACCCCTATTAATTATGAAATGGATGAAAAGTTCTACATTTTTCAAAGTAATTAGTCGTTTAATTGAAGATATAATAGGCAAAAAAAATTTTTTTTCTTGATTCGTCAAAATGAACAATTAATTGGGGACAAATATAAAAGAAGAAGTGGACAAGTAAAAAGGGACTGAGTGAGTAACTTATTAGCGAGAAATTTGTATAATTTATTACTCCCTCCGTCCCATAATATACGTCGCCCCTTTCTAAAATTAGTTAGACCAAAATATATGTCATTTTATAAAATTTATGCATGAATTACCATTTTTGCCCATTATACCGTTAATAGATTAATTAATTAATCTTGAAAATGTATTTATTTTGACTAATATAGGAAATCTACATTTAATTAATTTCATTAGGAGAATACTTCATTCATTAATTAACTACTATCTTTATTCACTATTTATTCTATAAAATTTGATAATGCAAAAAGAAATATCAACAAACAAATTAAAAATAAAAAAATGAAAATGGAGGTCACAACTACATGAATCATCTCTAAATAGTTAAACAGGAATTAACGGTCCTGATGACTCTTCGTTTACTTTGTTAATATTTAAGTTTTCATCTATTATTTATTGGAAAAAAAATAAATATAAAAAATAAAATGAAGATTACAACTACATGAATATCTCTAATGTTGTCATGTTTGCTTTAAAGTTTATCATATATTATTATAAGTGAGAACATTTTAAGTTTAAAGTTAGATTACAAAAATGCCCTTCACTAATTTTTTAAATTTAAAAATCATTTACTAATTTAAAAATTAAATCAATAATGACAATTAAACTAGACCAAATACATGATTAGATGTTACAACATATCATTTTTCATTTCTTAATGAATTTGATTGTTAAAACTTTTCAGTTTCTACCATTAAACACATTCATGCACAAACTTTTCATGTACTTAATTTCTCCCTTTATAAAATTTTTAAATTTAAAAATCATTTACTAATTTTAAAATTAAATCAATAATGACAATTAAACTAGACCAAATACATGATTAGATGTTACAACATATCATTTTCCATTTCTTAATGAATTTGATTGTTAAAACTTTTCAGCTTCTACCATTAAACACATTCATGCACAAACCTTTCATGTACTTAATTTCTCCCTTAATAAATTGGATAAAAAATATTAATCCACCACACTTTGTTTTCATCATTTAATAGTTCTTCTGTCAGGAGTACTTTTTATAAGTCACTGTTTTTCTTATTGATTTGTGCCTTCGTTCATTTTGTATTTTCATGGTTGTTGGAGATACACATAATCTAATAATTCTTGTAATATTTTTTTTATTGTTCACTATTTTTCCTATTGGTTTGTGTCCTTCATTCATTTTTTTATTTTTAATGATTGTTGGAGTATTTATATCCCAAGAAATTTCAGTCTTGGGGCTTAGTTATAGCCTTACAAGTTGCTCATCATTCACCAAAAAAAAAAGTTGATATTTATGTTCTAGGCAAAAAGTAAACACTAAAAAAAGTTTATTTTATATGCACAAAAAGACATATAGGAGTACGTTTGACAATATTGAGCAATTTTATATCTTGGGCCTATATAAATTATAACAATAACAGAGGTCATACGTGCAAGAGATGTTTCTAGAACTAGTATATAAATATAAACAAAAAACATTTTATACAAAATATAGAGAACTTCGAAAATTCAAATACTCATCAAAATGCATTTATACTTTTGAAATCTAACATTTCATCGTTTATTTTAAAATTGTCATAAACAAATATTTAATAAGGATGTAAGGATAAAATTATCTTATTTCATAATGCAAGTGCAAATGAAAAATGTGACATATAATATGGGACGGAGGAAGTATGGTTAAAGTATTCAATAGATACTAGTCTAAGTTAAGGTAAAATATTAGGTCAACTTTAAGAGTAATATATGACATAAGCCTTTTTCATATTTAAGACTTTTAATTTTGAATCCACTAATATTTGCTTATTAAATTTTTCATTATCTAAACAAGGTAATATGACATATATTGATAGAAAAAATTAACTAAAAAGTTCAAAATTACTAATGTTTAACGTTGATATAGTGTTATGCGTGTGTATTTTTATTCATGAATTAAACATAAAGTCTTAAATATTGTAGATCAAATGTTTGAGTACTTTCAACTTACTTTCGGTAAAGAGTACATTTTGATTCTATTGAAAAATAAATAAAAAGTTCAGTCTCTTGTGGCTATTGGTGCACGTTAGTTAACATATGCCGGTGGCGCTAGCCATGACGAGAGGGCAAGGACGAGGCAGAGGAAGGGGAAAGACAAAAAAATACCACTAGTTACGTTTGGAAGCAAAGTAGGGATACAAGCCAGTAATCGAGCTCCCTCTACACTAACCACACATATGTCTGGTGTTACACATACCGAGAGTATGAATAACACTCTAAGGCATAGTGGAGAACTAAAACAACCAGATTTGGATGGGTGGTACAAATTCTAGATCTCACCATTTTATCACCACGTTGAGGTCATAATATTGATGCTACAGTAATCAGTGGAGTAGTGTTGGACAACCCTAGAATGGAGGTTGAATCTGAAGATCCACCGGATTAGAATTGGACTAACCTATTTGCTAATAACAGAGCTGCAACAAATGGGTTAAATCTAGAATATATCCCTCATAAGATGGTTGATGGAAAATAGATTGTTGAGCTTGCTCAAGAGGAGATTGATAAAGAACTTCACAAATGGAGTTGCTCCTTAATAGCCTATTCTATTGGAATGACACATGGGTACAAAGCAATGCAGAGACACGTGATGCAATTATGGGCAAATGCTGCTAAAGATGAGTCATACTTACATGAGGTGGGTGTTATTCTTATAGTAACCTGTATTTATAAGGTTAACCAATGAACAGAAACAGAAATAAGATGAAACAGAAAATACATAAAATACAAGAATTAATCCGAGTTCAAAGAAACTACTGTGTGTCCTTAAGAAATTTAATCCCCTCACTGTACCCAAGGTTATGGATTAATTTCATCCAAGATAAAATGGATTAAACCTGTTAAAGAAATAGTCGTACCTCAAACTTTTTTAACTTCAACGAACTTAAGAACATCAACAAGTCACACAGACTCAGTTGATCGACACTTTGATTTTATTTGAGAGAAATATAAATGCAGAGAAGGAAAATTTTTAGTGTTTGAAAAAATCAAAATTGACTTCCTTTTATAGCCATTTTCAGCAAGGAACGTGTCTGTTCAGTGAAATCTGTTCAGACCCATTTTATCCAGAAAGTTGTGTCTTTTGGAAAAAATAACAACTTTTCAGAAAATTGTGTGTATTAGAAAAATAAGGACTTTTTGGATAGTAACGACTTTTCGGAAAGAGTAACAACTTTTCGGAATGTTACTGTTACCCGCAAATTTATAAGAGATAATTTTAACAGGATTTATTTGATTTGACAAAAACTGATTAAATAAATTTTGTCCAAAAAATTTATCAATCAATCACATCATTTGCCAAATCCAAATCCAAATCCGAAGTCGTGCGAGCGGCGACGACGACGGCGCGAGGGGGCATCTTCTTCTTAGCTTTTTAAGAAGTAATGGAAGTGTTTCCTTCTATAAGGACAACAATTTCCCTTTCTTTTGCCGATATGGGAGAAATAACTTTTTATTTGCACTTTGCACATGACTTTTCATTTTCCCTCTAAAGTAGTTCCCTCGCTTTTCATATTCTCTCTTTTCTTTTCCCATTCACACTTCCTAAATCCCAACAATCCCCCACATGAATGTGGAAGGCTATTGTTAAAACATATGCATGAAAAAACTTGTGTGTCTTGTAGGTAAAGGTTAATCGTATCTGGATAATTAGGTTTCCCTTTAAACTTTCCATAGTGAACATATATCGGATATACTCGGTCAATCGGTAGATTTGATATCTTTGAACTGTCGAGCTTTGTTGTATACCTAGACAACATATGTCACACAATCAACCCTTGAACTGTTCTTAGTTCTTATTGTTTTGTTCGTTTCAGCCATGAACACATCTTGGATTGTAAGTGCTTAAAGAACTGACCTTACCGAATTCTCCTTGAAGCGGCTTACACCTCACACTTACATAGGTGATTTCTAAATGTGTTATCCCATAGATACACCATTTGATATTCCATGTATTAAACTTAGAAACCATTAAAAAGTCCTTATGTATTTATCCTGGTTACTAAACATTGTCTCATCATGAGAATGAACCATAAAATAATAATAATTTTTTCTTTTCCTTTGACAATGTTGAACCGTCATCAATGACTTTGTTTTATCTCCTTGAACCTAGATCTTGAGATCTCCAGTCTTCTAGGTAGAGTTACCGCCACGATGACTTGTTCTCGGCCATAGTCCCATTCCCGTCGATGATTTCTCAACTCCCTCTCTATTTAGGCCTTTTGTAAGTGGATCCGACACTTTATCTTTTGACTTCACATAGTCGATTGTGATAATTCCACTAGAGAGTAGTTGTCTCACAGAGTTATTTCTTCGTCTTATGTGACAGACTTGACATTATACATAATGCTTCCAGCCCTTCCTATTGCAGCTTGACTATCATAATGTATGCATATAGGGGCCATTGGTTTGGGCCAAAATGGAATATATTCTAAGAATTTCCGGAGCCATTCAGCTTCTTCACCTGCCTTGTCTAAAGCAATGAATTCAGACTCTATTGTAGAGCGAGCTATACATGTTTGTTTGGATGATTTACAAGATATTGCTCCTCCACCAATAGTAAAAACGTATCCACTTGTGAATTTTGTTTCACTTGACCCAGTAATCCAATTTGCATCACTATATCCTTCAAGAACGGCTGGATATTTGTTGTAATGTAAAGCATAGTTTTGAGTGTCATCTAAGTATCCCAAAACTCTCTTCCTTGCCAACCAATGATTATGATTAGGATTACTTGTGTATCGACTCAGTTTACTGATAGCTCAAGCTATGTCAGGTCGTGTACAATTCATGACATACAATAAGCTTCCCAATACGCTAGCATAGTCCAAGTGAGACTGACTTTCACCTTTATTCTTTGCAAGATGAAGGTTTACATCTATTGGAGTCTTTGCCCTTTTAAAATTCAAAAATTTGAATTTTCAAGTATCTTTTGAATATAATGAGTTTGAGACAATGCTAGACCGTTAGGAGTTTTAAGAATTTTAATTCCTAATATCACATCAGCAACTCCTAAATCTTTCATATCAAACTTACTAGCAAGAATACGCTTTGTTGCTTTTATATTAGCAATGTCTTTGCTCATTATAAGCATACCATTTACATATAGGCACAAAATAACTTCCTGATTTGGAGTCTCTTTAATGTAAAAATATTTATCACATTCATTGATCTTAAATCCATTTGCAACATTGTTTGATCAAACTTTGCATGCCCTTGTTTTGGTGCTTGTTTTAGTCCATAAAGTGACTTAATAAGTTTTCACACTTTCTTTTCTTTACCAGGAACTACAAAACCCTCAGGTTGTTCTATGTAAATTTCCTCTTCAAGCGCTCCATTTAAGAAGGTTGTTTTCACATCCATTTGATGAATTTCAAGACCATATACTGCAGCTAGTGCAATTAAAATCCGAATTGATGTAATCCTAGTCACTGGCGAGTATGTGTCAAAATAATCAAGACCTTCTTTTTGTCTAAAACCTTTGACAACAAGTCTTGCTTTATATTTGTCAATAGTTCCATCGTCTTTCATCTTCCTTTTAAAGATCCATTTTGAACCCAAGGGTTTGTTCCCTGGAGGAAGATTAACCAGCTCCCAAGTATGATTGCTTAAGATTGTTTCAATTTCACTATTAACAACCTTCTTCCAAGAGGTTGAGTCGCTAGACAACATTGCTTCCTTGAAAGTTTAGAGGCTCACTTTCAAGAAGAAATGTTACAAAATCTGATCCAAATGAAGTAGATGTCTTTTGACGTACGTCTTGGACTTTTTTCATTTTGTTCATTCTCTTTTGGTTCTTCTCTGGGTTGTTTAGATCACCCACTAGATGACTCAAGTCTAGTTTTATACGGATAGATATGTTCAAAAAATTCAGCACTATCTGATTCCATTATAGTATTATTATGAATATCCGGATATTCGGACTTATGAACCAAAAATCGACATGCCTTACTATTTGTGGCATATCCAATGAATACACAATCCACAGTCTTAGGTCCTATTTTTACCCTCTTAAGTATAGGAACTTGGACTTTGGCTAGACACCTCCACACTTTGAAATATTTCAAATTGGGTTTTCTACCTTTTCATTTCTCATATGGAATTACATTTGTCTTTGAGTGAGACACTTTGTTAAGTATCTGATTTGCTGTAAGGATAGATTCCCCCCATGCGGTAAACCTGAACTTATAAGTAATGCATTCATCATTTCTTTTAAAGTTCGGTTTTTCCGTTCTGCAATTCCATTAGACTGCGGAGTGTAGGGAGTAGTAGTTTGATGGATTATTCCATTTTCTAAACATATTTCTGCAAATGGAGATTCATATTCTCCACCTCTATCATTTCTGATCATTTTTTATCTTTTTATCTAACTGATTTTCAACTTCAATTTTATATTGCCTAAATGCATCTATTGCTTCATCCTTACTATTTAGCAAATAGACATAACAATATCTAGTGCAATCGTCAATAGAAGTTATGAAATACTTTTTCCCACCATGTGATGGTGTTGACTTCATGTCACAAATATCAGTGTGAATCAATTCTAAAGGACTTGAATTCCTTTAAACAGATTTATAAGAATGATTAGCATACTTAGATTTAACACAAATTTGACATTTTGATTTATTGCACTCAAATTTTGGTAAAATATTTAAGCTAATTAGTTTTTGCAAGGTTTTGTTATTAACGTGTCCCAATCTTTTATGTCATAAACATTTAGACTCAAGCAAGTAAGAAGAAGCAAAATCTTTATTCATATCAACTGCAATTACATTGAGTTTGAAAAGGCCATCACTAAGGTAGCCTTTTCCTACATACATATCATTTTTGCTTACTACTATTTTATCAGAAACAAATACACATTAAATCCATTCTTGGTTAGAACTGGAATTGAAACTAAATTCTTTCTCAATTCTGGAACATATGAGACCCTATTCAAAGTCACCACCTTGCCTAATGTCATCTTTAATGGGACTTTGCCAGTTCCTTCCACCTTTGCAACAACGGAGTTTGCCATAAACAATTTTTCATCTGTAAGTGCTGGTATTCTTTGTTGACACAAACATGACATGAGGCACCAGAATCTATCCACCATTCTCTTGGATTTCCAACCAAGTTACATTCTGAAAGAATTGCACAGAGATCGTCCATTTCTCCTTTGGATTCAACCAAGTTTGCTTGATCCTTCTTTTTCTTGTCCTTCTTAGGACCCTGACATTCATTAGCCCTATGACCATGTTTACCACAATTAAAGCAGTTTCCATTGAATTTCTTCTTAGGAGGATTGCTTTTTGGACCAGATGCTTTCTTTCTTTTCTTTAATTTTGTGGGATCTTCTTCAACAAAATTTACTCCAGATAAGGTGACCTCTTTTCTGCAGCCTTATTATCCTCTTCGATTCTCAGCCTTACTATGAGATCTTCAACAGTCATCTCCTTGCGTTTGTGTTTCAAGTAATTTTTGAAGTCCTTCCATAATGGAGGTAATATTTCAATAATTGCGGCCACTTGAAAAGCATCATTCACAATCAATCCTACATTAAAGATTATGTGAGTATTAAGGGAAAACTTAGTATTTGTAACATAGGCATTAAATAAATTTATACCTTCAGCAAGGAGATCATGGATTATGACCTGCAATTCTTGAACTTGGGTGACGACAGTCTTACTGTCTATCATCTTATAATCCAGAAATTTTGCCATAATGAATTTATTCATTCCGGCATCTTCTATTTTTGTACTTCTTTTCTAAAGCACCCCAGAGTTCTTTTGAAGTTTTGGCATTGATGTACACATTGTACAGATCATCTTGCATACCACTCAAAATATAATTTTTACACAAAAAATCTGAGTGTGTCCATGCTTCTGTTACCAAGAATCGTTGATCAGCCGGAGTTTCATCTGACATAACAAGAACATTCTCATTAATGAACTTCTGCAGACTCAACGTAGTGAGATAGAAGAACATCTTTTGCTGCCATCTCTTAAAGTCGACTCCAGAAAATTTTGCAGGTTTCTCAAACGACGCTAAGGCAGCATTTGAACGATTATGTGCAACCGTTGTTGTTCCAGCACGTACTGTTCTAGCTTTTGTTTGTATTGAATTAGTCATTTTTTTCTGTCACAAATGGCAGATAAGTTAAGTATTTGAAATACTAACAGTAAATAACAAATCTTTACACAAACTGTTTCTGATTTAATGATAAAGTTTTTATGTTCTTTTAATCGTTAATCGAATGAATTTTAAAAATTCAAGCAGAATAGAAAACCATAAAGGTTTTAATCTCCACAAACCTCAATTACAGAAACTGTTAAATTTCTTAAGATTGTTGTTCTTATAGTAACATGTATTTATAAGGTTTATCAATGAACAGATATAGAAATAAGATGAAGCAGAAAATACATAAAATACAAGAATTAATCCTAGTCCACAGAAACTACTGTGTGTCCTTATGAAATTTAATCCCCTCACTGTAACCAAGGTTATGGATTAATTTCTCCCAAGATAAAAAGGATTAAACCAGTTAAAGAAATAGCGGTACCTCAAACTTCTTCAACTTCAACGAAATTAAGAACACCAACAAGTCACACAGACTCAGTCGATCGACACTTTGATTTTGTTTGAGAGACAAAATAAATGCAGAGAAGGAAAATTTTCAGTGTTTGAAAAGATCAAAAATTGACTTCCTTTTATAGCCATTTTCAGCAAGGAACGTGTCTGTTCAGTGAAATCTGTTCAGACCCATTTTATCCCGAAAGTTGTGTCTTTTGGAAAAAATAACAACTTTTTGGAAAATTGTGTCTCTTAGGAAAATAACGACTTTTTGGAAAGTAACAAATTTTCAAAAACAAGAACAACTTTTCAGAATGTTACCGTTACCCGCAAATTTATAAGAGATAATTTTAACAGGATTTATTTGATTTAACAAAAGCTAATTAAATAAATTTTTTCCAAAAAATTTATCAATCAATCACATCATTTGCCAAATCCAAATCCAAATCCGAAGCCGAGCGAGCGACGAAGACGACGGCGCAAGGGGGCATCTTCTTCTTAGCTCTTTAAGAAGTAATAAAAGTGTTTCCTTTTATAAGGACAACAATTTCCCTTTCTTTTGCTGATATGGGAGAAATGACTTTTCATTTGCACTTTGCACATGACTTTTCATTTTCCCTCTAAAGTAGTTCCCTGTCACGATCCAAAACGAGCCGCGAGTGGCACCCACACTTATCCTACTATGTGAGCTAACCAACCAATCTAAAACCCCAATATTTCAACCATAATAAACAAAATATAATGCGGAAGACTTAAAACTCATTAATATGACCAATAAATAACTTCTAAAATTTAATACTTATTATTCCCAAAATCTGGAAGTCATCACACCAAGAACATCTATCCTCAAATTTCTAAGTCTAAGAGTATTCAAGAAACTAAAACAAATAAAAGAGATGGTCCATGTCCGAACTTCAAGACATCAGGATGTGAAGGAGAGAGAGTCCAGTCCGAGCTAGAAACAGTAGCTCACCCTGAAATCTGATAAGCTGAAGACTGGCTAGAGTTGAGGACGAGTCGAAGACGATGGCACGTTTGCTGCACTCCACAAATAACAAAGAAGAAAATGACAAGTAGGGGTCAGTACAAGGCACAAGTACTGAGTAGGTATCATCGGCCAACTCAAAATAGAAAGCAATATATATCAGATAATAACATAAAATCGACTACCATACTCAACAGGTGACAACAACAAGTACCATAACCATTGGCCACAACCCAAGCACATCTATGAGGACTCAAGCCTCCACACCATACTCATTTGGGAAACAGGTTCTTTAAATTGAGTGTATTAACATAATACAAGATTCATTCTCTTTATCATCCTGGTGTCGGAACGTGACACTCCGATCCCCTACTATCCTGGTGTCGGAACGTGACACTCCAATCCCCTACTATCCTGGTGTCGGAACGTGACACTCCGATCCCCTAATACTACGTGTCGGTTCGTGACATCCGATCCCCAAATCTCATTATTTTCCAGTTCATCAACCTTCCTTTATATCAAGGCATCATCATTAATAGAGAGGTTTTTAAGGTTTAAGATTCAACAGCCTCATCATGCTAATTCATCACAGTTATATAATCACATCATGCAACCACACAATTAAGTATATAGAAGACTTTACAATACTACCCAAGACATATCAATCGCTATTTAGAGTTTACTATGAGATAGCATAAACCATAACCTACCTCCACCGAAGAATCGTGATCAAGCAAGCTATCCCCCAAACCTTTGCTTTCCTCTGCATTCTTCTCTTTCTCTCGCTCGTTTCTCTCTTCTTTTACCCTAATTATCATATAATTAAGTATAAAAGATGGTAAAAGTAACCCACTATTTATTTCAAGGTTATCTCCTTTAACCTCCAAGTAATTGAATTATTAACATTAAACCACTAACTTTATAATTATAAGCAAGAATAGTCCAAAACACCCCTTAAAAACTTTTAACAGAAATCCGACCCAGTCAGCGTTACGCAGCCTGTGACGGTCCGTCATGACTGTGACGGTCCGTACTGCAGGTCCGTCACAAATTTCAAAGAGTTAATTCTGTGGAAAGATTTGTGACGGTCCGTCGTGCAAATAACGGTCCGTCCTGCCATTCCGTCGTGAAGTTCAGAGAGTCGATCTCAGTACCCAAATTTCTAGAGTCTAAGTGGTTTGGAACGAGACCCTCGACGATCCGTCGTGACCACGACGGTCCGTCGACACAGTCAATTATTTTCAAAACTACACTTTACTGCACGAAACGACTAGACAGGTTGTTACATTCCCTCACTTTTCATATTCTCTCTTTTCTTTTCCCATTCACACTTGCTAAATCCCAACAGTGGGATATTACATAATCCGTTTCTAAAACAAAGAAGATATGCAAGAAGTCTTCTACAATGGCCCATATACAATCAATAACAAGCCTATCATACTAAAGCCATGGTTATAGATTTTGATCTCAGCAAAGAATTCCCCATGGAAATTCTATTATGGGTTAACTTCCCTAATCGACCCATGACTTGTTGGAGTAAAGACTCTCTGAGTAGAATTCCTAGTGTTGTGGGTAAGCCGTTGTATGCTGATGAATGCATAACTTGACAGACCAGAAACTCGTTTGCAAGAATATTGATAGATGTTAATGTATCTAACTCATTACCTGATGAGATTACTGTGCTAGAAGCTAATGGAAGACAAATTAAACAAGTTGTTACTTATGATTGGAGGCCAAAATTTTCTCCACAATGTTCTGTGGTAGGACATTGTTGTCGGCCAAAACCTCCTATTCCAGGCAAGGGAGATCAGAAGAGACAATATATTGTTAAGAAGGTTACTCAGCAGTGGAAGTATAAGGGACTACTACCAACAATGACAACCAATCCAGCCAAAATAAGTGAGGATGTACAGACACATACTCCACCTCCAGAGCCACCAGGTGAAGTAGCCTAGTCCTGAATTTTACTTGACAAGTTCTCTTATTTTGCACTTAGTTCCAATGAAGAATGGATTTGGTAGGTTGATATGTCATATAAGGGGGTAAGTGCATTGGGCGAGTTTCCTCCGGATATAGGAGGACCATCTAATACTATCTAATGAGCTGGATAGTTTGGAATGCTAGAGGAATAAATAAGTGGCATAAACAAAACGAATTGTAAACTCCTATTGAAGAGTAGGAAATTAAAACTGGTTGGTCTTATAGAGACAAGAGCTAAACAACATAATCATCAAAAAATTGCTCAGAATATTGGTCCAGGTTGGGGTTATATCACTAATTATCAACATGCATCAAATGGAAGGATATGGATTATAAGGATCCCAATGTGTACAAGGTCATTGAAATCATAACCACTGCGCAACTTATTCAGTGTTGTATTGTTGATGTACTGGAACCTTCTTATGCGAGTGCACAATGATTTATGACTACAATACTATGGAGTTGAGGAAGTCACTTTGGGTTGATTTGAGAAGTATAGGGCACAAAATAAGATTACCTTGGATCCTCTGGGGTGGCTTTAATGCAGTTCTATATACAACTGATAGAAGATTTAGAAATCCTGGTTAGCGTGCTGAGATCAAAGATTATGCAGAATGTATACAAGACCTACAGGTAAATGAACTATCTTGGAGGGGCACTTATTACACATCATATATATATAACGTGAGGCGAATGTATAAAATGAGAGCAATCTCAAATGAGCCTAAGTAAATGTTACCAATACGTACTCACCAATGAGAGTGTAAGATAATGAAGAGACCAGTCTCTATGAACACTCTAATGAAAAATATTGAGTTTAAAACACTTAATACAAATGATGAGATGAGAAATCATCTATTGAGCTATGATGTCCTTATACTAGAAGCCAACTTCCATGATGTATGAGTTGAATGTAATGGAACTTTATACTGAGCACCGATAGGCTAGTTATGAGCGGTGATGCCTTCTTTCGGGAAGGGC
Organism: Solanum lycopersicum; assembly: GCF_036512215.1. Classification (NCBI taxonomy): domain Eukaryota; kingdom Viridiplantae; phylum Streptophyta; class Magnoliopsida; order Solanales; family Solanaceae; genus Solanum; species Solanum lycopersicum. The sequence continues at coordinate 31,891,423 of NC_090801.1, read as the reverse complement.
GGAGGTTCACGTAACTCTCATGAGATGAGACTCTCCGGCTTGCCGAATATGGGTCTCCATACATCTCCTAGTCTTTGAACCTATATTGCAACTATAAGGATCTAGCGGGGTTAAATTCCCATATACTCTAGCATGTTACTGAGTCACTTTGGCCGGTGATTCCACCTCTTTTCAGTGTAGGGGAGACATTGAATTTCATGATGCTCACATGATCTATGTCGGTTAAAGTTAAAGTTCCCAATGAATGAATGAGGCTAGCCTCAAATGAATCATATAAAGAAATGAATGATACCGAAGGTGTTAGGATAGGATAATCAAGAGGTGAGTTAGATTCAGGTAATGACATTAGGTTATTCTTGATCATTGCACAGCAAACCCGATGAAAGTCTTAAACTACATCCTAGGTATAGCTGGTGTTCGCATTGGCCTATGAATGAATTGAAATGAAATATGTATGAATGAATGAAGCAGACTCTGTGTTTTCTAAAGAAGGCTCCCTAGTTGAGGTCCCATATGTTGAGCCCTCATTTTGGAAAGCCTTAAGGTCAAGTCTAAGATATCAAGGTCTCATGACATATGAATGAATAATATGAAAGAAGCTATGTGTTATATGTTATGTGTTATATGAAGATGTTATGTTTTGTGTTCCATACGATAATTATAATGATTCATGTCATTCTCATGGCATAACTTTCCCAATCTCAATTTAGCAAGTCCACTGACTTGACTTCCAAAAATCATGTTGTTAGGAAAGAGCTATTCTTTCTCATGCATGTCCCTGGTGTGTGCTTGCATATACCCATACTTAGTACAAGTGTGAACTAATTCCATACAAACATCTACTTTTAGGTACAGGCACAGGTGGATGGTAGAGCTACAGGTTCGTTGTTGCAGCTATCCGGACGTAAGCATTCATCCAGAGTTTTGTAGGTCCTCATGCTTCGAGGATGCTACTGTTTTACATTCTAGCGTAGTTTTAGAGTCGAGCTAGTGGAGCATGTTCCACTAGCGTTTCTTTCCTGTTTTGGTTGAGACTTGTATTGGTGCTATTTTGGCCGATATACAATTAATACTTAATGAATTATTTCTTTCAGTTGCTTATCTCTCAAATGTTAGATGGTTGATGATGAACGATTACGAAATATAAAGAATGTTTAACAAGTATGATTAAGGAAATCAAAAAATTTCAAATTTTCCGCTAAAATTAACCTATGTAAAGTAACAATGACGTAAGTAGGCTTGTTTGCGACCTCTGAGAGGTCAACGACGCCGGTCTCGTCTGGGGTCTAGATTCCAGTCGTGACAAAGTTGGTATCAAAGCGCTAGGTTAAATTCCTTGAATAATGAGTTCACATCAACCACATTGAATAGTTTCTAAGTCATGGTAGTGAAGTGCACCACTATCCTGGATTAGAGACTGCATAACGCATAGGAAAAATTTCCCTTCTTTTGATCTTATCGTGCTTTTCCTAATGTTTGAATTCTTGGTGTTATAAACGTGTCTAACATCAATCCTTGTTTTTTTCAGAGAATGAACACTTGGAGAACTGAGGGTCTCAGGACGGGAGCAGCAGTAGCTAGGGGTAATCAAAATCCACCCCAGGCTCCAGTTGAAGGAGTGGCCATGCCAGTTAACCCAGCTAGGTTGACTGATGCTGAGGTGAGGGCATCTCTAGACCAGATGGCACAGGCCATCACGATGCAGGCTCAGGCTATGACTGCCCAAGTCAACCGAGAGAATGTTCAGAGGGAGAACCCACTGGTTCGCAGCATGGCTGACAGACTGCGAGATTTCATGAGGATGAATCCTCCAATTTTCACAGGGGCTAAGACTTCAGAAGATCCTCAGGAATTTATAGACGAGTTGCATAAGATCTTGGTGGCCATGGGGGCCACTGATATTATGAAGGCTGAGCTGGCTTCCTTCCAGCTCAAAGATGTTGCACAGACTTAGTGCAAAATATGGCAAGATAGCCGTGTTCTAGGTGAAGTGCCAGTCACATGGGAGCTGTTCAAGACAACATTTTAGTAAAGGTTTTTCCCTAGAGAGATGAAGGGGGTCGAGGTTGAGGAGTTCATCAACCTTAAACAAGGATCTATGACGGACAGGGAGTATTCCCTGAAGTTTGTGAAACTATCAAGGTATGCCACTTCTCCTGTGTCTAACAGTAGAGACGAGATGAGTAGATTCTTGACAAGAATTGCTGAAGATCTCGAAGAGGAGTGTAGGGCAGCTATGCTGCATGACAACATGGACCTTTCCAGACTTATGGTCCATGTCCAGCAAGTGGAGGAAAGCAGAAAGAGGAAACAAACTAGGGTAGGGAACAAGTCAAGGCAAGCTGATGAGAATTTTTCAAGGAAGAGTAGTACTGAAATCAGGGATAAGCCCAGGTTTAAGAATGGACTCTCCCACCAAGGGGATTCAAGTTCATCCAAGGGTCGTCATGATATAAATTCGGAGTCCAGAGTTGAGAGAAACAATGAAGTAGATACATCTCAGGAGAGACCACCTTGCAGGAAGTGTGGCAAACTACATGGAGGAGAGTGTATGTGGGGCACTAATTCTTGTTATAGTTGTGGCAAACCAGGTCACATGGTGAAGGATTGTCCGATTAGGAGAAGTCAAGAACAAGGGAAGGAGAGATTTCAGTCTAATGGTCCAAGTGAAGAGGCTCCAAGGAGGCAACAATTCTTCGCACTCAAGTCTAAGGGTGCAGAGGAAGTCACTTCTGGTGAAGTCACAGGTGAGTAGCCTTAATTAGTCCTTCATGTATTTGACTGTGTGTGATGTGTATGCACTAGTATGAGATTAGACTTCCTACTTGTAAGGCTATAGTTCCTTATCTCTTCGTATTTTGTTGCTATTGGCTAAGTGTGCATAAGCTATTAAGTTATGATCAGATTGACATCACGGTGTGTAATGGTAGTGTTATTCGGGGACGAATGTTCCTAAGGGGGGGATAATGTAACGATTCAGAAAAAAATAAATAAATTAAATAATAGGTACTTAAGGTGATTTAATTATTAATTAAAAATTTGAAAATTTAATGGCATAATGGTCCTTTTACATATTAATTAAAATAAATCAGTTTTGTATTAATCTAATTTAAATTATATTTGACTAATTCTTGAATATAGTCTCCTAACCCTATTAGTTCTCTCTCTCTCTCACACTTAATAACTCTCTCTCTCTCTCTCACGTTCTCCATCTTTCTCACGTTATTCTACCAAATACCAACAGTTCTTCACGCTTGAAGAACTCACAAAAAATTTTAAGTAAAAGAAAAAGTAATCAAAACGACAAGGCTAAGAGAAGTTCGTCGAGTGAGGTGTACGTTGAAGTGAATCGGGAGTGGTTTGGAGGAGTTTTCCGAGCAGCAACATCAAAGTTTGAACATCGATTAAGGTATGGGTTTTCTTCTCTCTTGGATCCTTTCCCAAGAGCTCCCTTACGATTCAAACTATTCATCTCAAAACTAAGGTTGTTCCCCGTTGCATGCCCCTGTCACTAGCTCCCTATGGTCTTAGGTTGGGTATTCTTGTTGATAGAATTCAGGGATACTTGTTTGTGGTGATGATCTCGTTTTGAGTATGTGTTCATGATGATGTGATTATATTTTATGTCTTTCGGAAAATATGAATGTATATACGTATGTATTTGTGCAAGATTTTGATCAAGACTTTGAGTCTTTCTTTAGCATGTTAATAGATTAGAGATTACTCGTGTTTTATGTGCAATTACAGGCTCTTAAAATCGTAATATTCACATGGTTGAAAGGCTATAAATTCTAGTTACAACAAATGATCAAATCATCCCCCTAAACTTGTCTTAAGAACATTAACGAATGTATAAGAAACAAACGCTAAATTAACCCGTAAAAATGATGTACAAAATTGTGGAGTAATGTCCCAGAACTTGGAAATAAGTTCTAGATGCATTCTGGAAATTTTGAGCAAAAAAAAGAATTAAAAAAAATAGGTGAGGTCTGCAGGGATCAAACCCGAGACCTCACCAAAACATGCCTTAATAAAATCAATAAAGAGGAGTGCTGAAGGCGGGGCTCGAACTGGGGATAGGGGGCTGGTGAAATTCGCAAAGAAAAAGAATGGGGTAGGGGGGAGTCGAACTCGCAACCTAGGGGGAGGAGGAGGAGAAAAATCAAGTAAATAAATAAATGGGAGGCGTGGGGTTCGAACCCACGACCTCCTAGAACGCGCGAGGAAGGGAGAAAAAAAAGAAAAAAAAATAAATTTTGCGAGGCGTGGGGATCGAACCCACGACCTCAGCACTGAAGGGAAAGGCGAAAATAATAAAGTGAGGCTATGGGGATTCGATCGCACGACCTCACTGCCACTCCCCTATTCAATAAATAAAATAGAGGGGATGTGGGGGTTCGAACCCACCACCTCATAGCCTCCTCTTCAGCGAAAATGAGAGGAAAATAAGGGGGTTGTGGGGGTTCGAACCCACAACCTCCCCAATGAGGCGAATTTAATGAATAAATTAAAAAAAAGATTTGAATTAGAATTCTAATTAAAATAGAATTCATGTATTGATGGAGATTTAAGTTAGAATTCTAATTAAAATAGAAAATTCATTATTTCATGAAGATGTTGATATTTAAGTTGGAATTTTAATTAAAATAGAAAATAAATCTTTTCATGAAGATGTTGAGATTTAATGTAGAGTTCTAATGTTATGAATATTAGAAATAAAATCAATGAAAGCTATAGATGATATCCAAGTGATTCAAGAGTGGGTTCCCGTACCCAAACCTCCGTATTGATACATAAGTCATACGTGAGTAAAATATTCAAGAATAATGTCATCTACTTTGATCAAAAATCAAGATCTTGGTATATATACAAGATACATAAGTCTTGTAATACATAATCTTAGGAAAATAAGAATCACTTAACGAACTATAAATGAAGCCCCATAGCTTGTATGTATAGACACATAAGTTTAACATACGTTCAAAAATAAGTGAACTTAAGATATACGTAATAAAATGAAGAAATGAACATTCACGTAATAAGAGGTGAGTAACTATGAAAAATAAAGGTGCTAATAATGAAGAATGTAGTGACAACATGATGTGGGGCGAATATATATGATGAGAGCAATCTCAAATGAGCCTAAGTAAATGTTACCAATACGTACTCACCAATGAGAGTGTAAGATAATGAAGAGACCAGTCTCTATGAACACTCTAATGAAAAATATTGAGTTTAAAACATTTAATACAAATGATGAGATGAGAAATCATCTATTGAGCTATGATGTCCTCATACTAGAAGCCAACTTCCATGATGTATGAGTTGAATGTAATGGAACTTTATACTGAGCACCGATAGGCTAGCTATGAGCGGTGATGCCTTCTTTCGGGAAGGGGGGAGGTCCACGTAACTCTCATGAGATGAGACTGTCCGGCTTGCCGGGTATGGGTCTCCATACATCTCCTAGTCTTTGAACCTATATTGCCACTATAGGGATCTAGCGGGGTTAAATTCCCATATACGCTAGCATGTTATTGAGTCACTTTGGCCGGTGATTCCACCTCTTTTCAGTGTGGGGGAGACATTGGATTTTATGATGCTCACATGATCTATGTCGGTTAAAGTTAAAGTTCCCAATGAATGAATGAGGCTAGCCTCAAATGAATCATATAAAGAAATGAATGATACCGAAGGTGTTAGGATAGGATAATCAAGAGGTGAGTTAGATTCAGGTAATGACATTAGGTTATTCTTGATCATTGCACAGCAAACCCGATGAAAGTCTTAAACTACATCCTAGGTATAGCTGGTGTTCGCACTGGCCTATGAATGAATTAAAATGAAATATATATGAATGAATGAAGCAGACTCTGTGTTTGCTAAAGAAGGCTCCCTAGTTGAGGTCCCATATGTTGAGCCCTCATTTTGGAAAGCCTTAAGGTCAAGTCTATGATATCAAGGTCTCATAACATATGAATGAATAATATGAAAGAAGCTATGTGTTATACGTTATGTGTTATATGAAGATGTTATGTGTTGTGTTCCATACGATAATTATAATGATGCATGTCACTCTTATGGCATAACTTTCCCAATCTCAATTTAGCAAGTCCACTGACTTGACTTCCAAAAAATCATGTTGTTAGGAAAGAGCTATTCTTTCTCATGCATGTTCCTGGTGTGTGCTTGCATATACACATACTTAGTACAAGTGTGTACTAATTCCATACAAACATCTACTTTTAGGTGCAAGCACAGGTGGACAGTAGAGCTACAGGTTCGTTGTTGCAGCTATCCGGACGTCAGCATTCATTCGGAGTTTGGTAGGTCCTCATGCTTCGAGGATGCTACTGTTTTACATTCTAGCGTAGTTTTAGAGTTGAGCTAGTGGAGCATGTTCCACTAGCATTTCTTTCCTGTTTTGGTTCAGACTTAATGAATTATTTCTTTCAGTTGCATATCTCTTAAATGTTAGATGGTTGATGATGAACGATTATGAAATATAAAGAATGTTTAACAAGTATGATTAAGGAAATCAAAAAATTTCAAATTTTCCGCTAAAATTAACCTATGTAAAGTAAGAATGACGTAAGTAGGCTTGTTTGCAACCTCTGAGAGGTCAACGACGCCGGTCTCGTCTGGGGTCTAGATTCCAGTCGTGACATACTGGTCCCAACTATTCATTATCCCAATAAAGGTATTTAAGCTAATAGATTCCCACTACTGAAGCTTTCTATGGTAAGGAGCAAATGTTATCACAAAAAATCCCTAATTTCATGGGAAAGACTTTGTACACAAAATCCATGTGAGGGTTGAATCTTGCTAACATTAGGCTGTGGAACAAAGATGTTATCGCAAAAACTACATGGGATCTAGCTCATAAACAGAACAAGTTTTGGATAAGATGGATTCATACATACTACATCAAAGCCAATACAATAAAGTTAGCACCGATCCTAGCGCATGCATCATGGGTGATCAGAAAAATAATTACAGCAAGAAATATTTTGGTTCATACTCAGACAATGCAACTAAACACATTTAGTATTTTAGCTATATACTAGAGGCCGCTGGAGATAATCTGAGAGTGGAGTAAAAATGTTTGACGTTTACTAATAATGCACGACCGAGGGTTAGATTTACTATGTGACTCCAACTCAAGAATAGGCTGCAAACAACTGACATATTACAAGCTTTGGGAATGAATGTTGATCAAAGCTGCAAGTTATGCCAACAACAGCTGGAATTAAGGGATCATTTGTATGTGCAATGCTTGTTTACACAACAAGTGTGGGAAAAAATCATGCAGTGGCTAAAATGGCAATGAAACTGTAAAACAACATGGGATGATCACCAGCCGAGAAAAAGGGAAATCACTAAATGCACAAATTTTCAAAATGGTCTATGTAGAGTGTTTTACAAACAATGTTATCAAAATCAGAAATTACTGATTGTAATAAATTGTTCAGAAACACGAATTAACTGAAATTTATAGAACCACTAAGAGAGATGAACAAAAAATTATTTCACAAAATAGTTAAATCTATAAAAACATACCAGAATCTGAAATAATCTTTTAGTTTGGAAGAAGATCGAGTCCACTGAACTCACAGTGTCCCCTTAAGGAAATTATTCCCCTTTAGTATCCGAGGTTTGATTTGGAGTATAACCTCCCAGAGTAAAATGATCTTAATAAACAGAGTGTAGATACAAAAAAACTCTACTGTCAGCGAATCAATCCACAACAGGAAAGTACACGAAGAAAATTTGTTTAAAAATATTCTGAAGACTGAGTGGTATAGGCAAGAAGAATATGTTCTGAAAGGTTGCAACCCTTACAGAATTGACACGACCATTAATGAAAGTTTGCAACCTTTCAAATGGTACTGATTGTTCCTGAAAGTTGAAACCTTTCAAAACAGTCATGGCGGGAAATTTAAATAAAATGGAAAATAAAACGGGTCACGCGCGGATCCGAGTCTGGTCGGGTCAACTAAAAAGTTGAAAATATTTCAGTTAACTAAAATCTTTTGTTATCAACTAATTAATTGAAAATATTTTTGTCCATTTAATTAATTAATTAATTAAAATAAACTTTGTCCAAAAAATAATCTCTCGATCGATCATTTGCCATAGCTGAAGCCGAAGCGAGCGACGACGACGGCGTGAGGGGGTCCCTCTTTTCAACCCTTTTAACAATTAATAGGAGTGTTTATGTATTTAAACTCTCCTATTTTTTTTTCCATCACCGATGAGGGACAAATGCCTTTTCATTAAAGCATAAGAGGACTTTTCAAGTTCTCAACTCTTCAAGTTCTCAACTTTTCAAATTCCTCTCCTTCCCTCTATTTCCCATCAATTCTTGCTACATACCCAACAATTCCCCACATTGATGGGGAATGGTCATAACATAGGAATGCACGGACAGTTGTGTACTTTACAAGCAAGGATTAATTGCATCTGGATAAGTAGGTTTCCCCTTGGACTTTCCGTAGTGAACATATGTCGGATATACTCGGTCAATCGGTAGATTGTGATATCTTTGAACCGTCGAGCTTTCGTGTATACCTAGACAACCAAATGTCACACAATTAACCCTAAACTGTTTATAGTTCTTACAGTTGTGTTCGTTTCAGCCATGAACACCTCCTGGTTTCATGAGTATATAGAGAATAGGCTTTTGACATAAAATTCTCTTTGAAGTGGCTTTCACTTCACACTCACATAGGTGATTTCTAACAGTGTCATCTCGTAGATGCACTATTTGGTCAAATCTGCCAAACTTAGCAAATCATTAAAAACTTTAAGCTTTATTACCTCATTAACAAGCCTTAATGTCTTAACCTTGTTGCTGAACATTGTCTTCATCATGAGAATGAATTGAGTTAATTGACAATGTCGAACCGTCAGCTACAACTTTGTTTTTCTCCTTGAATCTAGCTCTTGGGATCTCAAGTCTGCTAGATCGAGTTACCGTCATGCTGACTTGTCCTAAGCCGTAAACCCATTCCCTTAGATGTTCTTTCAACTGCCTCTCTCACTAGGCCTTTCGTTAGTGGATCTGACACATTATCGCTTGACTTTACTTAGTCAATTATGATAATTCCACTAGAGAGCAATTGTCTTATGGTATTATGTCTCCGTCGTATATGACGAGACTTCCCGTTGTACATAACGCTCCCTGCCCTACTTATTGCTTCTTGACTATCGCAATGTATGCAAATTGGTCCAACAGGTTTGGGCAAGAATGGAATATCCTCTAGGAAATTCCAGAGCCATTCCACTTCTTCACTAGCCTTATCCAAAACAATGAACTTAGATTCCATTGTGGAGCGTGCAATACATGTCTGTTTGGACGATTTCCAACAGACTACTCCTCCACCAAGTATGAACATATAACCACTCGTGGATTTTATATTATTTGACCCGGTGATCCAATTTGCATCACTATATTCTTCAATCACAGCATAATATTTATTATAATGCAAAGCATAATGTTGTGTATATGTGAGATAACCCAACACACATTTCATTGCCATCCAGTGAGTTTGATTTGGATTACTAGTGTACCGACTCAATTTACTAATAGCACATGCTATATCTGGTCGCGTGCAATTCATAATATACATCAAACTTCCCAACACTCTGACATATTCCAATTGAGAGTCACTTTGACCTTCATTCTTTTTAAATGTACAACTTAAATCAATTGAAGTTTTGACAACATTGAAATTCAAGTATTTGTACTTATCCAATACTTTTTCAATATAATGAGATTGCAATAATGCTAGTTCCAGGAGAGTTTTGATAATCTTGACCCCTATTGACCCCTAAGATCAAATATGCAACTCCTAAGTCTTTCATATCGGACTTGCTGGACAACATGCGCTTAGTGACATTTATATCGTCAATTTTTTACTCGTTATTAACATGTCATCAACATATAAACAAACAATGACTTCATGATTCATAACATTTTTAATGTAAACACATTTATTACATTCGTTAATCTTGAATCCATATACCAACATTGTTTGGTCAAATTTAGCATGCCATTGTTTGGGTGCTAGCTTGAGTCCATAAAGTGACTTCACAAGTCTGCACACTTTCTTTTCTTTACCAGGAACTATAAACCCTTCAGGTTGTTCCATGTGAATTTCTTCCTCTAACTCTCCATTTAAGAAGGATGTCTTTACATTCATTTGGTGGATTTTAAGATCATGCACTGCTGCTAGTGCTATTAACATCCTAATTGATGTTATCCTTGTTACTGGAGAGTATGTTTCAAAGTACTCCAAACCTTCCTTTTTTCTGTACCCTTTATTTCCTAGAGGAAGATCAGCCAATTCCAAGTGTGATTGCTTAAAATTGATTCAATCTCACTGTTGACTGCTTCTTTCCAATAAGTTGACTCTGATGAAGACATAGTTGCTTTAAATGTTTGAGGCTCATTTTCAAGCAATAGTGCTACAAAATCTGGTCCAAAAGAAGCAGATTTTCATTGCTGAGTACTACGTCTAGGTTCTTGGTCCGAAAGAAGCAGATTTTCATTGCTGAGTACTACGTCTAGGTTCCTCACTAGTTAGAATATTTTCCATTGATTCTTCTCGTGGTCGTTTAAGTCTTTCACTTGTTGACTCACTTTCAGTTTTATACGGATAAAATGTTTTCAAAAAACTCTGCATTATCTGATTCAATTATCGTATTAACATGAATCTCAGGATTATCAAATTTGTGAATTAAAAATTGACAGGCTTTACTATTCACAGGATACCTAATAAGGACACAATATATTATTTTGAGTTTAATTTTAACTCTCTTCGGTAAAGGAACCTCTACCTTTGCTAAACACTCCCACACTTTGAAATATTTCAAGTTGGATTTTCTTCCTTTTAATAAATCATATGGAATTGATGGTGTTTTTCGATGGGGTAATCTATTGAGAATTTTATTAGTTGTAAGGATGGCTTCCCCCCAAAGGTTTCGCGGTGAACCAGAATTGATCACTAAGGCATTCATCATTTCCTTTAATATTCTATTCTTCTGTTCTGCCAAGCCATTTGACTATGGTGTATAAGGTGCAGTAGTTTGACGAATAATATCATATTCCAAACATATCTCTGCAAAAGGAGATTCATATTCTCCACTCCTATCACTCCGAATCATTTTTATCTTTAGATTCAGTTGGTTCTCCACTTCATTTTTATATTGCTTAAATGCATCAATTGCTTCATCCTTACTATTAAGCAAATATACATAACAAAATCGAGTGCAGTCATCAATAAAAGTTATAAAATACTTTTTTTCACCACGAGATGTTGTTGACTTCATATCGCATATATCTGTGTGAATTAAGTCTAAAGTTTTATAATTTCTTTCAACAGACTTGTAAGGATGTTTAACAAACTTACTTTCCACACAAATTTTGCATTTCGACTTATCGCATTTAAAATCAAGCAATACTTCTAGATTAACCAATTTTCACAAGGCTTTGTAATTTACATGTCCCAAACGGACATGCCATAAATCACTTATTTTATTAATACTGTCAACAATCATTACATTTAGTTTGAAAAGACCCTCATTGAGGTAGCCCTATCCTATGAACATTTCATTCTTACTTATTACAACTTTATCACAAACTAGGACACACTTAAACCCATTCTTAACGAGTAGTGCAGCAGAAACTAAATTATTCCTAATAGTAGGGACATGCAGAACATTGTACAAAGTCAACACCTTGTCGATGTCATTTTCAACATTACTTTCCCAGTTCCTGCAATCCTTGTTGTTGCTGTGTTTCCCATGAATAAATCTTCATTGTACTCAGCAGGAGTACGTTGCAAAGGCTTCTTTCGCAGAGCAAAATGTCTAGTGGCACCTGAGTCGAGAAACCACTCCTTGGGATTTCCAACTAAGTTACACTCCGATATCATTGCACACAAGTCATCTGCATCTTTCATCTTTTCCACGATGTTTTCTTGACTTTTGCCTTTGCCTTTGTTTTTGTCCTTTCTTGGAGCATGACAATCAGAAGACCTATGACCAACCTTGCCACAATTGTAACAGTTGCCTTTGAATTTCTTCTTGGCCTGTTCTGACTTCTGCCCGTTGGACTTCTTTCTCTTTTTGTCTTTGGTAGGAGCTTCTTCAACAATATTAACTCCAATGATTGTTGAACTCTTACGAGACTTCTTTTCGACGTTTTTGTTATCTTCCTCAAACTTGAACCGAATCACAAGAGCAAACTTCATTTCTTTACGCTTGTGCTTTAGATAATTCTTGAAATTGTTCAACAAAGGAGGCAACTTCTCGATCATTGCAGCCACTTGAAAAGCTTCATTTACTACCATATCTTCAGCAATCAAATCATGATAAGTTGAAGTTCCTGCACTTGTGATCCAACAATTTTACTATCTACTATTTTATAACTAAAAATTTTGCGACCACAAACTTTTTCAAGCATGCATCTTCTGTCTTATATTTCTTCTTAAGTGAATCCCACAACTCTTTTGAAGTTGTTATTGCACTATAGACATGATATAAGTCATCCTCTAAAGCACTCAAAATGTAGCCTTTACATAGGAAGTTTGCCTGTTTTCATGCTTCAATAATCATGAATTTTCCCTGTCTGGCATATCATCAGTAGGAACTGGAGTATCTTCACTTGTAAATTTCTATAGACCAAGAGAGGTAAGCCAGAAAATACTCGTTGCTGCCATCCTTTGAAATTCACACCGGTGAATTTACCCGATTTCTCTGCTTGTGGTACAAGAGTTCGGGTTGGTGCCATTTCTTTTGTCAAAATCATACTTATAAAATAGAAAATTATTGTAAGAAGGGGCGGACTCACATGTAAAGGTAGGGGTGCACATACGTCCGTTAATTTCGGAAAAAAAAATCATGAGCGTATGCACTTTTAATAAGGAATATAATTAAAAGTGCGCCCTTAATGAACTTTGAATTGCTGGTAGAAGTGAGGAAATACCTACTTATAAACCCACGTTGATCAACAACTATTTTAATTTTGCTTCGCTTATGCTTAAATATAATTGGTACACCAACACTCTTCAAATTTTAAATTTATCTCTGATTATAAGAAAATAAAAATTATATTTTAATCATAAATAAGAAGAATTTTTCATTGATTGAAATATGTACAGTTGTGATTTGTAATTACAAAATAAACAAATTATAATGTCAAACTATATTAAAGGTTGACGTGTACTTTTTAGCAATATTATATTTCACATGGATAAATAGGTTGCACTTTTAAAAAACATCAATGTCTCAAATAAATAAATAAATTTCTGTGATAAAACAAACAAAGAGACAAAAATAAATGTACACCGAACCCAATCCATATTAACATATTTGAGGTATAACATATATTTAAGTCATTTAAATAGATTATTTTTTTCGGAAATCATTTAAATAGATATAACATATATTTTAATAATTTATTTACTAACATGTGATAAATAACAGAACATGTACATTCATTCAACTAGTATATAAAAAAAACAGAACAATTCTTTTAGAAAAAAATTTATCCGTATCAAATGTTTACATCAAATCAATACAATTTTTATTATTATGTGATTTAATAAAGTAAAATGGACTATAAATTTAAACACATAATATGCATGGATTGACTTGATGTAAACACTCGGTGCGGATAAGTTTTACCCATCCTTTTATTGATAAAGAGTTAGATGCATTAGTTGTTTAAGTGTATTTAATATATAGTATATTCTTTTATTCATGCATTCGTTCTCCTTTTTTTTAGTGTGTTTAAAAAATAAATCTTTTTCTATTTTTAGCATTTTTTTAATTTAAATTTTCGACATAAATTTTTAAGTTAACAAGATTAAAATATATCATTAATTAAATGATAAGGTTCAAAAGTATGATTTAATATTTTTTAAAATTTATGTGAAGTAAATAAATTAAAATAAAGGTTTGATAGATATAAATATGGATAGGGATAAGTAGTAATTAGTAGGATCAGGAAATGTGATCCGCTTTATTTGGGGCTTATTGTTATTTTGACTTTGATTTGATTTGCTCAACTCTTTTTTAGGTTCTTTCTGATATCATATTTGATACTAAATGCATACATACTGCTGCTGAAATCAATCTATAGTACTATTATTATCAATGGCTGAGGTTTATACTAGAGCTCCAGTTAGACTTGAGGTTCGTATTTCTTTTTCTGTATTTCGTGACTATGTAAATACTTTGTTCTAATTTGTGTTAACTTTTGCAGGGCAAGTATGGCGCAATGCTTGTCTGTTGGGTTTTGGGCAATGGCTGTCTCTTCTCTTGGAACAGTATGTTAACTATTCAGGACTACTATGTCGCCCTCTTTCCCGTAAGTGCGGATTCAGCTTTGAAATATGTTAATATTGTGAGCAAACAATAATGTTTGAAATTTGGTGTATGTGCAGAATTATCATTCCTCGCGGGTTCTTACGCTCATTTATCAACCATTTGCATTGGGAACACTTGCAATGTTGGCTTACAATGAAGCAAAAATTAACACAAGGAAAAGGAATCTTTTTGGATATAGTCTTTTTTTCATAGCTACATTTATAGTTCTTCTTGTAAGTAATTATTTGCATTCATTTTTCTGTTTCACTTACACTATTTCTTTTATTGTTGATAGATCTAATTTTTGTTTTCTAATGTTACATTAACAGTTGGATTTAGCTACATCTGGTAAGGGAGGGTTAGGAAGTTTTATTGGGATATGTGTTATTAGTGGTGCCTTTGGAGTTGCAGATGCTCATGTACAAGGTGGAATGATTGGAGACCTTTCATTCATGTTACCTGAATTTTTGCAGGTTTAATTAATCTACATCATCTCTTTCTCATTTGTTTCACCTTCTCTACATTTCTCGTTTTTAATAAAACGTTATTTTCAGTCTTTTCTTGCTGGATTGGCTGCATCTGGTGCTCTAACATCTTCGTTAAGACTAATTACCAAAGCAGCATTTGAAAATTCACAAGACGGTCTTCGAAAGGGTGCAAGTATGTGTCACAACATATTACTGTTTTATTTCTGCTAATGATCCAAATTGCTAAAAAGGCAAACGCAAAATGACTTTGACATAGGCTTGTGCTCATATTGAAAACATTTAGATGGATCTCGTCATTTAATTTCTACCAATAAATTGATTTATTTTTGTTTAAGACTATATCTTACAATGCTATTCCATTTGCTGAAACTCTCTGCTGCAGTTTTGTTCTTCGCGATATCCACACTCTTTGAGTTGCTTTGTGTCCTCCTATATGCATTTGTCTTCCCAAAGCTACCAATAGTGAAGTACTATCGTGCAAAAGCAGCTTCAGAGGGATCAAAGACTGTTGCTAGTGACCTTGCTGCAGCCGGAGTTTACAAACAAGGACCAGATACAAAGGTCATTGCAACTTTTTCTTAAATTGATGGGTCATATATAGTAACTTGTATTGGTACTAACACTGTTGCTCTTGTGTTAATTTTGTTGTAGAATGAGCATGATCCACAACAAGTTGAGCGACTTAACAACAAAGAATTGTTATTGCAGAACATAGACTATGCAATAGATTTGTTTCTGATATATGCTCTAACATTATCGATTTTCCCTGGATTCTTGTCTGAGGATACTGGATCTCACAGCTTAGGATCATGGTTGATTTCTCTTGTAATTTTTTTGTTAAAACTTTATAATGTGCAATAACTCATTCATTCTTACGTTTGTACAAATTTATAGGTATGCACTTGTCCTTATCGCAATGTACAATGTATGGGATCTCATAGGGAGATATATCCCACTAATCAAATGCTTAAAGCTGGAATCGCGGAAAGGGCTGATGGTAGTGATTCTTTTGCGTTCTCTATTTGTACCTGCTTTCTACTTCACAGCCAAATATGGTGATCAAGGATGGATGATTATGTTAACATCCTTGTTGGGACTGAGTAATGGGCACCTCACAGTGTGTGTCCTCACTTGTGCACCAAAAGGTTACAAGGTTATCTCATGTTTTTACCCTAATTAATAATTACTTATATTTCAAAGTCATGTATCTGAAAATTGATTTTGGGTTTATATATCCTACAGGGACCAGAGCAAAATGCATTAGGAAATCTTCTAGTTTTGTTTCTTTTAGGAGGTATATTTGCTGGTGTAACTCTAGATTGGTTGTGGCTTATAGGCAAAGGTTGGTAAAGCATCCAAAATTTGGAATCTTTATCTAATTTCATTCAATATATATATATGTCCCCTCAGCTTTAGCATTTACAATTTTATATGATGTTCTTTTTTGACATTAAATTACCAACTTTTTTGAAGCTATAGTTTACTTGATCATCAATATTTTCTCAAGTAATGAACATAACTATATATATTACTCAATCGACAATCAATTGAAATTTGTTTTAATTTATGTCATGACTCAAAAACTCAGGTCATCATAACACTTACCAAATCTCATTAGTAGGTAAGCAAATCAGTGGAGGATATAGGATTTCCATTGAGAAGGTTCGAAGAAAAAATATTAGAATTTTTTACCAAAAGAAGTCGTTATTAATATCAATTCACTAGAATAATACGTTTTTTTTAATTTTACAAAACTAGTATAAATATGTTTCTAAGTAACGTTTTAGGTTATATTTTATTCAAAAAAATTCAGTGATGTTGTCAGTAGTAGGGGTGGGAAACGGTTGGATTGGATCGGATTTGCATGGACGGACTATAGTTTGAGAAAAAAATGGTTTGAATTACAATTCTATACAAATATAATAAGAACAAATATGGGTCTTGTCAAATATGGTTTGAGCAAAATGGTTCAAACCCATTTAAATAAATTTGTTTCAAAAATATAAATGTACCCCTGTCCACATACCCCCACCCCCAGGGCACCCCTTCGTTCCCCCCCCCCCCCCCCCCCCCTCCCACCTTTCACCAACCTACCCCTAAATTTTTTTTTATTTTCCAAAAACAAAAAAAATGGTTTTTTCAACAAAAAAAAAACACAAAAACTTACCCCCTCCCCCGAGAACCGCCTACCCATGTCGCCCTCCCCCCCAAACTACCCCCCTAAAAATATTTTGTTTTTCAAAAACAAAAAAGTCTGTTTTTTTAAAAAATAAAAATAAAATTGACCCCCTCCCCTGTGGCACTCCTAATTTTTTTTTTTGTTTTCCAAAAAAATAAATAAATAAATTTACCTCCTCCCCACCTTCCACTAACCTACCACTATTTTTTTTATTTTTCAAAAACAAAAACAAAAAGAAACTATTTTTCCAAAAAAAAAAAAAAAAAAGCTTACAACCCCCCCCCCCCCCCCCCCACACACACACACACACAGACACAACAGAAAACTCTAGTTTTCCATTAAGTTTGAAAATTAATTGAATTTCTGAAAAAGTAGTATTGATTTTTTTAATTTTTTTTAGCACAATTAAGAATTTTAAGTGAAAGTAATTGTGCTAAAAAAATTAAGATTAATTTTTCACTATGCTTTCACAAATAATCTAGAAACCATAATTTTCACTCTGCTTTCACCAAAAATCTAGAAACAAAGGCTAAATACTCTAGATTCTCAAATCCAAATTAAACATCAAAACTACTGTAACAAAACCTACAAAAACAGCAAATAAATTTTGTAATACCAATTAAACACTGATGAGCATTTCAAGAAGAAGTGCATCCTAAAGCCTTAGTCGGACGATTCTTCTCTCTTCCTAATTCATAGTGTTGTGGAATTGCCTTTCGTTGACCCTACTTTGAGTTCAAATTTATTTTTGTACACGATTAACTCAATCATTACGTCTCAACTGTTAACTTAATCAGTTGAATGCGTTGAAATTAAAAATCAAACTCACCATAGGACAATTCGTTGTTTCTGACACCACTGGTTCATCCACAATAGCACCAGAGTTTCTAGAATTCTCGAACGATTGTTCTCTCTCTTCCTCATTAACAGTGCTGAGTAATTGCTCTTTTTTTTGTAACAACCCTAAAATGACTATGCTAAGTAATGCCTAATGTATCTAGAATGCGTATATTAGAGCGGGTTCACACGGAATGATGCACGTAGAACCAGACCTCTGAACCTGTGCAACAGCCAAGACAACTAACTTGTTGAGTTAGTTGAGCTAGGAAAGGTTTGCTCCAGCCATGTAGGGCACCCGAATATGATGATTTATCCGGATGAGTCTTAACTGGACTTAAAAAGGGGTAATCTTAAGTTTGGAGGGTCTAGGGGTAAAATGGTCTTTTCCATGACAACGATAGTATTGTAATTACCCTAAATATTTAATCAATCAATTAATTAATTAATATGGTGGAGGGGCAATTCAGGTAGAGGTTGCCGAATTTGACCCTTTAAGCAAAATCTGGCTCCACCCGGGTTTGAGCGTTGGTGGAAGCAATGATTTAATTGATTTATTGTATTTAGTGAATTAGTTAAATTAATTAATATTTAATTTGCTGATTTAATTAAAGGAAAATCAGATTTTTAATAGAAAATAATAATAATAATATTAATAAATAATGAGGAGTCCTAGTTTGACTAAGTCTCCACCTAGCTCTCCTAATCCTAATCTTCTCATTCTCACGTCTCTCACTCTCATTATCACGTTTTTCATTAGCAAAAGAAGTGAAAATAATAGTTCTTCACTCTTGAAGGAATAACACACAAAAACTCAAACGAAAAGCTACGCTAAAAATGAAAATCAACAACATTCTTCTCGACGAATTGTGTTTTAGATTTCGGTGGTGAGGTAGTGGTGTCGTGGCAATTGGCAGCGTTGAAACAAGTGTTGAACGACATTAAGGTATGAGTTTTCTTCTCTCTTGGCCCCTTTCCCAAGAGACCCTTAAAGTTCAGTTTAATCGTAATTGAAAAACTACAATTGTCCCCGTTGCATGCCCCTGTCTATAGATCCTTTGAAAGATTTAAAGCATGTGTTGGCATGTCTTTTGGTCGATAATTTTAGGTCTGTTTGTGATTATGTATTTACTGTGTATTTGGAAATTATGTAAGGAATGAAACATGTATTCCGGAAAAGTGTTTTACGTTAATTGTTTGAGCATTGGTGTGCTGTAAATTAACTATGTTGCTGCCTGAAATTCGTATGTTATGAATGTTGTGTTCTCGTATATGTAAATGCTAAGGTGTGATTTTCATATAAGGGTAATGTTTCTGGAAAAATTTCACCCGAATTACTCCAAGAATCAATATAAAAACTTGAGAGAAAGATGGATTGAAAGAGACCTAATTTCTAGCTTGCTGGAAATGTTGGTCTCGGCCAAAAATTTGAAAATTTAGCTTTACTTAAAAAACTTTTAAAAATTGTGAGGTCATTGGGAATTGAATCCAAGACCTCTCCAAATGCAAATTACATAAAAATTTCATGATAAAAACGAAAGGAAAAAAAATGTGGTGAGTGGGGGTTGAACGCACAACCTCTTGAATAGATGAGAGAGTTAGGAGAAAAATAAAGGAGAAAAATAAAATGAGGTGAGTCAGGATTAAACCCACAACCTCTTGAATAAATGAGAGAGTTAGGAGAAAAATAAAGGAGAATAATAAAATGAGGTGAGTGGGGATTGAACCCACAACCTCTTAAATAGATGAGAGAGGAGAAAAATAAATGTGGAGAGTAGGGGATTGAACCCACAACCTCTTGAATAGATGAAAGAGTTAGGAGAAAAATAAAGGAGAAAAATAAATGTGGAGAGTGGGGATTGAACCCATGACCTCTTGAATGGATGAGAGAGTTAGGAGAAAAATAAAGGAGAAAAATAAATGTGAAGAGTGGGGATTGAATAGTTGAAAAAGTTAAAAGATAAATTAAGAGAAAAAGAATGAGCTTGTGGGGGATTGATCCAACAACCTCCTTGCCTTAAACGAAAAAGAGAAGAGGAAAAGAAAGGAAATATTATGGGAGTGCTGGGGATCGAACTAGGGTCCCCCAAATCTGAAAAATGCAATCATCTAGTTTAATATAAGACTAAGTGTTACTTAAGGTATTCGAAATCGGGTTCCCTTGCCCAATTCCGTATTGATACATAAGTCATATGTGAACAAATGTTTAATGAATGCTGCCTCCAATGATCGAAATCGAAATCTTTGGCATATCTACAAGATGCATAAGTCTTGTACCACATAATCTTGGCTAAATATGAATCACTTAGACAAACTATGAATGGAACCTCATGGCTTGTGTGAGTGGACTCATAAGTCTAGCATACGTTTAAAAGTAAGTGATCCTAAGATGTTAGGTGATGAGATAATGAAACCCCATAGGGGTTAAGTAAGAGTGTGATACACATTAAAGGTGCAAGTGTATTGGCATACGATGAAATGAACATTCACGTAAAACAGTGAGTATTATGAAGAGTTAATGTGCCAAAGTTACAGAGTGCGGTGACAACATGATAAGAGGCTAAAGCGAAAAGTGAGAGGAATCTCAATGAGCCTAAGTAAATGTTACCAAGACGTACTCACCTATGAGAGTGTAAAGTTAATGAAGAGACCAGTCTCTATGGACACTCTAATGAAAGTATTGAAATTAATGCATACTTAATACTAATGATGAGATGAGAAATAATCTAATGAGCTATGATGCCCTCATGCTAGAAAACAACTTCTATGATGTATGAGATGAATGTAATGGAACTTTATACTGAGCACTGATAGGCTAGCTATGAGTTGCGATTCCTTCTTTCAAGAAGGCAGAGGTTCGTGTAATTCTCATGAGATGAGACTGTCCATCCAGACGGGTATGGGTCTCCTTATATCTCCTAGTCTTTGAACCTATACTGCCATTATAGGGTTCTAGCAGGGTTCGATTCCCTATATACGCTAGCATATTTTGGTTCACTTTGGCCGGTTATTCCACCTCTTTTTGGTGTGGGGTTAAACACTAATTTCATAATGCTCACATGCTCTATGTCGGTTAAGGTTAAAGTTTCCAAAGAAAGAATGAGGCGAACCTCAAGTAATGCACATAATGAAATGAACGATACCAAAGGTATTAGGATAGGATAATCATGAGGTGAGCTAGACTTAAGTAAGGACACTGTCATTCTTGGTTATTGCACAACGAAACTGATGAAATTCTTCAACTACATCCTAGGTATGGCTGGTGTTTACACTAGCTTACGAATGAATGAAAATGAACTACGTATGAATGAATGAAGCAGACTTTGTGTTTGCTAAAGAAGGCTCCCTAGTTGAGGTCCTATATGTTGAGCCCTCATTTTGGGAAGTCCTAATCTCAAGCCCATGATTCCAAGGTATCATGGCATATGAACGAATGCTATAAAATATGTTATGTGCTATGTGCAATATGTTATGTCCTATATGCAATATGTTATGTGCTATGTGCAATAAGTTATGTGCTATATGCATTATGTTATGAGCTGTGTGCAATATGATACGTATGGTGATGCATGTTACTCTCATATCATGACTTTCCTAATCCGATTTTGGCAAGTCCACTGACTTGACTTTCCATAATTCATATCGTTAGAAGAAAGCTCTTCTTAATCATGCATGTCCTTGGTGCGCGTTTGCATATAGCCATACTTAGTACAAGTGCGTACTAATCCCATACAACTCTCTATTATTAGGTGTAGGTGCAGCTGGACGCTAGAACTTGCAAATCGACGCTGAAGTTATCCGGACGTGGAGCTTTCATCCAGATTTTTGGTAGGTCCTCATGCTTTCGAGGATACTTACTATTTTATTCTAGAATTAGACGTAGATATTAGATAGTGGAGTATGTTCCACTAGTGTTTCTTTCCAGTTATTTTCAGATATTGTATTGGTGCTATTTTGGCAACTCTATATTTTATACAGATATTGACTATGTCTTTCATTTGATTATCATGGTATTAGGTGGTGTTGGGAACACTTATGAGTTTATGTAGATAGTCTTATACGAATTCAATGTTTCTCACTATAATGTCTAATTAAACAAAAAGTTCAAATTTCCGCTAAAACTTAACATAGGTGAAGTAATGATGACGTGTGTAGGCTTGTCTGCGACCTCTGAGAGGTCAACGACGCTGGTCTCGTCTGGGGTCTAGACTCCGGTCAATACATCTTTAACCCTAGTTTTAGTTCTTGTTCGTTTCTGTACAACAGTAATAGCGTTACAACCATACTATTATCCCTACATACAACAGAAAGATGTGAGCTAGAGATGCCACGAATTGAAAGACAACTAAGATTCCTTAGCATTAATGATATGCTAGAGACCTTCAAAAAGAACCAAACAAAAAAGTAGGAGGAATATACCAGTTTTAATTCATCTATGTCTATATTTTTACACCAATAATAAAAAGATACAATGAATTCCATCCAACCTTATGGATGGAATTGGACAAAAGTAAGTTGCTACCTCACTAGACAAAAGAACAAATTTACTTTCTAAAAGATAATGATAGACCCAAAATCTATTGTCAAAATATAAAACCAAGAGAGAAGACAGTCGACCAATTACATACATAAAATCACTCGGAGCAAAGTAAAGTTGAACATATGGCCAGAACATGCAAACTGGCAAATGCAAAGGTCCGCTGTTAATATGGAACTTCGAGATCAAACTTACGAGTCATCCACTTCAAGAAATCCCATAAGCAAGCTCGGGGGTTGACTCTTTTCTAGCTCCGAGGAACGCTCAACAATTGCCTCTGTTTTTATGTCAAATGCAGCATACATATTTGCTACCGCATCTCCTTTATTCTCTTTATCCATGAGATCCTTCCCAGTAGCAGCTAGAATTAATCTACCTTTTTTTAGCCTACATGAATCCAAGAGGAAAGCTAAACTAACCCACTAACCAAACAAGCAAACAAAATTTCAACCTAAAATACCCGTATTGAGCAAATGTATTCACACTAGAAAATGTTGGAACCTCATCAAGTCTATTCACACTACACGAGATAATCTTATCTCCTTAAAAATACTTTGGTCCAACGAATAACAATCCCTTTACTTATCTATTTTTTACTATCATAATTCACATTAGTCGCCAGCATTAGAAGGCATCAGTATCCTATACTCTTAGTAATGTTAATGTGCAAGATATAATAACCACCAAGTCAAAACTCTTCCTTAGTTTTTGATAAAATACACAACTTTTTATACATTATTTTTGACAAGGTAAATTTCTCGATTATACAAACTCGAAGTCAGCCCACGTAATTAATGTATAATGTTAGTCGACAGTGTTAATTATAGAAAATTATAGCTATGATGAATAATTAAATAATATAAATTTGCTTAGCCACAGTATTTTCCCTTAACTAAAAGAGAGTGATGTACATGCCTTGCCATTTTCCCCAGTCTTTTAGAACCAAGCCTCTTGACAATATGAGCGTGTTGGGCCGCCCAGTAAAACAATGTCATCATTTACTTTAGCCCACTTGTTTTTTTAAAAAAAAATTAAAAAAGGAAAAATTTTCAAAATGTCAATATTTTGACATTTAATAAGACTCAGTGTCAATACTTTTAATATTTAGTAAAAATGTCAAAAAAGAAACGATTGTTAAAAACAGAAAGGAGAAATTAAAGGAAGAGAAAAATATTAAAAAGAAACAATTGCTTAAAAGTCTTATCTGTTACAAAAATTCAAAAACGAAGAACTAATTGACAATTTATCAAAATACACCAACTTCTATCTCTTTCTTCTTCTTTCATTATGTTCTAAAAAACACGCCTATCACCATTGTTCTAAAAATTCAATATTCAATTTTCTTAATTTTTTTGAAGCAGTTTATTCTACTAAGGCATATTCTGATGTTATGAAATTATAATTTATCTAAAAAAAATGTCTAAAATTTTATGAAGTTATTTGGATATCATGTTAAGGTTATGAAGTGTATGTATCTCCTTTTAAGAAATTTTCTAGTATTCAGAATACAATATTCATGTATTTATGATATAGGTAGTCGTCCATCTTACATATGTATTTTATTTTGTTTATTTTCAATATCACTTTGTATACCAAATAGTTTGTATTTAGATTTATTACGTATTCGTCCTAATGTATATCATAAAATTTATATTTGTATTTGATTTCGTATTCATCCTAATGTATATCATAAAGTTTTGTATTTATATTTTGATTTCGTATTCATTCTCTACTATAAATAGCCAAAATATAGTTCATTTATGTATTCATTATATGTGTATTCATCCTAATTGCATTAGTCAAATATTTTGTATTTTAGTTTTCTCATTATATGTTTATACCAACTAGTTTATTTTTGATTTCATATTCATTCACAATTTTAAATAATCAACATACAAGTTTGTATTTAGATTATCACTTTGTAAACATAAATTTGACTGCAAACTACAGAACATCCGAAATACTTTCAAATACTTTTGCGAAACAATTCAATACCTAAATGCTTATGTGGATTCTACTTAATTTGAAATATAAAAACAAATCATAAAAAAAGATCGACAAAAAATATTTTATATACAAAAATCTGAAATACATAAATATTTGATGAGTAAGTTAACAAACTCACATAAAAAAAATGGAAAATCCTCAATACATACAGTCTGAAAATTCAACATAATGTGTGATTTTGGAAATAAAATCTCGCAAAATAAATAATGAATTCAAAAATACCTTTATCAATTGAGAGATTTCTTGATTGATTGATAGATCTGAACAAATTATTGAACTTGAATAATTAGTTTTTCTTCAACAATGAAGAATAATGGTGAAATTTTGATGAAAGAAAAAAAAGAAAAGTGAACAATGAGGATGGTGAAATTGAAAAGTTGATGAAAGAGAAAAAATTCAAAAATGAAAGATGAAAAATAAATTTAATGGTACTAAAGCATAGGAAGAAGTGTAAATGGGTAATGGAGGTAGAATTTGATTCAAAGTTGGACTATTTTTGAAAAAATAAAATTTGAATACAAGTTATTTCTAAAATATTGACATTTTAACATTTTCAATAATTATTTTAATGTATAGATGTTTTTACTAATTAAGTTAGGAATTGTGACTAGTTTGATAATTTTTCCTTAAAAGGAAGATCAAGAATTAAAGGGCAAAGTGCACATATGTCAATTTTGGTATCGCCATGTAACTTGTACTTGGTTTTTAAAAAAAAAAGAAAAACAGAAATGCTAATTTCGGTCCTCAAAGTTACCATCTTTTTGTGAATTCACTTCTTGTGTTATATGACTTAGAACATTCAATTTCTAATAAATTAAAATGTGTTATTTTATTCCCTAAAACTAATGCATGTTACAAAATTTCTTATTAAGAATATCGATTCTAAACAAGGGAGAGTTAGAGGTAAAAGAATATAATACCATATTGTGATTTGCTAAATAGATGTGTCTATAAAGCCTACGATTAGACCGGGTTCAAATGAATTGATGCGCGTAGAACCAGACCTCTGAACCCTTGCTAAAGCTAAGCCAGCTAACTTGGGGAGTTAGTGGAGCTAGAAAAGGTTGGGTCGAACTATGTAAGGCTCAAATACGAAGATTTACTTAAAGGTTTCTTTACCGTACTTAAAAAGGGAAAATATTAGGTTTGGAGGGTCTAGGGGTAAAATGTTTTTTTTCAGGCAAAGTGTAGTATCATAATTATCCTATATATATAATTTAATTATTTAACTAATAAGGTGGAGAGTCATTTTAGGGAGAGAGGGCCGAAAATTTGCTTTTGAAGTAAAGTCTTGCTCCACCCGGTTCGAACCTAGGTGGAAGCAATAAATTAAATTATTTTTAATTTAAATTGGTAAATTAATGTAATTAATTTATATTTATTATTTATTAGCTGAGTTAAAATAAAAGGAAAGCAAATTTTTAATAATTAAATAAAAACCTTAATTGACTAAGTTCTAAATTAGACTCCTAATCCTAAGAAAACTATTCTCTCCCACGCTCATCTCTCTCTCACGTCTCTACCACTCTCACTCACGGTTCTCTCTGGAAAATAACTTCAAAAAACAGTAGGTAAACCAAAGTTCTTCAGACTTAAAGAACTCACAACGAAAATATAAGAAAACAAACGAAATCAATCACGTAGTCAAAGAGAAGTTTGTCCGTCGAGTTGGTGTTGACTTTGAGGGGATCTGGACGTGATATTGGGTGAAGTTTTTGGGCATCAAGTCGAGGGTTTAATGTCAAAAAGGTATGGGTTATCTTATCTCTTTGTCCCTTTCCCAAGATACCCCTAATGTCCAGACGAATCTATTCCGAAAACTAGGTTTGTTCTCCGTTACATGTCCCTCTCACTAGCATCCATTGAATCATTGGTTGATTATGTTTTCTGGAAGAAAATTAGGGATGAAACGTGTTTTCGTGATGATTATGTGTTTATATGTATGATATGAATTATGAGACTTATGTTGATGTTTTTCCAAAATTATGTGTATGTGTGTGTGCAATTTGAACCGTATCTATGTGTCTCAGGTTAAGTCTTTAAAAATGTGATGTTGTGGTTGTATTTAATGTACAATAGATTATGTAATTTGTGACGTTCATATGAGTTAAAATGTAACTCATTTGAGTGATAATCTCTAGGCTAAATGAATTCATGAAAAATGCACCTAAGATTGTATTAAATGATCAACAAATTACCCTATAAAATTACGTGTAAACGGAAGAAAGTAGGCTGCAAATGTGATTAAAATTTCCAGCATGTTGATGGTTTAATTTCAGCTAATGTTGAAGATTAGGGGAGTTTGAAAATAATGTTTAAAATATGTGAGGTCATTTGGGATTGAACCCAATACCTCATTATAAGAAAGCTATGAATAAAATAAAAGAAATGTGAGGCGTGGGAATCGAACCCACGACCTCTAGGCAGTGAAGGAGAGTAAAGAAAATGAAAGAAAAGAAATGTGAGGCGTGGCAATCGAACCCATGACCTCTAGGCAGTAAAGGAGAGTTAAGAAAATGAAAGAAAAGAGATGCGAGGAGTGAGAATCGAACCCACAACCTCCTAGGCATATTCAAGTAGAAAATTAAAAGAAATTAAAGAGGGACTGTGGGAGTTCGAACCCACAACCCCTCGACCAAAGGAGAAAAATTAAAAGTAATGAAAATAAAAATTAAATGAGGTTATGGAGGTTCGATCCCACATCCTCGTAGTTTATTAAGTGAAAAATGAAGGGAAAAAAATAAAATGAAGGCATTGGGGCTCGAACTTGGGTCCCCAAGCTGTATGGATCAAATAAAGTAAATGAAAAAAATGTAAGTGTTGTCCAAGGGATTTGAAACCGGGTTCCCTTGCCCAAATTCCGTATTTATAAATAAGTCATATGTGAATTGAATATTTAAGAATAATGTTGCCTACTTAGATCGAAATCGAGATCTTGGCATACATAAAAGATGCATAAGTCTCGTACCACATAATCTTAGGAAGATATGAATCACTTAAACAAACTATGAACGATGCCTCATGGCTTGTATGCATAGATCCATAAGTCTAGCATACTTCTAAAAATAAGTGAACCTAAGATATACGCAATGAAATGATGAAACCATAGAAGGGTAAAATAAGATTGTGAAACACACTAAATGGCCAAGTGCATTGGCAAATGATGAAATGAACAAAGAAATGATGAAACCCTAGAAAGGTTAAGTAAGAGTGTGAAACACCCTACATGCCCAAGTGCATTGGCATATGATGAAATGAACAATAAAATGATTAAATGAATAAAGAAATGATGAAATAAACAATGAAACCCTAGAAGGGCTAAGTAATAGTGTGAAACACACTAAATGGCGAAGTGCATTGGCATAAGATGAAATGAACATTCACGTAAAATGGGGGGAGTAATTATGAAGAACAAATGTGCTAATGTTAATGAATGTGGTGACAACATGATATGAGGCTAATATAAAAAATGTGATCAATCTTAAATGATCCTAAGTAAATGTTACCAAAACGTACTCACATATGAGAGTGTAAAGTTAATGAAGAGACCAGTCTCTATGAACACTCTAATGAAAGTATTGAGATTGACACACTTAATACTAATGATGAGATGAGAAATCATCAATTGAGCTATGATGTCACCATATTAGAAGCCAACTTCTATGATGTATGAGTTGAATGTGATGGAACTTTATACTGAGCACTAATATACTAGCTATGAGCGGTGATGCCTTCTTTCGGGAAGGGCGAGGGTTCACGTAACTCTCATGAGATGAGAGTATCCGGCATGCTGGGTATGGGTCTCTTTATATCTCCTAGTCTTTGAACCTATATAGCCAATATAGGGATCTAGCGGGGTTCAATTTTGATTTACGCTAGCATGTTTTAGGTCACTTTGGCCGGTGATTCAACCTCTTTTAGGTGTGGGGGAGACATTGGATTTCATGATGTTCACATGATCTATGTCGGTTAAAGTTAAAATTCTCAAAGAATGAATGAGGCAAGCCTCAAAAGATGCACATACTTAAATGAATGATACCAAAGGTGTTAGGATAGGATAATCAAGAGGTGAGCTAGACTTAAGAAATGACACTAGGTTATTCTTGGCCATTGCGCAGCAAACTCGATGAGAGTTTTACACTACATCCTAGTGATGACTGGTGATTGCACTAGTATATGAATGAATGAAAAAATGAAGTACGTATGAATGAATGAAGCAGAATTTGTGTTTGCTAAAGAGGGCTCCTTAGTTGAGGTCCCATATGTTGAGCCCTCATTTTGGGGAGTCCTAATGTCAAGTCCATGATTCCAAGGTCTCATGGAATATGAAAGAATTATATGAACTACGTGATATGATATGGCAGGTCCTGCTGTCCGTCGCATACCGATACCAACCCCATTTCAATTTATCCATATCGGATGGCTCCGGCCAAATTGAAATAGTTAAAGGCTCAACTGAAAGATTTACTAAACAAAGGCTTCATTAGACCTAGTATTTCTCCATGGGGTGCTCCAGTTTTGTTTGTAAAGAAGAAGGATGGGTCCCTTAGGATGCGTATTGATTATCGCCAATTCAATAATATCACTATTAATAACAATTATCCTCTCCCTAGGATTGACGACTTGTTTGATCAACTCCAAGGGCCAAGCTACTTTTCTAAGATTGACTTGAGATCGGGGCGTCACCAACTTAGGGTGAGAGGTGAGGATATACCAAAAACTATATTTCAGACTAGATATGGCTACTATGAGTTCATATTAATGTCATTTGGTCTCACTAATTCCTTGGCGACATTTATGGATCTCATGAATAGGCTGTTTTGAAGTTACCTTGATTCATTTGTCATTGTATTCATTGATAATATCTTGGTATATTTGAAAAATGAGGGTGAACACATGGACCACTTAAGGGTAATGTTACAAGTTCTTAAGGAGAACCAATTATTTGCCAAGTATAGAAAATATGAGTTTTAGTTGAGGTAGGTGGAATTTCTTGGTCATATCATCTATAATGAGGGGGCTAATGTTGATCCAAGGAAAACTAAAGCAATCAATAATTTGCCTAGACCATTGACTCCAACTGACATTAGAAGTTTCTTGGGTCTAGCGGGTTATTATTGGAGTGTTGTGGATGGTTTTGCGTCCATTGCATCTTCCTTGACTACTTTGACCCAAACGAGTAAGAAATTTGAGTGGTCTGAGACATGTGAAAGAAGCTTCCAATTCTTGAAAGATAGGCTTACTTCCACTCCAGTGTTGACCTTACCAGAGGGTACCAGGGGATTCATTGTATAATGTTATTCATGTCGAGTGGGTTTGGGGTATGTGCTTACGCAACATTGAAAAGAAGTAGACTTTTCCTCTTGACAACTTAAGATGCATGAGAGGAACTATCCAACTCATGATCTTTAGTTAGCGGCTGTGGTATTTGCCTTAATAATATGAAGGTATTACTTGTATGGTGTCCATGTGGATGTGTATGCCGACCACAAGAGTCTTCAATATGTATTTACTCAAAAAGAGTTGAATATCTGAAAAAGAAGGCGGATGGAATTGTTGAAAGATTATGACAGGAGTGTTCTCTACGACCTCGGCAAGGCAAATGTGCTTGCGGATGCTATAAGTCGTATGACCATGGTTAGTGTGTCTCATGTAGAAGAATCTAAGAAAGTCCTAGTAAAAGATTCATAGGTTGGCTAGATTGGGTGTTATATTGGAATATTCTCTGAATAGAGGTTTGATTGTCCATCATTACTCCGAGTCATCTTTGGTTGTTGAGGTGAAGTCTAAGTAAACCTTGATTAACCATTGATGGAGTTGAAGGAATTGGTTCTTGGAAATTTTAATAAGTCATTCTCCTTAGGGGGGGATGGTGTCTTGAGGTATCAAGGAAGGTTGTGTGTTTCCAATGTAGATGATTTGAGGAACCAGAATCTTGAGGAAGCTCATGGGTCCTGTTACTCTATTCATACGGGTTCTACAAAGATGTACCATGACCTTATGGAAGTATTTTTGTGGGAAGGCTTGAAGAAGGGCATAACAGAATTTGTTGCGAAGTGTCCAAATTGCCAACAAGTGAAAGCTGAACACCAAAATCCGGGTGATTAACTTCAAGAAATCCAAGTTCCTACTTGGAAGTGGGAAGACATTAATATGGATTTTGTGGTAGGTTTTCTTCATACACAAATCAATTTGACTATAGGTTGATAAAATTCACTGAGTTTATTCCCGTCAAGTCGACTTACTCAGTGGAGGATTATGCAAGGATCTTCATAAATGAGATTGTGTGTCGCCATGGCATTCCGTTATCCATTAAATCGGATAGGGGTGCACAATTCAAATCTAAGTTTTGGGGGTCATTCCAAAAAGGGTTGGGTACCAAGGTGTAGTTAAGCACTACTTTTCATCCCCAAACGGATGGTCAAGTAGAGTGTACTATTCAAACCCTTATTTTTAGAGCTTGTATAAGATTTCA
Organism: Solanum lycopersicum; assembly: GCF_036512215.1. Lineage (NCBI taxonomy): Eukaryota > Viridiplantae > Streptophyta > Magnoliopsida > Solanales > Solanaceae > Solanum > Solanum lycopersicum. The sequence goes on along the minus strand of NC_090801.1, from coordinate 31,860,524 downwards.
AGGGAAATTGGGATAAGAACTTTACTTTTGTGGAGTTTGCTCACAACAATAGTTACCATTCATCTATATCTATGGCTCCTTATGAAGCCTTGTATAGTAGGAGATGTAGATCTCAAATTGGATGGTTCGAAGTGGGTGAATCTTCACTTTTGGGTCCCGATTTGATTTATAAGACTTTGGAGAAGGTCCATATTATAAAGAATCTCTTGAAAACATCCTATAGCTAGCACAAGTCTTATGCCGACCATAGGAGAAGGGAATTAGTGTTTGAAGAAGGTGATAAAGTATATCTAAAAATTTCGCCTATGAAAGGAGTGGTGAGATTTGGAAAGAAAGGCAAGTTGATTCCTCGTTATATGGGTCCCTATGAAATCTTTTAATTGGTAAGGTTGCATATGAATTAAGGTTGCCTAGTGAATTGAGTTCAGCTCTTCCGATGTTCCATGTTTCTATGCTTAAGAAGTGTATCAGTGATCCCGAGTCTATTGTTCCTATTGAGGGTCTTGGTGTGCAAGAGAACCTCTCTTATGAGGAAATTGTGGTTCAAATCATTGATAGGCAAGTAAAGTAGTAAAGGAACAAAAAGGTGGCTTTCGTAAAGGTGTTATGGAAGAATCACCTGGTTAAGGGTCCAACATGAGAGGCCGAGGCCGACATAAAGTCCCGTTACCATCATCTATTTGATAACTAAGGTTAGTTATCCTACTAATAATGAGAAAAATGACTAAATTTGAAGTTGCTTTGATTTTTGATGAAGTGTTACAAAAATGTTCATGTTACAAGAACATCATAGTGACATGTGCCCATTTAACTTGAAAGTTGTCAATTTTGCTCTTTGGTTTGTTTTGAGCTGCGTTGTGCCTATTGGAATAGTGAGTCTTTCATGATATGATATTGACATGTTGGTTAGTTGAGTTTTGGCATAATTGACTCGTATATGGTATGTTGAGCTCATGTTTTTGTGACAACGAAATTCCTCATAATGTGATTTTGAGCCTTATGTGTGGTAATGGAAGGCTTTTGAATTGATATGTGTAAAAATACCATGATTGTTGTTGTAACTCTTATTATAATGTACTGTTGTTGGTTGGGCTGCTAGTCTTGAGTCTATCCTTTCCTTTTAATGAATTTTAGTGTCATTCGGGGACGAATATTCCTAAGGGGGGATAACGTAATATACCGAAAGTCTAAGACGTGTTCTAGAGCCTAACATAGGTGTCAAAATTTTTAGACACTATTTACGGTCATAAATATTGAATATATATCATTTAGGAAGATAAGAAATCAAAACGTCAAGGAACATCCATGACGTCCAGAAACTAGTTCAATGAGGTGCTAGTGTGCCTTAGCCTATTTGACTAAGTTTTAGGAGTCGGAAAATGATGAAATTTGGTGGAAGAGTGTATAACACGTATCAGAGTTAGTTTATAGTCTAAACGTCGCGGTACGACTCCCCAAGGACCAACTAAGGTCCCTTGAGGAGGACCCTTGCAATTAGGCAAATGGCTTCCAAAAGGCAGTGTGCACAAATGAGTGCCTACGACGCATTGACGGTCCATTTATGGGGCTTCGATGAACACTTAGTCAAATCTATGGAAGGACTATTTTTACAAGTCTCTGAACTAAACGACGGACCAATAGGACAGTTGGTCCCTTGGTCCGTCGATTGATAAATGGGGCGTGGACGGGGAGTGGTTTGTCAGGGATTGATTTTGGTGCACGTTTTTAGTTTAGTTAAATTAATTAATTAGGTGGTTAGTTAATTAGTTAAGGGTTTAGGAGGTCTAATTAAGTGGGTTAATGACTATATAAATATCCTAATCTAATTAAACTAACCTAATCCCTCATAATTTCCAAACCAAATTGTTCTTCCTTCTCTCTTCTTTCTCTCTCCCAAGTAGAAAAACACCATATAATGTCAAACTCAATGGGTTCTAGGGATGCTAATGATAAAATTTTATCCATAAAACTTTATTAATCATCAAGGTATGATACTCCTTTCACCTTTGGGACATCTTTCCCCAAGAGGTTCCTTCAAATTGATTTCGGAAGATGAGTTTTCATATAGGTCTTTTCCGATCTTGAAATTGATATTTGAATTTGATTTGTTTATGGTTTATTTAGATTGTATTTTATAGATTATGATGATTTATGACTACATTACATTACTTTATTATGGATTGGTCCAGTTTGTAGAAGATGACCTTTTCCCCTTAACCCTAGTTATGATCCTGAATTAAACTATCTACTATTGATGTAATTGGCTTCGTTACTGTGTAAATTACTATTCTATGATGTTATTGTGACAATTTATGAATATATCGAAATAAATTGTAGTCCGACCATGTTTGTTCTTGAATTATTGACTTAGATGATAAAGTAAACTATGAACTTGATCTAAGTCTCTAATTCTAGGCTATGAACTAGTGAGGGATTGTCGTATAATAATTCAACTGGTCTTGTTATTGTGTTGTTTAATATTATATGATGATATTATGACATTTTTGGGTTAAGTTGGAGGTTGATGGTAAGACCTTGATGATGGCATTCTGAAGATGATTGAGTAAGTCTTGTGATCCCTATTCTTTACTTCGATTATGGTTACTTGTGTTTAAGTAGTGATGTTTTATTGAAGTAGACCTTATATTCAGATTGATAGGGTTGATATGATGTTTAATTAAAATGTCTTGAACAATGGATTATGACTTGTTGGCATGATGTAAATGTTATAAGGAGGGTGATAACTTACCCATGTGCCTTATTATGATGTGACTATGCAATGTGCTAACCTCACTTATATGAATTGTAATGAAACGGAAATACTCATGCAATTCTTATTGATCTACGATGATGATTATATAAGGGATATACCAGATGACCTACAATAATCTATGATGATTTATAAGGACATTAGAGAAATTTCAAAAAGGGACTCTAGCTTAGCACCGAGTGAATTAGTGTGATGAGTGTCCATTCCCACATAGGGAAGGTAGGATCACTAATGTACTCATGTCATTGGAGACTACAATGCATGTAGTATAAAGAGGGTCCCAACTGTATCTCCTAGTTCTTAAACTATGTTACCCCTTTAGGAATACTAGCTAGTTGATCCACGTAGTTGCTATGTTCATGTTTTGGTACTACCTTGGCAAGTAGTCCGCCTTCCTTCGGTGTAGGGTTCCATGACACCGGATTCCACATTAGCTCATGTGGTCTATGTCGCTTAAGGCAAGATGTTCCCAAAAGATAAAATGAACTAAAGTAATGAACTCTAACTAAGATGACCTAAGGGATTTAGCTTAGTCTAGGTAGGGGTATGAGACTCTACATAAACATTGCACTAGTTAGCCTTGAGGGAAGTCTTAGGAGGATGTTCTTATGTATGTATATGCTTATAATGGTACATGATATTCATATGATAAACTTGAACAGTGTTGATACTATATGTTTATTGCTTTCACTTATGAATCTGTGATGGTCTACATTGTTAAAGAATGATGATATGTACTCGTAATGATATGCTATGACAAGTTGGATGTTAGTCATGATTCTTGTTAGGTTACTTGATTGATTAAGGTTATGGGGCTTTGCTTGATCATTTCGCTTATTGACTTAATGAGGGGTACATGGGTGATTGTCTTGCTTTGGTTCTGTGATAATGAACTTTTATTGATGCTTGTGAATATTATAACTTGATGATAGAGTTGCTTCGACTATGTGTTCAATTAAATAATATGCATGATAACTTGACTAGACTTAGTATTGTTGGTCTTGTGATGTACATTCTCTTGACTTAATTAATATGTATCATTGATTGGTATGGTCTCCTTAAATGTGCATAAGGCTATTCCAAGTAAATTGCGTGTTTTAATGAAATGTCCTTTTCTAATGTGATTTTTATGATATGTGTGCATATGGTCTCATACTTATTACAAGTGGTGTACTAAAACCATTTTCTCCCTTCCCACCAACATTTTGGTTTTCGGTCATTGAAGGGCTTTTGAGACAACATTGAAGGAAGACTTGGAATTCTCCTCACTTTTCGAAGGCAATGCCACTATCACGCTTATGATGTTGTTATAGTTATCAGACTTCTAGTTCTTTCCTTTTCATTTGAGTACTTAACTTTTTATAGCCTATATGTGGATTTATTACGTTTATGTATGGTATTTGCACAAGTGATATACTTTGTCAGAAATTACCCCTAGAAGTTAGGGTCAATATGGTATTTCTACCAGCGTACTTGACCTCTAAAAGGTCCTGTAAAAGCCCTTACATATCATTCATCGCATATACATAGTGAATAGTAGTGAGAAATTAAAACTTTTCACAATACATTTTATAGTCCTTAAAATCTCTTTCATATAAAATCATAGGAAATACTAACTCTCAACCTCATAAAAGTTAGACACGGGAATACTTGGGACACGGTCCATTCAATACGAATGTAGAAATACTTAGTCTTACAACACTTCAATAAGAAATATAAAAGACATCTTTGCCCTCGAGTCAAATGAGGACATACTTTAACTTCACCTGAAAGATGCTACGATACAAGTCTTGCTTCCCAAATGCTCCTCACCTACAAACAACAATAGAGAAATATAAAATCATGGAATTAGTACAACCACATGTACTATGTATGACATAATTAATAAAATCATGAAAAACAAACATTTATTGGAAATATGAATATTTTCATTTAAATATCATAATATAATCATAACAATAATATTTAACAACATAGAAACACATAAGAAATCACTTAGTTAAATTATAGCATTTTTAGGAGACACATTACAGTTACCTCAACTCACTGTACAGTGAATTCCTTCACTGTTAAAGTGAAGTAGCCTACTTATTCCTTAGAAACTTTATAGCATGTAATCATCCCACTAAAACCTATCCTTAAGTCACACAAAGAGTGACCTCCCATACAACCTCTCTAGGCATGACTAAATGATCCGCACTACTGCTTATAATAAGACACATATACACTTACAAGACATTAAACATATGAACATAATATTCTTATACCAAAGGTGATTCCAAGTCTCACTTGAGTGAGTTGTGAAGCGAATGGCCATACAATACCTTATACACATACTTAAAAGATCCTATAGACTACCTATGATAGAATCATACTCACTTAATACAACAAGACATACATAGTATGACATTTTCTTTCCAAAGGCTATCAAAATACCTACTTAAGTAAATCAAGAAGATAACGTCCATGATTAACCTCTTCAAGATTACCTAAGCAATCCTTAACAATACCTAAATATATATCATGTCCACATAATCAAACATCTTCCCTAACTAGAGTCATTTTTAAGACTTATCTAGGTAAGATAAAAAGTGACAATTCCTATGTCCCCTTCATACATTATTAGAGAACCCTTAACTAGTCTAGATAAGTACTTACTCATTAACATAATTTCTTACTTAAGTCATTATATTCATTGGTTAATTTAAGATACATTCATCAAATAAAAGACAATCAAGTAATGGTCTTGGACAAGACCTAGAGACTCTCACTAACACCTTCAAATCCTATTGTTCAATGTCTAGATAGTGTCCCATACTACCATCTAAACTTCATAGAACTTCTCTAATGATAGAAAGTATCCCAATTGATGAGAATAGTCAATAAACAACATAGACCATGATATAAAGACATGGAATACAAAGTTCTAACCTACTCCAATGAGGGTGTGCTACTTGCCAATGGTAGAACTATGACACATCCAAAGTTGGGACATGATTAAGGAATATGAAGGGTATATTTTGTACTCTAGTCTCATTCTTTAACTAGAACTACTTCCCTTACCATATCACTCGGTTGTAGCCTTTGTTCTCATAGAATAATTCACACTTAGGGTTCATATAAAGGGGTTCTATATCAAGTTCTTAACCTAATCACATTTACCCTACCAAAGAGGTCCTTTAGGTTACCTTACAATGATGAAAAGAATCTCATGATGAATTTCTTAAGGTTTGATATGATGCCGATCCAGCAAATCAACCTTAAGTCTATAATTCTTTAGTTTTAAGACCATTATGACTTTCGACTTCAACATTCATAACCTTAGCACTAGGTCCAAGGTTTCACATAAAAGACACTCTTAACATCATTTTAGGTCTCATATAATTCACATATACAAGACTAAGAGGCTTTAGAATTCTAAGTCAAGACATCACATATTCACATTCATACATGCATCAAGTAAGGGGCACATGTCAACCAAGACAAGACACAACATAGTTCACTTTAATATATATTACATGTCATTCTAGAAAAAAAATAGACATACCATATTCTCTTTAAATCATCCTATACACTATCATGTTATCACCAATATGACCATAATAGACTCACTTAGTCATGTAGGAATAACCAAGCATCAACCCTAAGACTATACATACAAAGCCATAGTCATAGTCTAACATGATCCCCTAAATAACATCAATAGAAGAACACACATACTTTCACATTACTTATAATGTAGGTAGATATTATAATACTTCACAGAAACAACTACACAAATCATCATAATACTTCAACTATTTCCTGACAAGGACATGATCATCATAATACATAAAGTAATGCCGACAAGGCCACATCAATTGCAAGTAAAGCACATAACACCGCCACCATAAGTGGACCATAACAATCACAACATAATTGAAGTCTAAATAACATAAAATAAAGGGAATTAGGCAAACGTACCATAAATCCATCCTCAACACCTAAATTCAATGCTAATTCATCCAATTCAATACCATAAGGCCATTACCAATGGTCATGAACATCAATTCATTGTTAAAACCATCATACTCAATGAAACTAGGTCAATTCAATACAGATTCATAAATTAAAGACAACCTAGATATCAATTTACTATAATTATTACATCAATCAATAGCCCATAGAAAACTACAGTAGAATTCATAAGCATTAAGTCAATATTAAGTAATCCATAAAGTAGTCAAAAACTAGGGTTCATCAATTACATGGGTTCATACGTTAATTTATTTAAAATCATCAAATTAGTAAAAATTAAATCAATATTAAATGCTTAACAAACTTTAATGCAAGAACCCACGAGTAGATCATGAAATTGGACAATTCATCTTTGAAAACTTTAGAAAACATCTTTGAATTTGGGATCCTTGATTAATAGAGTTTCAAGGATCAAAAATCATACCTTAACTTATGGAAAGGCCAAAATATTTATGGATAAAACTTGAGAAATTCTATGTTCTTCTTTGGTTCTTCAAAGCTTCAACAATGGAGTTTTGGACAAAGTCAATGGAGAGGTTTTGTTTTGAGATGAGAGTTTAGATTTGATTGGTGAATTTACGGGTTTAAATAGGTCCTATGAACGTCCATAATTAGACCCTAAATTACCCAAAAGACCCTTACACTTATTGGACAAACTAACCAACTCAAATTTGACTTGAAAACAACTCAACGAAATCAAAGACTTTACTGCACGTTGCGGAGGAACTTCCAAATATTAGTTTTTGAAAATTCTTGGACAGAATGGTTAGTGACAGCCCCTCGTCACAGGGAAGGACTTTTGCCTACTGCGTGATAGCTGCACGTCGCACAATAACATGCCAAATCTGGCTGTTTGGAAGCCTCGCTGGCCCATGTTTAGATCCTCCTCGGGGACCCTTTTGATGATCCCTGGGAATTCCTTCTCGGACGTTTTGACCCTTTGTAATCAGGATATGCGTAGAAACCCTCAGTACTTAATATCACCTTTAAACCATCCCCAAAAAGATCAATACGAAACATTACGACACACTAGTTTAATTCCGACTAGTTTCCGAACGTCTTGGACGTTTGAGCTCCAAACACTTCCAAACTATATATACTGTCTGAGAACACCATAATTAACCATTCTATGACTTTAAAACATCATGAAACAAGTGTTATGATCTAGTTCAACCTATCTCATTTTGAGGGTGTAACAATACTTTCCCACTTGGACAACATTTGTCCTTGAATAACAGTTGTTATTCTTAAGGCACTATCTACAGATAAGAAACTCAAGACTAGCAGCACATAACCATACCACACATTACACAGTACACACATATATTAGAAACCTTATTTCACATACTTTAAGAGACTCAATGAACAACAAGAATATAGAATCTACTTTAACATTCCGAAAATTCCATGACTTGGACTAGAGCTTAATCTATTTAATAATGCTTAAAATGATGTCCCAGAAAATATGTTTGTCCAGTGAAGAGTTAATTGGGTTTCAAGAATATGTATTGGGGTACATAGGCATCCCAATGCCCAATATTGAGTAATATTGGGCATATTAGAGAATGTTGGTTTAAGTGTGTTAGCCAATTTTCTAAGTAATAACAAAACTTAAAATACACTTTGGTTCAAATGCCCCTTTCCAAGCTTATTTAGGAATTGTACCTGCAATGAAGACCCTAGGCTGAAATTTGTAATCAATCAGTAAACACATTAGGTACGAGGAATCCAAGTGTAAACCCTAGGTACCATAGCGCATAATCATTTAAAATGATAATGTAGATTAAACAGATCCCAAGGGCATGGTGAGGATCCTTAGACAAGAAGTGAACTTTAAAGAATGCACGGATTGAGGAAAGTGCAGCAGCAATACATGTTCAAGCACATGTGCTCCCAACGGCTGAGAGACGAGAAACCTAGCCCCAACCGAATTCGATTATGGTGGTAAGGGAGCAGCTGAGCGTACGGGTAAAGCCACGTGGAGCCTAGCTTCCTAAATAGTCCTAGGCTCTAACTAACTTACGTAACTAACTAACTAACCTATTATTAACTAAAATAAACTAACAAGTGTACCCGACAACCTAAGACCTAACCGGGTGACACTTGCCGAGTAACTAACTAAAGAAACATCCTAGTACCTAACTTAGGATTGTCCAAAGGGGTTGATTATGGTACTAACGACTTAGGGGTACTTTAGTAATTACCCTACATCACTTAATTAATTAAATTATCAACTTAAATAATTAGTTAAAAATCCCAGTCAAACCTGAGACCCTTAGTCAAATGTTCTTCTCTTTTTAGTCAATTTAGGAGGGGTGTTTTTGTAATTTATATGGAGAGTCTTTAGGGTAATTCTTGGGAAAACTATATATTGATATTATGTCAGTTTTATACTAGTTTTTAAACGTACCAAACCATATCAAAATGAAATTTCATTCTCTCTAAAGAATGCTCTCTTTTCCAAACTCCATTGATCAACAAGAAAAGCTTAAGAAAGAAGATGAAGGTTTCGAAGTTTCCAATAAGATTTCGTGGATTCTTCATCTATAAGGTATGGATTTTTCACTCTTGGGATTCCTTTCTCCAAGAGGTCCTTTCATCATAAGTTTTCAAGAACATCAAATACTAGGGTTTTTATGCTACAAAATGGAATAACTTCCAAACCCTACATTTACGATTTCCAGTGGAAAGTAAACGTTTTCTATATTCAATTTCTCATGAATTGTTGAGTAACCGATTGATAATGTTTTCATGTTGTGTACATAATATTTCTCTATGTGATTGTTTTGAATGGTTTATTTGTAGTGTTTGATAACGTGAAAATGTTAGGGTTAGAATTTAAGGTTTGAGGGATCTGTTTAATGACCCGTTTACCTTCTCCTATACTATGTATTGATTTTGTACATAATCTTATGAGTTGTTCTTAATTATGTCATTGAGTATTTCATGATGTATGATTATGAATATTGCTGTCAGGATTGGAGTCTAGATCCCAGACGAGACCGGCGTCGTTGACCTCTCAAATATCATAGACAAGCTTACATACGTCATCGTTACTTCATCTAGGTTAATTTTAGCGGAAAAATTGAACTTTTGTTTACTTAGAATTCATAGCGAAAATATTGAACTCGCATAAATCTATCTACATAAACTCATAAGCATTCACAACGACCATCTAATACCATGATAATTAAATATAAGACATGCTCAAAATCTGTATAAAATATAGAGTTGCCAAAACGGAACCAATATAATATCTGAAAATAACTTGGAAAGAAACACAACTGGAACATACTCCACTAGCTAGTGTCTACGTCTAATGCTAAAATAAAATAGTAAGCATCCTCGAAAGCATAAGGGCCTACCAAATCCGGATGAAAGCTCCACGCATAGATTTGTAAGTACTAGCGTCCAGCTGCACCTGCACCTAAAAATAGTAAGTTTTATCAGAATAGTAAACACCTGTACTAAGTATGGGTATGTTCAAGCACACACAAAGGACATGAATGATTAAGAAGAGATCTCTCCTAACGATATGAATTATGGAAAGTCAAGTTAGTGGACTTGCAAAAATCGGATTAGGAAAGTCATGCTATGAGAGTAACATGTGTCACCATACGTATCATATTGCAAACAACACATAAGATATTGCATATAGGACATAAAATATTGCACATAACGCATAACATATTGCATATAACACATAACATAATGCACATATCACATAACATATTGCTTATTGCCATAACATATTTCATATCATTTGTTCATATGCCATAAGACCTTGGAATCATTGACTTAAAATTATAACTTACCAAAATGAGGGCTCAACATATGGGACCTGAACTAGGGAGCCTTCTTTATCAAGAAAAATCTGCTTCATTCATTCATACGTACTTCATTTTCATTCGTTCGTAAGCTAGTGTAAACACCAGCCATTCCTAGGATGTAGTTTAGGACTTTCAGCGGGTTTGCTGTGCAATGACAAAGAATTACCTAGAGTCAGTACTTACATCTAGCTCACCTCTTGATTATCCTATCCTAATCCCTTTGGTATCGTTCATTTCATTATGTGCATTACTTGAGGAAGGCCTTATTCTTTCTTTGGGAATTTTAACCTTAATCTACATAGATCATGTGACCATCATGAAATTCAGTGTTTAACCCACAATGAAAAGAGGTGGAATCACCAGACATAGTGAACCAAAACATGATAGAGCATATATGGAATAAAACCCTGCTAGAACCCTATATTGGCAGCATAGGTTTGAAGACTAGGAGATATAAGGAGATCCATACCCGTCTGGATGGACAATCTCATCTCATAAAAATTACACGAACCTCTGCCTTACAAAAAAAAATGCAACTCATAGCTAGCCTATCGGTGCTCAGTATAAAGTTCCATTACATTCATCTTATACATCATAGAAACTGACTTCTAGAAATGAGGGCATCATAGCTCATGAGATGATTTATCATCTCATCATTAGTATTAAGTATGCATGAAGTTCAATACTTTCATTAGAGTGCTCATCGAGACTGGTCTCTTCATTAACTTTACAGTCTCACAGGTGAGTACGTCTTGATAACATTTACCTTAGGCTCATTTGACATTTTTCTCACATTTTGCATTAGCCTCTTATCATGTTGTCACCACATTCTTTAAGTTTAGCACATTCACTCTTCAGAATTACTCACCACTTTATGTGAATGATCATTTCATCGTATGACAATGCACTTTTCCTTTAGCGTGTGTCACACTCTTACTTAACCCATTTGGTGCTTCATTATCCCATCACATAACACATACTCTTACTTAACCCCTCTGGTGCTTCATTATCCCATCACATAACATTTTAGGTTCACTTACGTTTGAATGTATTCTACACTTATGAGTCCACACATACAATCCATGAGGCTTCATTCATAGTTTGTTTAATAGATTCATATTTACCCAAGATTATATGGTACAAGACTTATGCATCTTGTAGATACGCCACAATATTTATTTTGATCTTTAGAGGCAACATTCATTATGTATTTTTTACGTATGACTTATGTGTCAATACTGAATTGGGCAAGGAACCCATTTTCGTATCCCTTGAGAAACACTTAATCTTATAGTAAACTTGATAATTGCATTTGTCAAATTTGGGGGACCCTAGTTCGATCCTCACCACTCCCTTAATGTTTCCCTTTCTTTTCCTCCTCTCTTTTTCGTGTAAGGCAAGGAGGTTGTGGGATCAATCCCCCACAAGCTCATTCTTTTTCTTTTAATTTATCTCTTAACTTTCTCACCTATCCAAGAGGTTGTGGGTTCAATCCCCATTCACCTCATTTTATTTTTCTCCTTTTTTTCTTTCTCCTAACTCTCTCATCAATTTAAGAGGTTGTGGGTTAAATCCTCACTCTCCACATTTATTTTTTTCCCTTTCTCCTAACTCTCTCATCTATTCAAGAGGTTGTAGGTTCAATCCCCACTCTCCACATTTAGTTTTCCTTTCATTTTTCTCATGAAATTATTACGTAGATTACATTTTGTGAGGTCTTGTGCTTAATACCCAATGACCTCACAATTTTTATATATTTTTTTAAAACATAGCTGCTATTTTTTTCAATTCTTCACTAAGACCACCAATTTCCAACAAGTTGGAAATTTGGTCTCTTCCAATCCATTTCCTCTCATTCTTATGTTTATTTTTGTAGTATTTTGAGTGACATTCAGTCAGCCACATTAACCTTATATGAACATCACATTTTTAACATTTTTATGCACGCGAAACACAACATTTTAAGATACAAATTCCAGGCAACAAACATAGTAAATTTTCAGCACACACATGCTCAAAACAGTTAACTTAATATAACTTTACGGAATAAATTTTTCATCCCTTATATGATTTTTGAAATACACATTCAACACATAATCACAATGATACCTAGAATTATCTACCAGTAGACATACCAACGCATGATTTGAATCTTTCAAAGGATCTAATGACAGGGGCATGCAACTGGGGCAACCTTAGTTTTTCAATTGCGATTAAACTAAACGTTAAGATTCTCATGGGAAAAGGTCCAAGAGAGAAGAAAACCGAAACCTTAATGTTTTACAGCACTTGTTTCAATGCTTTCAATTGCGATGATACCACTGCCTCACCACCAAAATCCCAAACACAATCCGTCGAGAAGAATATTGCTAATTTTCGTTTAGCTTAGCTTTTCGTTTAAGTTGTTTTGTGTAAGTTCTTCTAGTGTGACAAAATATTATTTTCAGTTCTTTTACTGATATAAAATGGGAGAATCAGAGTGATACACGTGAGAATAAAATGATTATGATTAGGAGAGTTAGGTGGAGACTTAGTCAAACTAGGACTCCTCATTATTTATTAACTTTATTATTATTATTATTATTTTATTAAAAATCTGATTTTTGCCGTACTAGATCAGATTTTTAATTATTAATTAATTAAACTAATTCACTTAATAAAATTAAATCAATTTAATCCTTGCTTCCACCAAGGCTCGAACCCGGTGGAGCTAGATTTTGCTTAAAGGGTCAAATTCGGCAACTTCTACCCGAATTGCCCCACAACCATATTAATTAATTAATTCATTAAATATTTAGGGTAATAACAATACTACCCTTAGCCTGGAAACTATCATTTTACCCCTAGGCCCTCAAAACATAAGATTGCCCCTTTTTAAGTCCGGTTAAGTCTCATCCGGGTAAATCTTCATATTCGGGTGCCCTACATGGCTGGACCCAACCTTTCGTAGCTCAACTAACTCACTAAGTTAGTTGTCTTGGATGTTGTAGAGGTTAAGAGGTCTGGTTCTACATGCATAAATCCGTGTGAACCCGTTCTAATCTAGGCATTACTTAGCATAGTCATTTTAGGGTTGTTACATTATCCCCCCTTAGGAATTTTCGTCCCCGAATGACACTACACATCATTTTAAAATAAAGAGGGTTATTTTAGAAAATAGTTTAAACTTACTTGAGACTTTGCTCTTTGTGAATTTCTGTTTCACACTTACTCTGGATAATGCATATTACTCAAGCGTATCTGAAGTTTCATACTTGAGATTGAGGAACTTCCTTCTCAATCGCACTTAACTTGATGCACCTCACAACTCATGCAACACAAAAAAATTCATGTACGCACTATACAAAAACAGCAATATGACGTGCAAACATGAATTCATTTTAACTCACGTTGTGCAATTATTACACATATGATTTCAAACTTACAACACAAAGTAGACTATTGCACTAACACGTAGAGTTTCTTAAACAAAACCAGCCTAGGGAGGTGTATATGTAACCCCTTAGATAACATCCTATTGGCCTTAAGATTTGAAATTATATGGCTTTGTTGGACTGATCCACACTCTGTTCGTGTATACCCTATATCATTTGGCAACTAAAACCTCACTACCTGGTTTGATAGTCTATGGTAGCATAACACTTATGGAGAAACTCCATACCTAAGCTATACAATACTTTTTGTTGGTGAATATCTGAGTTCACATATTAGTGGGTTGGTCCACATCCTTGAAACCTACTAGCAGCTTCACATTAATAGACTAAGGAACTCGTTCCTAAATTAGTCTCATCGAAGCATACAACATAAATAAACACATAAGTCACATACGTCAGCAACAAACATGATGACTCCAATATATTAACTTCGTACTAGTTCATAAAACCATACACATGAAAACATAATTTAGGCTACGCAACTGACACGTCATCAGAGTTTCTTCCCTTACACCCATAGACTTGAGCGCGAAGAATCATTGGCTCCTTAGAGCCTCATCACTTGGACCATTCGGCTGAACTTTGTCCTTCCATTTTTCTCGACCTCTCATATAAGGACAATTCTTTATCATGTGACCCAGTTTGCTACAACTGTAACAAGCGTTAGAGATCCTCATACACTCTCGTCCATAAAGTTTTCCATACTTCCTACAAGGTGCCTCTCATGAGGTGTATTTATTTCACAGTTTCTCTTAAATCTGGTCTTGGAATCCCTATCATATCAACCACTGGACGAACTTGACTCTCCTTGGTAGGAGATCCCTTTATTAGACCTGGGCTTATCCCTGATTTTAGTACTGCTCTTCCTTGAAAAAATTTTCTCAGCTTGCCTTGACCTGTTCCCTGCCCTAGTATGCTTCCTCTTCCTGCTTTCCTCTACTTGTTGGACATGGAGCATAAGCTTGGAAACTCCCATGCTGGCATGCAACATAGCTACCCTACACTCCTCCTCAAGATTCTTAGCAATCTTTGATCCAGTGTAAACGAGAGGATTCATCCTCGTGAGTCCCTTAACCTACTAGCCATGGTGCTGGCAGGTGGGTTCTTCCTGAGAACACCTTGTTGATCTGCTTGGGCTGTCATTGCCTGAGCTTGTAAGGTGAAGGCTTGGTTCATCTATACCAGGGTTCTCCTTACTTCTGCATCTGCCAACCTAGGTGGGTTAATATGCATCTCTATTTCAGTAGCTGGGACCTTGGGAGGAACTTGGTTTCCCTAAGCAACTGCTTCTCCTCCTCCCTGACCAGTGTTCTCCCTTGTGTTCATTTTTTGAAAAAGCAAAATTGATGTTAAATACGCTCATAATAGCAAGGAATCAAAAATTATAGAAGGCACGATAATATCATAAGAAGGGAATTTTGCTACGTATCATGTAGTCTCTAATTCAGGATAGTGGTGCACTTCCCTACCATGACTTAAAAACTACTGAATATGGTTGATGTGAACTTATTACCCTCAAAACTTAACCTAAATATCTGACACCAACTTTGTCAGAATCGGAGTCTAGACCCCAGACGAGACAAGCATCGTTGACCTCTCAGAGGTCATGTACAAGCCTACATACGTCGTCGTTACTTCATCTAGGTTAATTTTAGCGGAAAAATTGAAATTTTTTATACTTAGACTTCATAGTGAGAAATATTTAACTCGCATAACACTATCTACATAAACTCATAAGCTCTCACAACAACCATCTAATACCAAGATAATCAAATAAAAGACATAGTCAATATCTGTATAAAATATAGAGTTGCCAAAATGGCACCAATCTGAAAATAACTGGGAAAGAAACACTAATGAAACATACTCCTGTAGGTTATGTCTATGTTTAATGCTAGAATAAAATAGTAAGCATCCTCAAAAACATGAGGAACTACCAGATCCGGATGAAAGCTCTACGTTCAAATAACTTCAGCGTCGAATTGTAAGTTCTAGTGTCCAGATGCACCTGCACCTAAAAGTAGAGAGTTGTATGGTATTAGTACATACTTGTACTAAGTATGGGTATATGCAATCACACACCAAGGACATGCATGATTAAGAAGATCTCTCTCCTAACGATATGAATTATGGAAAGTCAAGTCAGTGGACATGCCAAAATTAGATTAGGAAAGTCATGCTATGAGAGTAACATGCATCACCATACATATTATATTGCACACAACACATAATATATTGGATATAACACATAAAATATTTCATATCATTCGTTCATATGCCATGATACCTTGGAATCCTGGACTTGACATTAGGACTTCCCAAAATGAGGGATCTACATATGGGACATCAACTAGAGAGCCTCTATAACAAGCATAAAGTCTGCTTCATTCATTCATACATACTTCATTTTAAATTGTTCGTAATCTAGTGTAAACACAAGACATACCTAGGATATAGTTTAAGACCTTCATCGGGTTCGATGTGCAATGACCCAGAATGACCTAGTGTCATTACTTAAGTCTAGCTAACCTTTTGATTATCCTATCCTAACACCTTTGGTATGATTCATTTCATTATACGCATTACTTGTGGTTAACCTTATTCTTTCTTTGGGAACTTTAACCTTAACCGACATAGATCATGTGAACATCATGAAATCCATTGTTTAACCCCACACCGAAAGGAGGTGGAATCACCGGACAAAGTGAACCAAAACATGCTAGCATATATAGGGAATCAAACCCTGCTAGAACCGTAGATTGGAAGTATATGTTCAAAGACTAGGAAATATAAGGAGACACATACCCGTATGGACGAACATTCTCATCTCATTAGAATTACACTAACCTATGCCTTCTCAAAAGAAAGAATCGCAAATCATAGATAGCCTATGGTGCTTAGTTTAATGTTCTGTTACATTCATCTCATACATCATAGAAGATGGATTCTAGCATGAGGGAATCATACCTTATGAGATGGTTTCTCATCTCATCATTAGTATTAAGTATACATTAACTTCAATACTTTTATTAGAGTGTTCATAGAGACTGTTCTCTTCATTAATTTTACACTCTCATAGGTAAGTACGTCTTGGTAACATTTACTTAGGCTCATTTGAGATTTATCTCACCTTTCGCATTTTCCTCTTATCATGTTGTCACAACATTCTTTAACTTTAGCACATTTACTCTTCAGAATTACTCACCATTTTACGTGAATGTTCATCTCATCGTATGACAATGCACTTGTCCCTTTAGTGTGTGTCACACTCTTACTTTACCCCTCTGGGGATTCATTATACCATCACATAATATCTTAGATTCACTTACGTTTAAATGTATTCTACACTTATGAGTCCACCATGAGGCTTCATTCATAGTTTGTTTAAGTTATTCATATTTACCATAGATTATATGGTACAAGAGTTATGAATCTTGTAGATACGCCAAGATATTTATTTCGATCTGTAGAGGCACCATTCATGAAATATTTATTTACGTGTGACTTATGTGTCAATACAGAATTGGGAAAGAGAACTCGAATTCGAATCCCTTGAGTAACACTTAAACTTATAGTAAACTTGATAATTGCATTATTCAGATTTGGAGGACCCTAGTTCGATCCCCACCAGTCCCATAATATTTTCTTCTCCTTTCCTCCTCATTTTTTTCGTTTGAGGCAAGGATCTTGTGGGATCAATCCCCCACACACTCATTCTTTTTATTTTAATTTATCTCTTAACTGTCTCACCTATCCAAGAGGATGTGGGTTCAATCCCCATTCAGCTCATTTTATTTTTCTCCTTTATTTCTTTCTCCTAAATATCTCATCTATTTAAGAGGTTGTGGGTTCAATCCCCTATCTCCACATTAATTTTTTTCTCCTTTATTTTTCTCCTAACTTTCTCATTTATTCAACAGGCTGTGGGTTCAATCCCCACTCTCCACATTTATTTTTCCATTCATTTTTATCATGAATTATTTTATGTAGATTACATTTGGTGAGGTCTTGGGTTCAATTACCAATGACCTCACAATTTTTAAAATATCTTAAATCATAGATATTTTTTTCAATTCTTTGCCGAGACCACCATTTTCCAGGAAGCTGGAAATTTGGTCTCTTCCAATCTTTTTCTCTCATTCTTATGTTGATTTTAGTAGTATTTTTGAATGACATTCAGTCATTCACCTTAAATTATATGAACATCACTTTTTAACATTTTTATACACGCGAAACACAACATTTTAACATACAAATTTCATGCAGCAAACATAGTAAATTTTAAGCACACACATGCTCAAGACAATCAATTTAATATACTTTTCCGGAATATATTTTTCATCCCTCACATAATTCCCGACTACACATTCGACACATAATCACAACCATACATTAAATTATCTACCAGAAGACATACCACCGCATGCTTGAATCTTTCAAAGGATCTAATGACAGGGGCATGCAACGGGGACAACATTAGTTTTTCAATTGCGATTAAACTAAACCTTAAGGGTCTCTTGGGAAAGGGACCAAGAGAGAATAAAACTCATACCTTGATGTTATTCAACACTTGTTTCAATGCTTCCAATTCCCATGACACCAATACCTCACAACAAAAATCCCAAACACAATCCTTCGAGAAGAATGTTGTTGATTTTCGTTTTTAGCTTAGCTTTTCGTTTGAGTTTTTGTGTGTAAGTTCTTCAAGAGTTAAAAGATACTATTTAAAATTCTTTTACTGATAAAAAACGTGAGAGTGAGAGTGAGAGATGTGACAATGAGAGGATTAGGATTAGGAGAGTAAGTTGAAGACTTAGTCAAACTAGGACTCCTCATTATTTATTATTATTAATTTTTTATTAATAATATAATTTTTACCTTAATTAAATTAGATTTTTAAGTATTAATTAATTCACTAATTCAATTAATAAAATAAAATCAATTTAATTCTTGCTTCCACCAAGGCTCGAACCCAGGTGGAGCTAGATTTTGCTTAAAGGGCCAAATTCAGCAACCTCTACCCGAATTAACCCTCCACCATAATAATTAATTAATAAATCAAATATTTAGGGTAATTAAAATTCTACGCTTATCCTGGAAAAGACCATTTTACCCCTAAACACTCCAAACTTAAGATTACCCCATTTTAAGTCCGGTTAGGCACATCCAGGTAAATCTTTATATTCGGGTGCCCTACATGTCTGTACCTAACCTTTCGTAGCTGAAATAACTCACCAAGTTAGTTGTCTTTGTTTTTGCAGAGGTTCAGAGATCTAGTTCTACGCACATCGATCTGTGTGAACCCGGTCTAATCTAGCCATTCCAAATACATTAGGCATTACTTAGCATAGCCATTTTAGGGTTGGTACAATTTCATGATGAATAATATTCTTGGAAGCAAAAGTTAAGTCTTCTAAGTGTTATTACTCTTAATGTTTATGTTAGGCTATAAAATACGATTCTATGTTATGAAAAGTATGTATGATGTTGCTATGTGAATATGCTGGGCTATGAACATGTAACTTTTGAGATTATGATAAGAATACGAATGTAAGACCCCAAAAATGAGATAAGGTGTCTAGATCCTAACATGTTTTTATTAAAGATCCAAAGTTCTAAATATGCTTAAAATATAGTATATAGGCAGTAGCTAAAATATTAGAGGTATTGGAAGTCGAACGTTAAGGAACGACTAAGACATTAGACGTTTATGTAACCTAGATGCCTAAAATTTGGTTCAGTGATTATGGGTTTATTTAAGTAATTTTGGTTGTATATAGGGTATCCTCTCACAAGATTGAAACATTTCCCTCCAAAAATGTTCTCTCTAGAAACCACCATTGTTTGTGAGGCTCAAGAACATATTCAAGGTAGGTTTTCCATGGATGAATCATCAAGTTTAATATGTTTTCAAATAATCAAAGGTATGGTGATATTCATCTCTAGTTATTTTTTCATCTAGAGATCCATTCTCACAGATTTCAAAAGAGAAAAATATGATCAAACACTTTCTTCGTCAATCTTGGATAGGTTCTTTCTTAAACTGGTTTAAAAGCCATAATATGAATGTATTGATTATTGTATACTGATTTGTAAGTGGTTTTCAGTCCAATTGCATGATGAACCCATGCTCTATAACTAAAACGATTTAGCCTTGCATGGGCCTTATGATTGTTATCAACAGAATTATAATTCTATTACATTGAAGTAATTGTATATGCTGTTATTTACATGAATTTATGTTGAATTTATGATAATAATTCCATTATGACAGATATATGAACATTTGAACATGAATAGCCTATGCTTCTACATGTTTCCTTGAAGTCGATTGTGACATCGGTTGTGTAGAGTTTTGATTATGTATCAACTGCTGTAGCTACTATTTTAGGATGATATAATGGATTAATTTTGTAGGTATAAATCCTTAATGAACAATCTAATAAAGGCTTGCATGAGTTGATCTAGATTCCTTTAGGCTATGAAGTCAAAAAACTAAGTGTATTATGGATCTCGAATTGTGATAGATAAAGCATGATTTTTTTCTTGATTCTTATCTAATTATGTACTGCCTAATGAGTGTATTGTTGATAAAATATGAATGATTATCAAAGCCTTAAAGAATTCATGGTATTGGTAAGGTCTTCTATACTCTAGCAAATCGATAAGCCTAAACACCTATGTTGTAACCTTAATCTTGAGGGTATGTAATTATAATTTAAATATGGTTAAATGTAGGTTTAAATACTGACTTAGACTCATAATATGTATAAAAAATGATGTAAATCAATGCAAGGGAAATTAGCTAATGATCTATGTTATTCTACATTCCTATTATGTTGATGTGTTGTATTATGATATAGTATAATCTTGTAGAGACTTGTACATGGTTTCTTTTGTGTTTAGAGTACATTTAGATACTGCTGTATATGTGAAATATTGATGCAAAAGGAGTGTTTAACAATGATGATCAAAGGGTGAGAAATTGGTAAGAATGCTTATTCCCTCTACTCTTCTACTTCTCTATTTCTTTGTAGTAATGTTGATGAAGCCTTGTATGGCATTGTGTGGTATGGTCAAATTATGGTGGCGGTGTTTACTTTATTGTCATTATATATGTGTTAACCATGGAATTGAAGGCAAATTGATGAATATATGATTTAGAGATTTAGATGATCACCTTATGATGTAATTGTGCCTATTTTCCTATTCTAGTTGTGATCTAGGTTGTGTGTCTATTGTATGAGCATGTGTATACTCATGTTAGGGTATTGCATAGGCGCTTCCATTTATGTTTTAAACTGGTTAATAGTATCTGCCCATGTACCCCTTATATGAAAGTGTAAATAGCTAAAGTTAGTAGCGTTGGTTATAATGTTTATATTTTCTTGCCTCCTATGGTATTATGTGTTGTGTGGTATGTTCTTGGAAGTATAATGTGGTCTAAGAGTGTGGCTGCCTCAAGGAGTAATTGATAGGCATATATGTGATCATGTTGACCAATGTACGCACACTCTCACTTACATGCATGTTACAAGTAGTATAGGTTATGGTGTCTAAAGGAAAGGTTGTTCTCATATTCACTAGTGTCCACTACTATGTATGTAAAGCATATGTATGTGAAGTATGTTATATATTCCTTTCTAGGATGACTTGATAGGTGTACTAGTATGGGCAGGGGTATGTGACATTGTCTATACATTGCACATATGTATCTTGATAGGATAGTTCCTAGGTTTTGGTTCTATGTATATGAAAGACGAACATATGAACATGTTATGAATAAGATGTATATGAAAGGATTATGTATTAATGTGCACAATGTCTTAAATGGTTTATATGAAAGGATTGCTCATATAGTTATGCATATGACTCATGCATTGATATATGAACTTGTGTGACTTAATGTGTTAGGTGAAAGGTCTGTTCACACATATGTATACACACACACACACATGTATGAAGATCTAGTCAAGAGAGGGGCTTTAAATGGTGTATTCATGTGTACCCTAAACTAGATGATGCTTTACATATGTTATGTTCATGTGAATGGATTCTTTAAATGATTTAGGTTAATGAACTTCCATCTATGACCTATGAGTTAATCATATGAGGTGATGACTCTCCTAAACCCATGATTTATGAAGTAAAAATATAATAATGGTTTTAATAAAGGGAACTAAGCTTAGCATAAAGTGAACTTGAACTGAGTGTGTGTCCCTTCCTATGGTAGGATGGTAGGTCACCATAAGTATCATGAGGTGGATAACACAATGGCTCAATGGGCATAAATAGGGTGTGCATAAGTGAATAACTACTATTTCACATGTACCTCCGAATTCCATAACTATGTTGCCACCATAGGATACTAGCTAGTGGATCCACCTAGAAAGAATATGTTTATGATGGGTTCTACTTTGGCCGGTAGACCACTCCTTATCGTTGTGGGGTTCTATGACACCGGGTTCAATATTTAGCATCACATGGTCTATGTCGGTTAAGTCTATAGTCTCCCTAAAAGTAAAATGGACAATGGAAGTTAAATGACTAGGACCCTAAATAGAATGACTTAAAGGAGGTTACTTAGTATAGGTGGAAGTAATGAACTCATCTAGACATTGCACAAGTAGAAACCTTAGGAAGTTCTAGGAAAGTTTTCGAATGAATGTCACTATGTATATGTTCCCTATGGATGACATTGTAGTATTTGTCTACTTCTTATGAAGATGTGCATGATTTGTGTTTTTATGCATGATGTTTATCTTGTTGACTATATGATGAAGGCCTTGACTTAACTATGTCTATGTGATATTATACTTCTATGATGGTATGTGTTTTTCTATGATGTTTGGCGTTTGATTGTGTTTCTATGAAGTATGAAAATGATATATATGTTATTTATGAAGGTTTTATGATGATTTACTCAAAATGGCATAAAGCATGATTTCCAAAAAAAAGTCCCTTTTTAAATGCATGTTTTTGGATGGGTTCCATACTTAGTACATTCTTGTGCTAATCCCATTCTTCTCTACTTTTTACACGAAGTGTAGCTTATGGATGCTTGAAGGATGTCTTG
Organism: Solanum lycopersicum; assembly: GCF_036512215.1. Lineage (NCBI taxonomy): Eukaryota > Viridiplantae > Streptophyta > Magnoliopsida > Solanales > Solanaceae > Solanum > Solanum lycopersicum. The sequence goes on along the minus strand of NC_090801.1, from coordinate 31,837,397 downwards.
AATGATGAAGATATTGATAAGTGATTCCCAAGATCAAAGAAACTAATCCTTACGTCCAAGGATGTCCTAATGTGTACTTATTGTAAAGTTTTTAAATATTGTATATTTATGTAATGTGTCTTATGGTTCGTGTCCTTAATGTTCTCCAAATTAATTAAGTCTAAGATGTCATAGAGACTTAGAGTCTATATATGTATTATGACTTATATTTTATATGTATATGAAGTAAAGTTTCTATAATATGAGGTGCTATGAAAAGTTTTAAATTTTCCGCTAAATTTACTATGTTGGTGTGATGAATGATAACTACGGGCTTGTATAAGACCTCCGAGAAGTCAAGTATGCCGTGTTACTTCTAAGGGGTGCTCCCTGGTCGTGATTATGTTATGTTAATATCACATAAGAAAGGTTACGATAAATGTACAATTCTCATATAATATAAAATAGCTCATGATCATGTTATACAGGGAGATAATCTCCTTAATCTATGATAAGTTTTTGATAAATTACAAATTAAAGGTTATTTCAAGAAACGGGACTTAAGCTAGTATCAATGAACTAGATCTGGAAAGTGTCCCTTCCCTAGGGGAAGGTAGGTTCACAACGATTCTCATGAGATTGAGGCTTCCATGTAATGTGGTACATGGGTCTCTAATACATCTCCTAGTTTAGGAAATATGTTTCCACCATAGGATACTATCTAGTGGATCCACCTAGAAAGCTATGTCATGTAGGTTCTACTTTGGCCGGCAGACCACTACTTTTCGTTGAGGGGAAGACACCTGATTCCATATTTAGCTCATATGGTCAATTTTGGTTAATGCCTATGTTCCCTAATGTAAAACGAAAGACAATTAAATAAACGTTGACTAGGGTGACTTGAGAAGTTGGCTTAGTATAGGTAGTGGTATGGGACGCTACCTAGACATTGTACAAGTTGACTCTATGGGAAGTCCTAGGTGATTTATCTTAAGTAATATGATGATATGAAAGATATATGTTTATGATATATGATGGTTATTATGATGAATATGTTATTTGGTTATATTACTATATGATATGATGACTAATTATTTTACAAGTTATATGAAGCAAAGTGTTACTTATAGTCTCCTATCTTATGTACTTGTTATATAGGGTTATGGGGCTGCACATGACCATTGCACTTGTAGGTTGGGGATGGGATAATTGGTAAGCGTTTTGCATGTTGAGTTATGGGATTGATTGAATATAAAAATTTAACATGACTATGATAACATGTCTTTAATTATGATCATGTTTGATGTCAATGAAATCCTTAACTTGTATATGTGATATGGTATGTGCATTAAAGATTTTCATATGGCTTAGCATGTTTTCTAAAGATATGATAAATGATTCTTTTTCATGCATGTCCTTATGTGTTATGTGCATATACCCATACGTAGTATATGTGGCGTACTAACCCCATTATTTTACATTACTACAAATGTAGGTTCCGGCCATTAAAGCTTAATGAGGTCGATTTAAAGAAGCTTGGAACTCTTTGTCCAAGTCTTGGTAGGTCCTGATGTTCGGGGATACTATCTTTCATATTATAGGTTACGTAAATTTTTAGTAGTTTTAAGAATACACTTTTTCTGTTATGCTTTCTTTGGATTCTTTTTTTAATAAGGCCGATATGGCATGTCGACTATTTATTGGCTAAGTCTAGATTTGCACTCTTAGATCGTTACTATATATGCGAGACAACTTTAGAATATCGTATGTTTTTATAAATCTTAAGTATGAAATTTAAGTATACTTCGTTACGTATATTAAAAGTTTTTAATTTTCCACAAAATTTAACTGTATGATTGTGATGAAAGATAAGAAGAGGCTTGTCTGCGACCTCTGAGGGGTTCACGATGCCGGTCTGATCGGAGGTGCAAATTCCTGGTGTGACAAACTTGGTATCCGAGCATGAGGTTAAATATCCTTGATATCAATGTCTCACTAAACACGTTACCTAGCGTCTTCTTCGTGGTTGTGAAGCGCGCCAAAATTATGGATGAGAGGCTATGTGATGATTAGGAAACTTCTCATTTGTTGATACTCCTATGTCGGGCCTTTAGAGCTTTGACACTATGTGTCTTTTAGCATATTATTCCTTCATTGGTAGATTCTTCCCAAGGGATAAAAGAGAAGATAAGGTTGAGGATCTCATTAACCTTCGTCAAGGAGGTTGATGGTTCATTCTCAACAAGTTGAGGAAAGTCGCCTAAGGAAGAGTAATAGGGAAGCTAAGAAGGAGAAGTCTTTTGAAGGTAGTTCTTCCAAGAGTAGGCTTGATGTACAAGACAAGCCTAAGTTTAAGAAGAGGTTTTCAAACCAAGTTCCTTCTAATTTCTAAAAAAAATCGCAGTGATTGAGGTTCTAATACTAAACCTCAAGAGGGGAGTTATGTTGATCCCCCAAGAGAAAGACCACCTTGTGGTAAGTGTGGTAAGAAGCATGGGGGCGAACATCTTTTTGGAACTAATAGTTGCTATGGTTGTGGTAAAGGTGTCCATATGGTGAATGATTGTCCTAACGTGAGAAGTCAAGGTAAGGGTAATAATCAAGCTCAACACAGCGGTCCTAGTTCTAAAGCTCCATAAAGGAACCGTTTCTATGCACTTAAGGCTAGTAGTGAACAAGAAAGATCTCCCGATATTGTGACGGTTATGTTACAAGGTTTCACTGTTAATTTTTATGCTTTTCTTGACCTAGGTGCTACTCTTTCTTTCGTTACACCTTTAGTAAGTAGGAAGTTGGATGTACTTTCCGATGTTTTGATTGAACCCATGTTAGAATGGAAAAGGGGGAAAATTCTATGCTAAGGAGTCAAATTAATTCGTGTTTAAAGGCTTGTAAGATGGTAATCAAGGGTTGATTTTACCATGTGAGGATAAAGAAGGTTTTTCAAACGTATTTAATCCAAGAAAACTGAAACTAGGGTTGTTACCTATGATATTCTAGAATGTTAATCTCCCTAATTCTCTCTATTTCTGATTTAAGTAGTATGTATAATGCTCAAGATTTCAGTAACAAAGTAAGAAAAAGAAGAAGAAATATAATTTCAAAGTGATCTAAGTAAGCAAATCGTGAGAATGTCAAATCCTCAGTGTTTGATAAGAATAAAGTTTTAACAGTTATTGATTTATCCCAATATTAAAGTATTAAAGTATCCCCGAAGAACTATATATTATGCAAATAATGAAACAATGGGCAAAGCCAATAAAGATTGGGTTACAAAAACTTCATGCCCAATTTAAAAAGAATTGAAAATTTAACTTGTTTACTAAATAGGTGCATGTGTTGGTAACAGATAGTACCAACTAGAGTTTTAAGGAGATGTTTTCATACTCTATTCGTGCACTTATGTGAAACATGTATTCATATGTTTTCTTGAGATTTTGTTGTTGTCTTGAGAAGAATGATAACATGGTATCTCTTCGATGCTTTTTGAGCTTATGATAAGGTTGAGAAGGAAGCTCCTCACTATGTGCTATGAATATGTAGATCTTATATGACTGCGCATTATGAATTGAATGCTAAGTGTAATGATATGTTATGTGCTGGTTGTGCTTCTAGTATTGAGACTTTTTCCTACCCTCCAAAAGATTTTAGTGTCATTTGGGAACGAATGTTCCAAAAGGGGGGGGGGGGATAATGTAACACTCCGAAAATTTCATGACTTAGACTAGAGATTAATCTATTTAATAATGCTTAAAATGATGTTCCCAGAAAATATATTTGGGTACATAGGCATCCCAATGCCCAACATTGAGTAATATTGTGCATATTAGAGAATGTTCTCTTAAGGGTGTTAGCCAATTTTCTAAGTAATAACAAAACATAAAATAAATTTGGTTCAAATACCCCAAATTAAGATTTTTTAGGAATAGAACCTGCAATGAAGACCCTAGGCTAAAATATGTAATCAATCAGTAAACACATTAGGTAGATGGAATCCAAGTGTAAAGCCTAGGTACTATAAGACATCATCATTTAAAATGATCATGTAGATTAAGTAGTACCTCAGGAAATGGTGAGGATCCTTGGAAAAGAAGTGAAATTTCCAGAATGCACTGATTGAGGAAAGTGCAGCAGCAACACATGTTCTATCAACAGCCGAAAGACGAGAAACCAAGCCCCAACCGAATTCGGTAAGGGCGGTTAGGGGGCAGGCGCGCGTGCGGGTAAAGCCATAGGGCCTAGCTTCCAAACAAGTCCTAGGCTCTAACTAACTTACCTGACTAAATAACTAACCTAGGATTAAATAAAATTAACTAACTAGTGTACCTAAAAACCTAAGACCTAATCCGGTGACACTAGTAGAGTAACTCACTAAAGAAACATCCTAGTACCTAACCTAGGATGGTCCAAAGGGGTTGGTTATAGTCCTAACGACTTAAGGGGTACTTTAGTAATTATACTAGGTCACTTAATTAATTAAATTAGCAACTTAATTAATTAATTAAAAATCCTAGTCAAACCCGAGTCCCTTAGTCAAATGTTCTCCTATTTTTAGTCAATTTAGGAGGGGTGTTTTGGTATTTTAAGTAGAGAGTCTTTTGGGAATTTCTTGGGACGACTATATTGATATTAGGTCAGTTGTTTACCACTTTTTACATGTCACAAACTATATAAAAACGAAATTTCATTCTCTCTCAAGAACACTCTCTTTTCCAAACTCCATTGAAGAACAAGAAAAGCTTAAGGAAGAAGAAGAAGGTTTCGATGTTTCCTGTCAGATTTCGTGGATTCTTGATATATAGGGTATTAGTTTTTCACTCTTGGGATTCTTTCCCCAAAGTTACTTTCAAGATAAGTTTTCAAGAACTTCAAATACTAGGGTTTTTACTTTACTAAATGAATTTTCTACCTAACCCTAGATTTATGATGTTCAATGAAAAGGAAACATTTTCTATATTCAATTTCGCACGAATTGTTTAGTAATTGATTGATTATGTTTGAATGTCATGTTATACATGATATTTCTCTATTTGATTTTTTGGAATGGGTTGTTTGTTGTTTTTGATAACGTTAAAACGTTAGGGTTAAATTTAAGGTTTGAATGAACCTTTAATAACCCGTTTACCTTCTCCTATGCTATGTATTGATCTTGTACATGATTTTATGAGTTGTTTTTTATTATGTAATTGATTATTTCACGATGTATGATTATGGATATTGCATGATTAATAAGATTCTTGTAAGCAAGAGGTATGTCTTGTTAGTGTGATTACTCCAAATGTTTATGTTAGCCTATATACAATGATGCGATTGTATGAAAAGTATGTATGATGTTTCCAAGTGAATATTGTGGGATATGAACATGTTACTTGTGATATTATGATAAGAATACGAATACGCAAGTTATGATACTCTCTTGTATGATTTTAACAAGGTGATTATGTTATGTTAATCTGACATAAGAAAGGTTACGATGAAAGGACAATTCTCATATAATCTAAAAGATCTCATGATCATGCTATATAGGGAGATAATATCCTATGACCTATGATAAGTTTTTGATAAAAGATAAATTAAAGGTTATTTCAAGAAAAAGGACTTAAGCTAGCACCGATGAACTAGATATGGGAAGTATCCCTTCACTAGGAGAAGGTAGGTTCACAACGATTCTCATTAGATTGAGGTTGCCATGTAATGTGGAAATATGGGTCTCAAATACATCTCATAGTTCTTGAACTATGTTGCCATCATAGGATACTAGCTAGTGGATCCACATAGAAAGATATGTCATGTAGGTTCTACATTGGCCGGCAGATCACCTCTTTTTATTGAGGGGAAGACACCAGATTCCATGTTTAGATCCTATGGTATATGTTGGTTAATTCCTATGTTCCCTAATGTAAAGGGAAAGACAAGTAAACGAACGTTGACTAGAATGACTTGAGGAGTTTTCTTAGTATAGGTAGTGGTATGGGACGCTACCTAGACATTGTACAAGTTGACTCTAAGGAAAGTCCTAGGAGATTGATCTTAAGTAATATAATAATATGAAAGATATATGTTTATGATATATGATGTTATTCTTATTTGAATGTTAATTAATATGATGAATATGTTATTTGGTTATATTACTATATGAAGTGACTACTAATTATGTTACAAGTTATATGAATCAAAGCTTTACTTAAAGTCTCCTATCTTATAAACTTGGTTATATGGGGTTATGGGGCTTCACATGACCATAGCACTTGTAGGTTGGGGATGAGATATTTGGTAAGCGTTTTGTATGTTGAGTTATGGGATTGAATGAATATGAAACGTTAACATGACTATGATAATATGTCTTTAATTATGATTATGTTTGATGTCAATGAAATCCTTAACTTTTATATATTATATGGTATGTGCATTGAAGATTTTCATATGGCTTAACATGTTTTTTTAAAGATATGATAAAGGATTCTTTTTCATGCATGTCCTTATGTGTTATGTGCATATACCCTTACTTGGTATATGTGGCATACTAACCCTATTATTTTATATTACTACAACTTTAGGTTCCGACCATTGAAGATTAAGGAGGTCGACTTTACGAATCTTGGAACTCTTTCTCCAAGTCTTGGTAGTCCTGATGTTCGGGGATACTATCTTTCATATTATAGTTTACGTAAATTTTTAGTAGTTTTAAGAATACACTTTTTCTGTTATGTTTGCTTTGGATTCTTTTTTAATAAGGTCGATATGGTATTTTGACTATTTATTGGCTATGTCTAGATATGCACTCTTAGATCGTTCCTATATATGCGAGACAATTTTAGAATATCATATGTTTTTATAAATCTTAAGTATGAAGTCTAAGTATACTTCGTTAAGTATATTAAAAGTTTTTAATTTTCCACAAAATTTAACTGTATGATTGTGATGAAATCTAAGAAGAGGCTTGCCTGTGACCTTTGAGATGTTAACGACGTCGGTCTCATCCGGGGTGCAGATTCCGGGTGGGACACATACTCACTTAACACAACAACACATCCATAATATGACATTCACTTTCCAAAGGCTATCAAAAGACTATTTAAGTAAATCAAGACTAAAACCTCCATGATTGAACTCATCAAGATTACCTAAGTAATCCTTAAGATTACCTAGGTATAGATCATGTCTACAAAATCAAACATCTTCCTTAACTAGAATCATTCTTAAGACTTATCTAGGTAACATAAGAAGTGACCTTTCCTATGTCCCCTTCACACCTTAACTAAACAAACATTAACTACTCTAGATAAGTACTTATTAACATACTTTGTTACTTGAAACATTATATTCATTGTTTCATTTAACAGACATTCATCACATAAAGGACAATCAAGTAATGGTCTTGGACAAGACCTAGAGACTCTCAGTAACACCTTCAAAGCCTATAGTGCACTGTCTAGATAGCGTCCCATACGACCACCTAGACTTCATAGTTGTTCTCTAATGCTAGAAAGTATCCCACATTATGAGAATATGCAATAACCCACATAGACCATGATAGCAAGACATGGAATCCGGAGTTATAACCTACTCCGATGAGGGTGTTCTACTTGCCAATGGTAGAACTAAGACACATCCCATGTAGGCAGATGGTTAAGGAATATGAAGGGCATGCTTTGCTAGCCTTTGTTCTCATAGAGTAATTCACATTTAAGGTTCATATAAAGGGGTTCCATATAAGGTTCATAACCCAGTCACATTGACCCTACAAAAGAGGATCTCTAGGGTTACCTTACAATGGCGAGAACAAGATTATGATTAGTTTCCTAAGGTTTGATATGAAGATGTTCCAGCCAATCAACCTTAAGACTGTCATTCCTTTACTTTGAAGGATACCATTACGACTTTCGACTTCAACATTCATAACCTTACCACTAGGTTCAAGATTTCACATAAAAGACTCTCTTAATATCATTTAAGGTCTCATATCAATCACAAATACATGACTAAGAGGATTTACATCATAATTCAAGACATCACATATTCACATTAATACATGCATCATGTAAGGGACACAAGTCAACCAATACAAGACACAACATACTTCATTTTATTACATGTCATTCTAGAAGCACATAGACATAACTATATTCTTTTTAAGTAAACCTATACACTATCATGTCATCATGAATATGAACATCATATACCCGCATAGTCAATTACGAATAACTAATCATCAACCCTAAGACTATACATACAAAGCCATAGTTATAGTCTAACATGATCACCTAAACAACATCAATAGAAGCACACATATACTTCCGCATTACTTATTATGTACGTAGATATTATCATATAAACACCTACATAAATAATCATAAATAGTTCAAGTTGTTGCTGACAAGACCATGATCTTCATAATGCATAAAATAACGCCGACAAGGCCACATAAATTGCACGTAAAACACATAACACCGCCAGCACAAGGGGACCATACTAATCACAACATAATTGAAGTCTAAATGACATAAAATAAAGGGAATTAGGGAAGCGTAAAACCAATCCACCCTAAACACCTCATTGAATGGTATATCATCGAATTCAATACCATAAGGCCATTACCAATGGCCATGAATTTTAGTTCAATGTAAAAACTATCTTACTCAATCAAACTAGGTCAATTCAATATAGATTCATCAATATAAGACAAACTAGATACCAATTCACTACAATTATTACATCAATCAATAGCCCATAGAGAACTACACTAAAATTGATAAGCATTAAGTCAATATTATGTAATCCTTAAAGTAGTCAGAAACTATGGTTCATCAATTACATGGGTTCATAGATTAATTTAGTTAAAATCTTAAAATTAATAACTATTTAATAAATATTCAATTCTTAAAATACTTTAATGCAAGAATCCATGGGTAGATCATGAAATTGGACAATTCATCTTTGAAAACGTTAGAAGACTTCTTTGAATGAGGGCTCCTTGATAAATAGAGTTTCAAGGATGAAGAACCATATCTTAACTGTGATAAAAATCCCACAAAAATTGATGGAGAAAACATGAAAAATCCTATTTCTTCCTTGGAGCTTCAAAGCTTCAACAATGGAATTTTTGGAGAGTTAATGGAGAGGTTTTATTTTGAGTTGAGAGTTTTAGCTATGATTGTTGAGTTTAGGGGTTTTAATAGGTACTATAACCGTCCGTAATTCACCCCTAAATTACCCCAAATACCCCTACACTTATTGGTAAAATTAACCAACTAGAATTTGATATAAAAACAACGCAACAAAATCTGGGACTTTACTGTGTATCATGGAGCCACTTCAAAATCTTATTTTTCGAATATTCAAGGACAAAATGGTTCGTTAAAGCCCCGCTGCAAGACTTTTGCATACTGCGTGACAGCTGCGCGTCGCGCAACAGCATGCCAAATCTTATTTGCTTGGCAGCCTCATTGTCCCATGTTTGGGTCCTCCTCGGGGACCCTTTTAATGATCCCCGTGGCGTCGTTCTCAAACGTTTTGAGCCTTTGTATATCAGGATACACGTAGGAACCCTAGGTACTAAATTTTACCTTCAAACATCACTTAAAACATTAATACAAAACACTACGACACACTAGTTTAATTCCAACTAGTTTTCGAACTTCTTGGATGTTCTTGGACGTTTGACCTCCAAACACTTGAAACTTTATATACTGCCTTATAAAACCATTAATAACAATTTTATGACTTTAACACATCATGAAACAAGTGTTAGACTCTATTTCAACCTAGCTCATTTTGAGGGTGTAACAATACTCCCCCACTTAGATGACATTCGTCCTCGAATGACACTAACCATACCCCCCCCCATGAAGGAGCGCATATCACTAAAATAGAATTACAAGGACGTACCAACATCATTATCACTCTCATATGATTTTTCTCTCCAAGTACGGAGTGCATAGAAACGATTCTTTGCCTTTGGAATAGCATTCCTTGGAACACTAGGAACAACTTGCTTACTCTCTCTTCCTATAGAAGCAATGGTCGGATAGTTTCTCACTTTATGTCCTTCTTAATCACAACTATAGATACTTCCGCTACCCTTTAGACACTCACCATAATGCCTCTTTCCACAAGTTACACATGTAGACTTGACATTTTGATAACAACCTCCTTTGCCTTAGCACTCAAAGGTTCATCTTGAATTTGAGACCTTTTCTTAAACCTAGGTTGCCCTTGATCACTAGAACCACTCCTTTTGTAGTTTCTAGCAATCCTTCCAAGTTTAGACTCTTTTATTGATTGTGTATACACTATGAGTCTAGATAGGGTCATATCATCATGTAGCATCGTTGTACCCATACCCCGGTCACAAAATGACTCATCTCATCCCTTGGATTAGAAACAAGGGATGGAGAATATCTAGATAGAATTGAAAACTTAAAAGAATATTCCTCGACACTCATATTGCATTTCTTGAGATTGATAAACTCCTCTACCATAACTTCCCTTATTTAATGGGGAAAGTACGTACCTAGAAAAACTTCCTTAAATTCTTCCCACTCAATAGGACCCGACTCATCGGGCCTATTATCCTTCCATTGGGTGTACCAAACATTAGAAACATCCCTGAATTGATACGAATCCAACTCCGCCTTCTCCCTAGATATAACCCCCATGGAACTCAACACCTTGTACACACCATCAATAAACTCTTGGAGATCCTCTCCCACCTTAGATCCAAGAAATATGAGAGGAGTCATCCTCACAAAATCTCTCAATCTAGAGGTCATATTGATCTCCACAACATTCACCCTAGGTTCCATACTCAAATTTAATTTAATAGTCACAGATCGTACTAAATCAAGCAAAGCCTCTCTAATATCTCTATTACTCAACTCTGGGACATTATCACCTCCATCCACAATAGGGACTTGATCACCTTGGGGAGGCACTTGAGCACCTTGATGAACTTTCTCAACTTGAGATGGAATCTCCTTATGTACATCATTCTCCTCAACTCTCCTAGCTAGTGTCCTCCTCGTATTCATCATCCAGAAATACAAGGAAAACCTGAAGAAAACAGTACTCATACACTTTTACTCTACGTCATGACAAAAGAGTAAAAAAGAAGGGAAAATCTATCACCCTATATCCTCTTGACCATAGATGTGTCGCAACTCACACCGATGTTCAAGACTCTATTAGATGTGACTTGATGAGACTTTTCAATTCCTTAAACTACTTTCACAACCTATGCTCTAATACCAATCTTGTCATGACGTTAATCTTGTATTACAACCATCGTACTTGAATTCTCAGAGGTATTGTACAAGACATTACATATCGTTCATCGCATATACATAGTGAAAAGTAGTGCAAAATTAAAACTTTTCACAAAACATTTCATAGTCTTAAAAATCTCTTTCATATAAAACCATAGGAAATAGTAAGTATCAACCTCATCAATCTTATACACGAGAATACATGGGACGTGGACCATTTAATAAGAATGTAGAAAGACTTAGTCTATTACAACACTTCAACTAGAAATATAAAAGATATTTATGTCCTCGAGTCAAATGAGGACATACATCAACTTCAATTGAATGATGCTACGATCCAAGTCTTGCGTCCCAAATGCTCCTCACAAACCAACAACTGTAGAGATAGATAAGATCATGGAATGAGTACAATCCTGTAACAACCCTAAAAATGGATAAGATAAGAAATGCTTAATATGTCAAGAATGCCTACGATTAGACAAGGGTTCACACAGATTTATGTGTATAGAACCAGACCTTAGAACCCTTGCTACAACCAAGCCACTAACTTGGGAAGTTAGTTGAGATTTAAAAGGTTGGTTCCAACCATGTAGGGCTCTCGAATACGAAGATTTAATCAAATGAGTCTTTATCGGACTTAATAAGAAGAACTCTTAGGTTTGAAGGGTCTAGGGGTAAAATAGTCTTTTTCCTATATAAGAGTAATATCATAAGAAATAAAGTGGAGGGTTAATTTAGGGAGAGAGGGCCGGGATTGAGCCCTTGAAATAAAGTCTTGCTCCACCCGGGTTCGAACCTAAGTGGGAGCAATGAGTTAATGTGATTTTTGTTATTGGTGAATTAATTTAATAAATTAATAATTAATATCTAATTTAAAAAGGAAAATCAGATTTTATTATTATTTATTATTTATTAATTAAGGTTTTTTCAAATTGACTAAGTCTTGCAAACTATCCTAGTTTTAAGAGGCACTATCTCACACAAACTATCTCGCTCTCACGCCTAAATCTCTCTCTCTCTCTCTCTCGTCCAAGAACTTACAAAAAAATATATACAAGCAAGCAAGCTAACTTAAGAAATGAAATTTTTGCATCATCTTCTTGACGGGTTTGTGTTGAAGGTTTAGGGGAGTTTTTGGAATGACTTGGAAGGTGTGGAAAGATACAAAAAGGTATAGGTTTTCTCTCTTGGAATCCTGTCTCCAAGAGAAATTATTTTCTACAAAATTCAACGTATGAAACTAGGGTGTTCCCCTTTATTGTTGAACTCCTTGTTCCTAGTCTCCTTCCGATTTAAATCTAAGTTAGTTAGGAATCATGTTTTTGGTATGGTTGCTACTATCTAAGTGTTAAATATGATGTTCCTTATGATTTTATGTTTGGAAATAGTAAGCATGTCCAATGATGTATACCGAAAATGATGTGGTGCAATGTGTAAAATGTTTGTTGTTGTTCTTCGTTTGAAGTCTTAAAATGGCTTGTTTGATGATTGGAATTATTGTGCATAAGGTGTGTAAATAGTGATGTTAAATGAAGTGTAAGGTGTCTGATCATAAGTGGAAAAACCTAAGCTAAAACAACAATAAATCTACACCTAAGAATGTGTTAAACAATTTGGGAAAGTACCTCAAAACGAACGTATGAATGTTGTTATATAATGGCTGAAAAATTTAATAAAATTTCCAGCAATTGGTGATGGAATTTTCGGCCATAATACTTGAGGTTGAGAGGTTTAAAAGTATATTTAAAACATGTGAGGTCAGTGGGGATTGAACCCAAGACCTCACTACATGAAATCTGGGAAAAAAAAGAGAGGTGTGGGATTCGAACCCACAACCTCTCGGCCAAACAAGACATTAAGAGGGATCTTTGAATTAATAAAAACAATAGGAGAAGTGGGATTCGAAACCACCACCTCTTGGCTGAAGGAGGAGACAAAGAGATAAATTAAAAAGAAAATAAAGTGAGGTTGTGGGGGCTCGATCCCACAACCTCACTGTTAACGCTAAGTAGTTAACTTTTAAAGAAAAATAAAAAAAATACGGAGGCTGTGAGGGTTCGAACCCACAACCTGTAAGTGCCTAAGCAAAATAAAGAAAAAACTAAAGACAAGCTGTGGGGGTTTGATCCCACAACCTCCAAGTTAAGCCGAGATGGACAAGGAAAATAGATAGGAAAATAAAAAGAGGGTTATGGGGGTTAAAACCAACAACCCCTCAGCCAAAGGAGAAAAGTTCTAGAAAAAAAACTAAAAAGAAATGTTGATACTGGGGTTCGATCTAGGATCCAAATGTCATGAGGACTAAAAATAAAATAAAGGAAAAATGTAAGTGTTGTTCAAGGAATTTGAACTTCGGTTCCCTTGACCCAAATTTCTGCATTGGTACATAAATCATATGTGAATTAAATGTTCAATAATAATGTCACCTACTTAGATTGAAATCAAAATCTTGCCATACATACAAGATACAGAAGTCTTGTACTACATAATCTTAGGAAGCTATGAGTCACTTAACAAACTATGAGTGGAGCCTCATGGATTGTATGCATAGACCCTTAAGTCTAGCATACGATTAAAAATAAGTGAACCTTAGATGTATGTAATAAATGATGAAACCCTAGAATGGTAAAGTACTAGTGTAAGATACATTAAATGGCCAAGTGCATTGGCATATACGAAATAAACAATGAAATGATGAAACCTTAGAAGGGTAAAGTAAGTGTGTGAAATACACTAAATGGCCAAGCGCATTGACATATGATGAAATGAATATTCACGTAAAAAGGGTTGAATAATTATAAAGAGTAAATGTGCTAATATTAAAGAATATGGTGACAACATGATTTGAGGCGAATGTAAAAGATGGGAGCAATCTCAAATAACACTAAGTAAATCTTACCAAAACGTATTCACATATGAGAGAGTAAAGTTAATGAAGAGACCAGTCTCTATGAACACTTTAATGAACGTATTAAAATTAACACACTTAATACTAAGGATAAGATGAGAAATCATCGATTGAGCTGTGATGTCCTCATACTAGAAGAGAGCTTCCATGAAGTATGAGTTGAATGAAATGGAACTTTATATTGAGCACCAATAGGCTAGCTATGAGCGGTGATGCCTTCTCTCGGGAACGGATGTTCACGTAATTATCATGAGTTGATAGTGCCAGGCATGCAAGGTATGGGTCTCTTTAAATCTCCTAGTCATTGAACCTATACTACCAATATAGGGATCTAGCGGGGTTCAATTCCCATGTACGCTAGCATGTTTTGGGTCACTTTGGAAGTTGATTCCACCTCTTTTTGGTGTGGGGGAGACACTAGATTTCATGATGCTCACATGATCTATGTCGGTTAAAGTTAAAGTTCCTAATAAATGAATGAGGCCAATCTCAAATGATGCACATAATGAAATGAACGATACCAAATTTGTTAGGATAGGATAATAAAGAGGTGATCTAGACTCAACTAATGACACTAGGTTATTCTTGATCGTTGCACAACAAACCCGATGACAGTCTTAAACTACATCCTAGGTATAGTTGGTGTTCACACTAGCCTATGAAAATGAAATAAAGTATGTATGAATGAATGGAACAGACTCTGTGTTTGTTAATGAAGAATACCTAGTTGAGGTTCCATATGTTAAGCCCTCATTTTGGAAAGTCTTAATGTCAAGTCCATGATTCCATGGTCTGATGACATATGATATGTGCTATGAGTAAGATGTTATGTGCTATACTCAATATGATGTGTGCTATGTCTAAGATGTTATGTGTTGTATGCAATATGATATGTATGATGATGCATGTTACTCTCATGGAATGACTTTCCTGATCCAAATATGGAAAGTTCACTAACTTTCCTAATCCCAATTTGGCAAATCTACTGACTTGACTTTTCATAATCATGTTGTTAGGAAAGAGCTATTCTTACTCATGCATGTCCTTGGTGTATGCTTGCATATACCCATACTTAGTACAAGTGTGTACTAATCCCATACAAATCTATTTTTTTAGGTGCAGGCACAGGTGGACGCTATTGTTTACAGGTTGATGTACAACTATCCAGACGTGGCGCTTTTATCCGGACATGGTAGGCCCTCATGCTTTCGAGGATGTCTACCGTGAATATCTAGATTAGATATAGGCTTTAGCTAGTAGAGTATGTTTCACTAGTGTTTCTTTAAACTTTCATTTCGGACTTTGTATTGGAGCCATTTTGGCAAAAATACTTTAAATGAAATTATGAACTGTTTCTTTCATTTGATTATCTCTATATTAGTGTTTTTTGGCAGCACATGGAGGGTGTGGAAAGCTACAACAAGGTATGGGTTTTCTCTCTTTGAATCCTTTTTCTAAAAGAAATTTCTATCTACAAAATTCAACGTATGAATCTAGGGCTGTCCAATTTATTGTTGAACTCCTTGTCCCTAGTCTCCTTCCGATTTCGATCTAATTTAGTTTAAAAACCATGTTTTTGGTATGGTTGCTGGTATCTAAGTGTGAAATATGATGTTACTTATGATTTTATGCTTGGAAATAGTAAGCAAGTTCAATGATGTCAACCGAAATGATGTGGTGCAATATATAAAATGTTTGTTGTTTATCTTCGTTTGAAGTCTTAAATTGGCTGGTTTGATGATTGGAATTATTGTTCATAAGGTGTGTAAATAGTGATGTTAAATGATGTGTAAGGTGGCTGATCTTAAGTGGAAAAATCTAAGCTAAAACAACAACGAATCTACACCTAAGAGTTCGTTAAACAAATTGTTAAAGTACCTCAAAACGAACGTATAAATGTTGTTAAATAAAATCTAGAAAATTTAATATAATTTCCAGCACTTGGTGATGTAAGTTTCGGTTAGAATACTTGAGGTTGAAAGGTTTAAAAATATATTTAAATCATATGAGATCAGTGGGGATTGAACCCAACACCTCACTACATGAAAGCTGGAAAAAAGTGAGAGGTGTGGGATTCGAACACACAATCTCTCGGCCTAACAAGAGATTAAGAGGGGAATTTTAAATTAATAAAAATAATTGGAGGAGTGGGATTCAAACCCACCACCTTCTGGGTGAAGGAAGAGAAAAAGATAGAAATAAAAAAAATTAAGTGAGGTTGTGGGGGCTCGATCCCACAACCTCACTTCCAACGCTTAAGTAGTGAACTTTTAAATGAAACTAAAACCGACAAGGAGGCTGTGGGGGTTCGAACCCACAGCCTATATGTCCGAAGAGAAATAAAGAAAAGAATCAAGAGAGAATGTGGGGGTTTGATCCAACAACCTCCAATTTAAGCCGAAATGGACAACGAAAATAGATAGGAAAAAAAGGGGGCTTGTAGGGTTTCGAACCCACAACCCCTCATCCAAAGCAGTAAAGTTGTAGAAAAAAAACTAAAAAGAAATGTTGATATTGGGGTTCAATCTAGGGACCCAATATCAAGAGGACTAAAAATAAAATAAAGGAAAAATGTAAGTGTTGTTCAAGGAATTTTAACTTGGTTTCCCTTGACCCAAATTTCCACATTGATAAATAAATCAAACGTGAATCAAATGTTCAAGAATAATGTCACCTAATAAGATCGAATTTGAAATCTTCGCATACATGCAAGATACAGAAGGCTTGTACGATATAATCTTAGGAAGCTATGATACACTTAACAAACTATGAATGAAGCCTCATGGATTGTATGTATAGACCCATAAGCCTAGCATACAATTAAAAATAAGTGAACCTAAGATGTAAGTAATGAAATGATGAAACCCTAGAATGGTTAAGTACTAGTGTAAAATACATTAAATGGCCAAGTGCATTGGCATATGACGAAATGAACAATGAAATGATGAAATGAACAATGAAATGATGAAACCCTAAAAGGGTTAACCAAGAGTTTGAAACACATTAAATGGCCAAGTGCATTGGCATATCATGGAATGTACATTCACGTAAACATGGGTGAGTAATTATGAAGAGAAAATGTGCTAATGTTAAAGAATGTGGTGACAACATTTTTTGAGGCTAATGTAAAAGATGGGAGCAATATCAAATGATCCTAACTAAGTGTTACCAAAACGTACTCACATATGAGAGCGTAAACTTAATGAAGAGATCAGTCTCTACGAATACTCTAATGAAAGTATTGAGATTAACACACTTAGTATTAATGATGAGATGAGAAATCATCTATTGAGCTGTGTTGTCCTCTTACTAGAAGGCAACTGCCACGACATTTGAGTTTAATGAAATGGAACTTTATAATGAGCACATACTTACTAGCTATGAACGGTGACGCCTTATTTAGAGAAGGCGGAGGTTCATATAACTCTCATGAGATGATACTGTCTAGCATGCCGGGTATGGGTCTCCTTATATCTCCTAGTCTTCGAACCTATACTGCCAATATAGGGATCTAGCGGGGTTCAATTCCAATGTATGCTAACATGTTTTGGGTCACTTTGGCCGGTGATTCTAGCTCTTTTTGGTGTGGGGGACACACTGGATTTCCTGATACTCACATGATACATGTCGGGTAAAGTTAAAGTTCTCAATGAATGAGTGAGGCCAACTTTAAATGATGTACATAATGAAATAAAGATACCAAAGGTGTTAGGATAGGATAATCAAGAGATGAGCTAGACTGAAGTAATGAGACTAGGTTATTCTTAATCATTGCACAAAAAACTCGATATAAGTCTTCAACTACATCCTAGGTATAGATGGTGTTCACACTAGCCTATGAACGAAATGAAATGAAGTACGTATGAATGAATGAATTACACTCTGTGTTTGTTAATGAAGACTCCCTAGTCGAGGTCCCATATGTTGAGCCTTTAATTTGAAAAGTCTTAATGTCAAGTCCATTATTCCAAGTTCTAATGACATATGATATGTGTTATGTCCTTGATTCCAAGTTTACTAACTTTTATAATCCGAATTTGGCAAGTCTACAAACTTGACTTTCCATAATCATGTTGTTAGGAAAGAGCTATTCTTACTGATGCATGTCTTTGGTGTGTGCTTGCATACACCAATACATAGTACAACTGTGCACCAATCCCATACAACTTTATATTTTTACATGCAGGCACAGGGGGACGCTAGAGTTTACAGGTTGACGTACAACTATCTGGACGTGGCGCTTTCATCCAGACTTGGTAGGCCCTTATGCTTTCGAGGATGTCTACCGTGATTATCTAGCTTACATATAGGCTTTACCTAGTGGAGTATGTTTTGCTAGTGTTTCTTTCCACATTCATTTAATAGTTTGTATTGGTGACGTTATGGAAAAAATACTTTTAATCAATCATGAAAACTACTTATAATAAGACACATATACACTTACAAGACATCAATCATATGAACATGAGATTCTTCTACCAAAGGTAATTCCAAGTCTCACTTGAGTGAGCTGTGAAGTGACCGCTCATACAATCCCTTACACACAAACTTAAGAGATCCTATAGAGTACCTAACATAGAATTATACTCACTTGATACAACAAAAACTACATAATATGACATTCTCTTTCCAAAGGCTATCAAAAGACCCACTTAAGTAAATCAAGAAGATAACGTCCATGATTGACCTCTTCAAGATTACCTAAGTAATCCTTAAGACTACCTAAGTATAGATCATATCTACATAATCAAACATCTTCCCTAACTAGAGTCATTCTTAAGACTTCTTTAGTTAAGATAAGAAGTGACCAGTCCTATGTCCCCTTCACACTTAAACTAGACAACCCTGAACTACTCTAGATAAGAACTTACTCATTAACATACTTTCTTACTTAAGTCATTATATTAGTTGTTTCATTTAAGATACATTCATCACAAAAAGGAAAATCAAGTAATGGTCTTGGACAAGACCTAGAGACTCCCACTAACGCCTTCAAAGACTATTGTGCAATGTCTAAATAGCGTCCCATACCACCACCTAAACTTCATAGAGCTTCTATAATGCTTGCAAGTATCTCACATGATGAGAATAGGCAATAACCGACATAGACCATGATACCAAGACATAGAATCAAGAAATCTAACCTACTCGGTTGAGGGTGTTCTACTTGCCAATGGTAGAACTAAGACACATCCCATGTAGGCACATGGTTAAGGAATATGAAGGGCATGCTTTGTACTCTAGTCTCAATATTTAACTAGAACTACTCCAGTTATCATAATCACATGGTGGTAGCCTTTGTTCTAATAGAGTGATTCACACTTAAGGTTCATATAAAGGGGTTCTATATCAAGTTCATACAATTAAATTTATCCTAACAAAATGGTCCCTTAAGGTTACGTGAAAATGGAGACAAGAAGCTCATGATGACTTTCCTAAGGTTAGATATAATAAGCATTAAAATTTACCTTCTTCTCCCCCATGCCTTGAAACAACACCCCTTCTAAGAAATTACATCTAGAATACCGTCAGACAAGGAAAATTAGAGAGAGAGATCATATGAAGTTAAATACTTTGGCATGACACGATATGAATGAAGAATGTGAAATTTTATTGTCCTATAGCCTCTCTCTCATAGATGTGTCATGACTCACACCGATGAACAACACTCTACTAGACGTGGATCGTGAGACATAAAGCATAATATCATTTTTATAACCTTATGCTCTGATACCAAGTTTTTTACGACCCGAGAGCACCCCTTAGTGGTAACACGGCCTACTCAAACTCTCAGAGGTATTATACAAGCTATCAGCATTCATTCATCGCATTATCATAAAAAATGACTGGAATTTAAAACTTTTTCATAATATAACACAAGACTAAAAAGTCATCTCCTTTAACCATTAATACAAAGTTAGGATACAATGTCTCATCTTTCCGTCTTAGATATGACTTTAATATAATAGGGACAAAACCCTTACAATTCAAAAAGAACATTACTAGTCTATTACATGAACTTAAAGAATCTCTTAACATAAAGGTCATTGAATTATTAAGGACACACCGAAACATGGGAATAGTAATCCAACCTCTTCATTCTAGGAAAGATACTTTAACCATCACCACCTACACATAGTGTAAAAAGATAAAGAAGAATGATATTAGTACACGAATGCACTAAGTATGATAACCATGCAAAACCATACTTTAAAGAGGAAATTTAGTTGGAAACTATGCCTAATGTCATTTTAAATAAACTTTAATAAAATGATTAAATAATAAAAATATAGCTCACATACATCATAATACATCTGGATACCATTCAAAACAACATATAAATCAATTTATCACATTTGTGTTACAACCCTCAAAATGAAATAGGATGAACTAGAGTTTCACAAGAGTTTTAGGGGGTGGTTGCTTTTTGATTTAATGTTAAAATGAGTTGATAGGTCAATTTGGTAATGTTTGAGGTCTAATGTGAAGGAACAACCAAGAATTTAGGAGACTAGTCATTTGTGTGCTAGTGTGTTCTACTGTGTTGTTGTTGAATTGAATGTGTTGTTTGAGGTTTAATAGGTGTAGAATAACCTTATTACCTTGATTGTCATGTTAATGGGTTAAACGTCATGGTACGACTGCCTAAAGACCACTCTAAGGGTCCTTGAGGAGGACCCTAAGTAAAACCCCAAAACTGTAAAAATGATGTGACCTACGGCCATGACTTATAGACAGACGATCGACTTACAGGGTGTGAGTGACCTCTGTATGTTCTGCCTTAATCTAAGGAGAAATTCTCACATGTTGGAACCTCAGACACCTTTGATGACGCAACAATACGGGCCATCAATCCACCCACGGTCTGTAGTGGGTGTCATAAGTGGCAACCTACAATTCTGAATTTGAGTCGGCCAATCCAAGGGTGGTTTGGTAAATCCACCCTTGCCTAATTAAATATTGGTTCATTTATTTTGGTTTATTTTTGTATATTAAGAGGTTTAATACATTAAATTTGTCAATTATAATTCGCTATTCACTTTTCCTAAAATCAAAACCCTTCCCTCCCTAATGTTCTCCCAAAACTCCATGGAAGCATTAGATCGAGATGGAGCTAGGGTTGTTGATTCTGACGTATTTATTCTTAAATTCTCTTGGTATTTCATATAATAAGGTATGGGATTTTTTCTATATAAGGTTATGTATCACCTTAATCCAATTTCAATGTTTATGGAAAAGTTCAATTATCACTCTTAACTCAAGGGTTCTTGTATGAAACGATTTCAAACAATCAGATATGATATTTTAGATGTTCAATTGATGTTTTGCAGTGAAAATATCCATTAAACATTAATCACCTCAAATCCCTAAATTTGCCTAATGGATTGAGTTTATTTCTTATGATCTAATGTTGATGGAGTTGTGATTATAATGAGTTGTAAAGTTGATTTCTATTGTAATTATGATAATATATTGTGAATTGTTGGGCCTGTTAAAAAATGTTAATCTTGGATATTGGAAGTAGGTAAGTTGACCTAATTCCCTGCTAATGTAGAATTTATATAAATTTTCTATTGTCTTGTGTGGTCCACTTATGGTGGAAGTGTTTACTTCATTTTGTTATCGTGATCATGGACTTGTCGGCATTATTATGTGAACTGTAGTAGTATCATGTTATGGTATATGTGAAGGTATAATGTGATATTAGTGACCTTCCTTGAATGACAAGTGAGGTATTATAGAGCATGTCTTGAACCGATAGACTTAAGAATGATGCCCCTTCTTGCTGAGTCTAAAACCCTAAGTGAATGTAAAAATATTGAATATGAAAAGAAGGTTTATAATGAAATGAATCGGATACATCTACCATTGTAACTATTTTATGAATGAACTATCCTAATGAATATTGATGGACAACCCTTGTGGACTCTTCTTGAAAATTTAATTATGAGTTGGTAGGGCATAGAGATGGTAACTTCTCAAATAAGCCCATGTGCATGAATTTACTTTATGAGAACCAAATCAAAGCTACTTGAAGTATGACACTACAGTAAAAGGAAGCCTTTTGATATACCTTAAACGATGTGCCTACATGGGATGTTTTAAATGCCTATTCTCATCATGCAAATGTTAACTCTACTTATAGGAAAGGTTTTATGATGTGTAGGTCGTAGTATGGGATGCTATTAACGATGACACGGGTAGGCCTCGAAGATGGTAAAGTGAGTCCCCTATGTCTTCTAAGACCATTATGTGGAATCCCCTATTCTCTTAATTGTCTCCTAAATGGATTAATTAATAGTATTCACTTAGTAAAAGTATGTGAATATAAAGGTTCTTCTCTGGAGTGGCTTTGTGGAACACTCAATAAAGTGTGCTAGAAGAAGGTGTATGAGTAGTCTCTTCATGTCTTACTTAGGTGGGTCTTAGAGTAAATTAGATAAAGAGTCCAAATGGTGAAATGACTTACTTTATGAATATGGAATTAAATGGTATATGTTGATGATAGTTTAATATGTCATATATGTGAATGTTGAGTTGTATTGTGTCTTTTAAACTATTCCGATGAAAGTATTTATCAAAATGTCATGAAAGCATGTTTCTTTACTAGATTTCTCTTTTTGCATGATTTTGGATAGCTTACATACTTAGTGCTTAGTGTGATACCCCCTTCTTTTCCCCTTTTGACTAAAAAGTGTAGGTGTTGGAGGTTTAGTCTCTATTTTGAGTCTTTTATGGGCTTAGTTTTAAGTGTTGTTCTCAAAAAGTTATTAGATGATTTAATGAGACATATTGTAATGTTAGATGTTATAAAATCCCCCGCTTGCTATTTAATGAAAGTACTCTTTGTATGTGAATAATGTTTGAAATTATTTTTTATTTTTAAGTATCGTATGCAACGAATGATCCATGTGGATTTTACGAGATCTTTGAGAGGTCGAACACGCTGGTTTACGACTAGGGAGTGCTCGTGATAATTTGAGAAACACTTAATGCCTCCAATACATTAATTTTCCCTTTTACATTAACTTCTTACCTCAAGCAACCCTCAAGTAATACTTAGTGCGATGTACGAATAGTATCCCATTCCACCATCCATACCAAAGTATAACCTTAAGGTCACCAAAGGTGAACTTTCACAAAACCTTCATTAAGATATAAGCACATCATACACATAACCCTCACATAAGAACCATCTCCTAATACAACCCCTAGTCACACTAGAGAAATGTGAACATAACATTCCATAATTCTACTTACACTTACTGTTTGTAGGAAGCCGTCCTAGACTAGGCACATCATATTCATCAAGTCACATTATTTTAATTTATCATTGGACATAGGACCCACATACTTTATTAATGGTCACATAAGAACTCATTTATTCAATACATCTTATTCATAACTCATTTAGTTCATATCATGGGTAAAGTACCATCATAGTCCCTTCATACGACTACTTCTGCAATGTACACATGGAGTCTCGTATCTCCACATAAACTAAGAAAACCCAATAGGAATCCATAAGTGTGATTAATATAAATAATAATAATTCATGTATTGACATAAGTAAAGTCAACCTTAACATGAATTCATATCAACATACAAGAACCATAGTCCTTATTACATAAAAAACCCTAATCATAACTTCCCTTGAAGTCAACTTCTACAATGCATAAGTAGGGTACATATTCCTATCTTCACTAAGTAACTCTTCAAGAAATCATGACTAGAGTTCATTCTTTTATCTTAATTTATTTCTTAACATTAATAATACATTCCCATAACAGACATAGACTATGTGAGCTACTTGGAATCCGATGTTATACCCCTACACCGAAAAGAGGGGGTACCACTTTCCAATGTAGAACCTACATACATAATAGTTATCTAAGTTGATTCACCAAATGTCTTAACTTATTTCTTAACATTAAGAATACATTCCCATAACAAACATAGAGTATGTGAGCTACTTGGAATCCGTTGTTCTACCCCTATACCGAAAAGAGGGGGTACCATTTTCCAACGTAGAACCTACACACATAAAAGTTACCTAAGTTGATCCACTACTCTAAGACCTACAAAGGCACATACTTATTGAAGAAGGAGATTTCTACTAGAAACCCAAACTTGCTAACGTAAAAGGCTACCATCTCATAAGACAACACAAGTCCTTACGAACCCGAACTTGCTAAATGTAAAATCCAACTTGCTAAACGTATCTCATTTTAATGTTCACTCAGTGCTAAGCTCAAAATTCTTTTTTAAAACATCTTCGAGCCTTTGCGTAACATTATTCATAAAATAGGCTGTAGATACTTCATTCCCTTACATATCATATAGCTCAAAGACTTCTAAGATGAGAATGACCTTTCATCATAGAACCTATTTTGTATTAGAATGTCCTTTCACATAAATATAACATTCAAAATTTAGTCTAGTTTAGAGAATAATTGAGGAAAACATTGAAGAGAATCACTTTCAGTCGATTATCATTAACCTAATTCATTCATACATTCATATGTGTATACATATGTGATAAATACTTTCACATAAACACATATATGCAACAACTTGTCATACCTTGCTAGTCATATACTTTTCATGCATGATAAGATTTATGGATGCATACTAGAATTATCCTTTCAATTAACACCATAAACATATCATATTCATAATTATGCATGGGGAGTGTGTGTGTGCATATTGGTCATCACAATTGCATAATAGCGACAACATTGTCATTGAGGAAACTTCTCTTCAAGGGATCCCAAAACATTCAGAATATCCCCTAGTCGTGAACAATTAACATAAAATGCCTTTAGGAATTTTAGGCTGCACACCCACACTTTATCGTAGGAGACATAACCACATTCAACATTAAATAGTGAACTCCTAACATGTATAAGATCACACATTGATATAGGGGTCACATAGGTAGGAATCATTCCACAATAGTACTTAACATAACCAATCATGTAGACCATACGTTACAGTAACATTATCATCCACCTAATTCTTCTTATTATCAATACACCTTAATCATGATACTAACATTGAGGAGTACATACATAATCTTCATGGTACACCTTCATACTCATGATAATCATAATAACAATTCACTTTACATATATTACCCTCAATTCCAAGATCACAACATGTATAAAAATACAAGAAGCAAATACTTCCACCATAAGTGGATCAAACCATATAACATCAATTCCTATACTATAGCTAAGAAGTAAGGTCAATTTACCATTTCTCCTAGTCATGATCAACACAGATCAATCCTCAATAATTCATAATCAATAGCTAAATATAGTCATAGCATTCAATAATACATCACAATGTAAGTTTAATTCCATTAACATCCAATCAAGATCATAAAACCCACTTTATAGGTAAATTGAGAGTTTAGGGAGAAAAGGGATTCGTCAAGGAATTTCATTGAGAATAATCGTAAAAACCTTGACTCAACATTAATTAATCATTACAATGAACCCATGTTTACATTGGAAATTGAGAAACTTGATAATTGAAACACTTTGGAAAATATTTGATAGAACTCCTTGAATAAAAGGTTATTCAAGAATCAAGAGTTACCATACCTTATAGGTTGAATGACCACCAAAATTATAGAAGACATCAGTTGATAACTCATCTCCTAGCTTGATCTCGAGCTTGACCTCCAACGGAGTTTTGAGAGAATCTATTTTGGGAGGAAAGGGTTTAATTTGAGGAATGAATTCTAATTAATGGTTTCTATGTTTTAATAATCTTAAACTACCCTCAAATAGGTAAAATAACCGTCTACAATTTAATTAGAATGTGGGGTTAATTTATCAATTAACCTCTTAAGTGGCCGAGACTAGGCAATGTGATTTTCATTGACAACCATCATTGATGGACCATCAATGGATTGACGGTCCTGTACTTGTAATTAATTAGTCAAGAGGGAATCCGGATCTTGAGTGAACCTCGACGTCATGCCAGCATGGAGATATTTTTTTGTTATGTTCAACCCCTTTTTAAGAGCTAGTCTAGGAAATAGCCATTTAAAAAGATGGAATTAGGTTTTGGAGGTAGGTCAGAAACCTCAGTGAAGGTCAATGAACGTGAGGATGATATTTGATAGGGGAATGCTTTAATTTGGTATCTTTAGTATATGTTGGTTAGAACGTCTCAAGACCTGATTTCTAGAGATGCGAGTAGCAATGGTTGGACAATCCTAAATGTTGCATTCATGATTTTTCATCCATTGATAAAAGAAAAAATTCCATTATGTATATAGTTTCATATAAATTTAACACAACACTATGTTCTTGTATGGACATGTGTCTTTGCAGCTTTCACTTTTCAAGCATTTGTTATTCAAGTCTAGGTCTTGTTTTGAATGATAGTTATCTTTTCGCATTATTGATTAAGTTTGTCACCCAACAAAGGACCATACATATGACTGGTCTGATTTTTTAATATGATTATTGAGTTGCCTTTTATTTTTTCTTACCTTGAGAAGAGGAAATATTGTTTGTTGTTTTCATGCAGGTTGTTTGAGTTTTATGGTCATGAAGATAATATAAAATTTGTGTGCAAGGAGTTTCCTCTCCAAAATGTTGGTCCATGAAAAGGCATGGCCTTTAGTGTTGATTTCTCCAAATTAGTCACATGCGGAATAGTAAGAAATTTTATGAAAAATATATGTCTCCTATATTTCATCAGGATATTGCCTTGTTTTCATGACTTTGTATTACATTGAATCTTGAAGGATGGATATTTTAGATATTTTTTGTGGCCAACCATGCTCATTATTGTGGGTGAACCTAAAGCTCACAAGTTTTTCACGAGACATGGATTTTAGGTATAATTAGTTTTACTCAGATTATAGTTGTACATAATCCTCTGTTATTTGTCATATGTGAGAACTTACTTGATATGATCTCCGGGGACCTATAACTTCAGGGTCTGTGCACTTGAGTTTATTAGTGATTCATCTTGTTCTCTTACTTTTTTCACACTTAAGTGCTGAAAACGTCGATTATACTCTAAAGAAAATAACTGATGGAAAAATGAAGTGAAGGATATTAGTCTTGTGTCTTTTAACAATTAGGATATAGAGTTTTCACTTTAAAGATCAGAATGAAATGCTTTTTTTCATAAAATTATAGTCCCATGTGAATTTTATCTTTTCTGTTCATCTGTTATGCATCAAACAAAGTTGTCAAATTGTTGTTGCATCTTTGTGTGATCTTATCTGAGTGTTTAAAGTAGTTTGTTCTCATGTGAAATTGAAAGTGAATAAGGAGACGAACGGTGTTGCAGGGTTATATCTTGGAGGTGAATTTTGTGACATTTAAAGCTAAATTAACTGAATTTGAATACAGAATTACACGTTATCCATTATTTGTTATATTTAATAAGTGAGAAACGTCATAGAACAACTAAACATTGATATTTCAAGAGCGATACTCTTTATATTTTTAAGTGTGAATCTAATTTTTGAATATGATCATGAACTCTTCCTTGATTTTTTTTTCAAAATATTTAAGAATAAAGAATTTATTGTGCCTTTGAATGAATTTGCAGAAATGATACTTAATCAATAGATTATGGAATCTTAAGAATTATTGTTCCCATGATTTTCTTGATCAAGTTTTTTAATGTCTTTTCCTATTTTTATATCTATACAACTTAGATTCAGAGTTCTTAGCTTCTACGTCCACTAATGGTGCCGCCATAATATGGAACACAAAGGGATGGTATGCCAGTATCTTTGTCACGAAATACAGTATGTTTTTTTCCACTACTGTGTATAAAGTTATTCTAAATTCTGGAATTACTTAATGCAGTTATAAATTGAGATTGTGTAATTTTTCTTATTGAAAACATTGTGTAACTATCCGAAATTGTGTAAACAAAACAGGTAATAAGATATTGATTGCGCTTTGGAACATCATCACATGGAAGAAAATTGTACATAAAAGCCATAGGTATGCACTGTTGAAACTAAAAGAATTTGACATCAATTTTGCAATTTTGAATCTTCAATAAAGTATTTTTTTACATGGATGTTGGATAAATCATTGAGTTGATTTTACATTTGAAGTTTCATGATAATATAGGCCAAAATGAGGGTAGAAAGGTGACCTAAAACAGAGTAACATTTGGTTAGTTTTGCCCTTCCCTTGGAGTTAGTATAAGATTCCATCAAATTAATTTGAAGTGTTCTCATCTTTAAAAAACATCATATTTTTTTGAACTTTTTTCATGAATAAGTTATTTAACTACTCTTGACATGCATTCATTTTAATAAGTGTCTCCCCTCCCATACATAGCTTTTGATATTTAACAACTAGGGGTGGCTTGCCTCTTCCCGATGAATAGGTTTTTCCCCATTTTTTAGGTAATACAAATTTAGTGTCATTTAATAGGTAATATTATTTAATTTAGCATCTCGAATTAGATTGAGTTGCCATTTTTTCTTCTTTGACCATAACACAAAATAAACTATGACCATTGTTCCAGAAACACACCTCTCTTTTATGGGGGTTCTATTACCCCTTTGAACCATTTTAAAGTGTTATTTACATCCATCAGTGCTGAGGTGGTACAAAGAGTGTGCTCTCTCACTCGGAGGCAAGTTAGGGGTGAAAAAGAGTTTAGAATATGATTTTTTTGGACACTTAATTCATTAACATTAAAACATAAGTCGATATCTTTTTAATTATTTTCCTTTCTTTCTTTGTGAAATAGAGTTGAATTCATATTTTTTAAAATTTTCTAGAACTCAAATTGATTATTTAACATGCTCACCACGTATAGAAGTCGCTGATGCAATTTTTTGGGTGTTTTCCCATCTATTTATTCTACTAAACCATCTTCCTCTTTCTCACACACATACTCCATTAAGGAAAAACCTTATCCCCACAGAAAAAGCGGAATCCTTCTTATCATGTTTAAGTGTGTGTTTGTTACACTTTAAAATAGTTTGGGGTTGTAAAATAGTATATAAGGTGGTAATAGTGCAAAGATAAAGTGTCCATGGAACTTCGGTCGTAGTTCAGTGTGCTACTTACACATTATCTCTCATTAATAGCTGATAGAAATGATGTAGATTGTGAAATATTACTATCCCTATCAGTTTAGAAGAGTTGCTCTTTCAAACAGTGTGTGGATTTTTTTTAATTCCTGAGAAAATTTCAATTTTAGTATTAAACTATAAAAGGAAAACCTATAGTTATTTACTTCTTTTCCATTTTTGTTTTTGTTTTGACTTGACTAAACATTTATGTGCGCATTTCTGAACTCAACAAATCAGAAACATAAAACATTAGAAGAAATAAAAAATAAGTTTCAAATAAAAAATTTAATGATCAGGAATAATAGTTTTAAACAAAAAAAGATGTGCCATATCTAGAATTTATTCTTGAAACTTTTTTTGCTTATGTGATCCATTAAAATTCAGGCGTGTAGTTTTTGCTTATGTCAACCCCCGTTTTATTTCTTAAGAAGACTATTCCAACAACCCCGTGCATTCATATAATTTGTAACCTGCTTTATTCTGCATAGGCTTTAACGACACCACCCTATTTGCATTTCTATCTACTGCAGCGTTTAGTTTACTGATGTATTGATATAAATCTGTGCTTGTTATTTAAATGCTGGGAAAGCAAACATGACGATGCTGTGTTATTGATGTGACTAATATCGAGATCTCCTCTTTGCACAAGAGGATACACTTGGGTACTAATATTACTTCGTTGGAGGTTTTTTTTAGTGAAAGGTATGTGCAATTCTAGCTATAATTTTCTATGAAGAATTGAACCGCTGTCATTCGTCTTCTTATCTAAAGCCTATGTCTTCTCTTTTAGGAGTCATGTTTTTCCGGGAATTCTAAATTGTGTTAGCCTTGTTTTTTTTCTCCACAAGATATGTCTGGAGAAATATAAAAGGATTTTGAAGTAGATGTTACTCGTGATTTAAGGGTTAAAAGGGAAGCTTTTGTTCAGGTCTTGTACGTAGTACATACGACTTTACTAATGACAAGAACCTTTTATGAATATTTGTAGTGTTGAACTACTTTTGCATGCATTAGTGCACCGGTCACAATAACTGATTATTTACACTAGAAAATCAGAGTCAATATAAGAGATGAGAACACGAAGATAAAATAAACCTCTTGAAAAAGATCTAGCTCAAACATGAAATAATGTTGATCATTGTAATATTTATCTTAATTTATAGGCTTAAATAAAGTTTTTACCAATGGTTTGCAGTGTTGACAGAGTCGTTTCTGAACCTTCATTTATAAATAAGAGAAAGCATAAAAATAAAAGCATCAAACACAACCAAATAAATCACATATGATACACAAACTAACATCTAGAACTATTTACTAAGTTATACATACATGCCTTAGCAAGGAAATGAATATGCATTTAAATGATTTTGTATACACTCATTCACCGTGTACATTTTGCACAGAAAGATTACGACGCCAAGTTGTTATTGTTCTACATCTTATGTGTAACGTCTTTGTGATGCATGATGACATGATTTGTTCATTTATTGCATTACTTGTGTAATGCGCCATTTGAGAATTTCAATTATGATTGACATTAGATTTAACATGTTAATTGGTTCATTATCATATTCATTAGATTGTCTGAAAAATGTGGATCAATTGAAATTTTTTATTTGGACAAGTCCCTAAAGTGATGTTTTCACTAAGAAATAGTGAATTTTACTTCTCTCTTATAATTGTTTTTTAAAAGTAGGGCTACTATGGAAGGTAATGATGAAATATGAAGTTCTTAATGTTGAAAAAACTGTGTTATTGGTCTTCCTTATAAGAGATCTATACTGAAGTATGTAATTTTTAGGAAGAAAATTTGAAACAAAGCGCAAGAAATTTATTGGTATAAGACATAAGAGGGGAGAAAATTTAGGAGTGAAAGAAATGAAGAATGAGTTTGTGTCTATTTATTTGTGTCATAAATTTAGTTCTAGAAAAATATTATAATATATATAGTTTCTAGGATAATCATGTAGCTTATGGAGAAAATTATCCACTTGAAAAATGTTTTGAAAAATATAAAAATATAATTTATAGAATTTTAAAATAATTTATATATGAAATTATCATATTATGTTGGTTGTCCTCCACCTCATACTTCTACATAATAGAAAAATACCAAACATAGCCGGACAACTTAAAATATAAACCAAACTTACATTAGTCCAATATTGATATTAAAAGGTTTGAAATCAAATAAAATTAAAAAATTGATTATATATTTTAATTAAGAACTAATCTTTTATAATCTAATAAACATTTTAGATTTATTTTACGTGCAAATATACCATCCTTTTCATCTTACTTGTAAAGTTTTTTTTAACATCTTTTAAAACATATATTTTTTAATATTGAAACTAATTTTATTTATTATTTAATTTCAATCTAATATATATTATTAATTTAGCAAACTCATTTCTTTTCAGATATATTAATTAGATCCAGAATAAAGTGAAAGTATATAATTATATTTTTAAATAATGAACTTTTTGTATATTAAAGTAGGCATATTTATTAAATATAATGAATAAAAAATATAAAAAATTAAATTACATAATAGTAGGATAGAGTAATGGGTAGATATCACAATACCTTATAAAACGTGATGTATTAACAAAATGAGTTAATAGTAAGAACAATAACTTAAGATATTTCTAGAACTATTTAGTTTTCTTGTCATCATTCTTGATAGATTTTTGTTTGCGTGAAGCTATATGTTTACTTTTGATCAACATTCACTTCGTATATAGAAAGACGTTTCTAGAATTATTAATTTTTCTTACTATCTTTCTTAAAAATACATTTTTGGTATAATCAAATTTACATTTTTAGTTTTTGTTACCCTAAATGCATATATATGATCCTATTATTTTTTATTTGTAACATTACTATTTAACATCTTTTTATTCAATTTCTATGTAATATATAATATTAATGTTTTATCACACTTTTTTCTTTTCAGTATTAATTAGAGTCAAAATAAAGGTGAAAAAAATTAATTCATAATGAATCTTTATATAAGGGTAGATATTTTTATAAGCATAACTAGTAGAAAAAAATATTTAGAATTAAATTAAACTAATAGTAAAATATATACATCACTCTTCTATAAAGTCGAATATATACACATATATATATATATATATATCCATTATTATAGGGGAAACTTCAATAATGAATGATCATGTATATAATAGAAGTCATTCTAAAGAAACGTTACTTTGATTTACGTTTTAATTGTAAAGTATGTCACAATGCAATGACTTATAAAATGATACTGACAATTATGTTTTTTGTTTGTTAACTATGCAAGATTTTTGTCTTTTGGTCATTGAATTTTTGTTCTGTCACATATAACATAAAATAGTACTCAGAACTATATTTATACTAGTTTAATAAAATTTTATAAAAGTGTATTATTCTACTGAATTGATTTTAATAATGACTTATATTTTTGTCAAAATCAAAATATAATGCCTAAAATTTCAACTTGGAACCTCAAAGTGAGATTTGAACCGCTCAACCACTAAGCCAACCTTTAAAATTACATTTAGGAGGATCAAAATCAATATATGGACATAATATTCTTTAGATTATCTTACATATACTATGCAATGTTATGCTGAACGGGTCTAGATGAACCCCATTGAGTACCTCTAGATCCACCGCAAGAGCAAACACTTAGACCGGTATCCAAGGATAACGGTCCAAGAGAGAAGAAGAAAATGAAAAACAAAAACCATAACAAAGTAGATACATAGGAAAATAGTGAAAATAAGACAAAGTTATATATACAACCCCCAAACGAGGATAAAATGCAATATATGGTCCATCCAAAAAACTAGTTGATGCTAGTAGAAAGATACCACAAAAGATTCAGTACATGACTACATATATACAGAAAACACACATTATCCCAAAATACCAAAAAGGAATATCGGACAAATATGCCCCCGAACTATCATAAATGGTATGTCAATACCCTCTGTTATACTTTAAGGTTGTATTTACCCTTACCGTCAATATTTTAGTTTGTGCATACCCTTGAACTAACTGCGGGACATGTGGCTACATCTCAATAATTTACCTAATATTTATGTTTTTATCTGAAATTGTAAGAACGAAATCACCCATCTTCCCTAACCCATTCAAAACCCAAATCAAAACCTATTTTCCATATCAATTTCATTCAAATAACGCTCATTGTTCATCTTCTTCTCTTCTATAATTCTTAAAAAATTTGTCGCAAAAATAAATTTCTTTACTAACATTAGCCATTTTTTGTGTGTTTTAGAGTTCATGGATGATTGGGCACAAAATCATCAAGCTAATTTTGTGATTGACCATAATCTTCGTCGCCGCCTTATTCTCCGAAGTTCATACAACTATTTTAAATCATTAGAAATGAAATTTGTGACGTTTCTCTTGATAAAATGCAGTGATTTTTGTCGGTTGTGTTCGCCTCAAAGAGGCGCCCAACTAGGCATTGACCTTACTCATTAAGACCACTGGAAAACCGTCGTCAACGACCACTAGTGGTATACCAGAGTTCAAACTTTTTTAATGAAGAAAAATTTCTTGATGTTTGAATTTTCATCTGTTGAAAAGAAAATTTGGTTTCAGTCTTTGAAACAAACTGTGTCCTTACAATGATGTATAATATAAATCTTCATGGCTTATACTCCATGTTTCACCGCCTTTTATCTTACCGTAATGCCTTTTCAGCTTTAACGAGCAACCATGGCAAGGAACAAGTGTAGGAAAAATTGGAGATGTTTTGGTACTTCAATCCTCAATGAGATTGCTGCAATTTAGATGTAGTTCTTTGTCATTTTGATGTCTCTCTCTTTATTTTTTTAATGATTTGATTTACAAAGTATTGATCTTTCATATATATGAACATAACATATCTTAACAAAATGGGGTACCCAAATACATCCAAAACTTCCATTGATTTTTAAAAAAGTTTCGGGTGGGTTTCAAATAGAATTGGGCGGGTTTTTTATTTTAATTTTTGATAAAAAAATAAATAAAAAATTTGGTTAGTATTTGAGATGCAGCCATGTGTTCAACGTTAGTACCAAAGGTGTACCCAAACAAAAATATTGACGGTAGGGGTATATACAACCTTAAAGTATAATGAAGGTATTGACATACCATTAACAATAGTTTGGGGGCACAGTTTTCCCTTTTCCCTACAAAAAACCTAGTCATAAGTATACAAAACGATATGAGTCAACCACGAATGCAAACAAGCTCACCCTTAACCTCCGAAACACTAGGTACAACAACATGAGAATCTACACGGTTAGCTAAAACTTGGATCTATATTAGGAAAAAATATGCAAAGTGGGAGTATGAGTACCAAAATAAGGGTTACTCTGTAGGCATCATAGGACGATCCAGATCATTATTGCAATAGCACAATAACAAGCAAGTTAATAACATGATAATAGGCAGTAGTAAAGATATAAATAGACATGAATCGCAGTAGAGATACTAAGAAATATAATGAAAGAAGTAAAATTATCTAAAACCCAAGAGGAACCTAATAAGACTAGAAGGTTCAAACAAAGGTAAATAAATTATAATCACGCAAAATATAATCTGTTTGAATCCCCTTAAGACCAATGGGTGCATGCAAGAGCTGCACTACAAGGAACGAGTCAGTAAAAGACACTCGCGCATGCTCAAAATCTTACATCGAGTTGGTGAAATAAAAAATAGGCTTCCACAATAATCTTTCATTAGAATAAATATACATTATCTAGAATATTTTTTGAATCTTACATTGGAATAACTATATATACGGATCTTAGCATTCTCCAAAATCTGAAGTAAGATAATCCAATCCCTTCCTATAATCTTATATCAAAATTGTCATAAGAAAACCATCATGAATATTACATTGAAATAACCATGGAATAGGTATAGCATCCTCCAAAATCTTACATCAAATAGCTAAAAAACCAAATAAATCCAAAAATCTAACATTAGATGATTATGGAGATGTAACGACCCTAAAACAATGGTTATGCTAAATAATGCTTAATGTCTCTAGAATGACTACGATTAGATTGGGTTCCCACCGATTGATGCACGTAGAACTAGACCTCTGAATCCTTTATACAACCGATACATCTAACTTGGGGAGTTAGTTGAGCTAGGAAAGGTTAGGTCCATTCATGTAGGGCTCCAAAATAAGAAGATTTACCCAGATGAGTATTTACTGGACTTTAAAAGGGAAAATCTTATGTTTGGAGGGTCTAGGGGTAAAATGGTTTTTTCCAGGCTAAGGGTAGTATCGTAAATACCCTAAATATATAACTAATTATTTAATTAATAAGTTGGAGGGGAAATTTGGGGAGAGAGGGCCAAAAATTGCCTTTTTGAGTCAAGTCTTGCTCCACCCGGGTTCGAACCTAGGCGAAAGCAATGATTTAAATTGTTTTTATTTTCAATGTTTATTAATTTAATCAATTAATATTTATTGTCTGATTTAAAATAAAAGAGAAATCAGATTTTTTGATATTATTTGAAAGAGTCCTAGTTGACTAAGTCTAAACTACTTCACCTCTTTTGACTCTCTTTCACGTTTAACTCTCTCTCTCTCTCGTCAATATCTTTCTTCTCTTTCACGTTTTCTCTGCCAAAAACACAAGAACTGATCAGAAACTAAAATTTTTTCACACTTGAAGAACTTTCAGGTTAGAAACTTATTCAAAACAAAATCAAAAATGTTAGACAAAGAGAGGAGTTTTTCCGTCGAGTTAGTGTTGAAGATTTTGGACTTAGATAATATTTCGGATAAGGTTTGGGCAGCAAGTTCAAGGTTTCAACGTCAAAAAGGTATGGGTTTTCTTCTCTCTTGGTCCCTATCCCAAGAGACCCCTAAGGTTTAGTATATTCAATCCGAAAACTAGGGTTGTTTCCCCATTGCATGTCCCTATCATTAGCTCCTAATGATTCGTAGGTTTGATATGTTTGCTGGTAGATATTAGGTGTGTTGTGTTTTCGTGATGAATATGTTCATGTATGTGTGTTTTAAATCGTATGAGAGATCACCTATGTGCTCCGAAACTATGTGTACGTGTGTGCAATGTGAACCATGATTATGTCCTCGGGTTTAACGCTCTAAAATGTGATGTTAGTTCTTTGTATTTCACATACACATGTTTATGTAAATCGTGATGTTCATAAGTGATGTAAATATGTTGATTTTAGTGCAGTTCTTTATCGAATGAAATCTTGTAAATTCACCTAAAGAACTCACTAAAAAATTCCTAAAACATTTTAACGTTTAATGTTAAAGAATTTAGGAAATACGCTGCAAAAATTTCTAGTTTCAAAGAATAAGTTTCGCTGCAAAAATGTGAAACATTTAATATGGATCTCATGAATATAATCTTCCATGAATACCTTGACTCTTTCTTCATAGTATTCATTGATGACAATCTCATCTACTCTAAGACCAAGGAAGAGCATGAACAAAATTTTAGACTTACCTTGCAGGTACTTAGAAAACAACACCTGTATGCCAAATTCAGCCAGTGTGAATTTTGGCTTAGATCAGTGAACTTCCTAGGTCATGTTGTGTCCGAAAAAGGTGTAGAGGTAGATCCCAGGAAGACTGAAGTGGTTAAGAACTGGCCAAAACCTCTTGTTCCCACAGATATTCGTAGCTTCTTGGGATTGGCTAGTTATTATCACAGGTTTGTGGAGGGCTTTTCTTCCATTGCCACCTCACTGACAGCTTTGACTAAGAAGAAGGCCAAGTTTGAATTGACAGAGGCTTGTGACAAAAGTTTCCAGGAGATCAAGGATAGACTCACTTCAGCCCCGGTGCTTACTTTGCCTAAGTGTGGTGAGAATTAAAGTGTGTATTGTGATGCACCTAGGGTTGGTTTTGGTTGTGGTCTTATGTAGGGTGGTAAGGTGATAGCTTATGCGTCCAGATACCTCAAGGTTCATTAGAGGAATTATCCTACTCATGACCTAAAGTTGGCAGCTGTGGTGTTTGCATTGAAGTTGTGGAGTCAATACTTGTATGTGGGTGCATGTGGCTGTGTTCACAGACCACAAGAGTCTCGAGTACGTGTTCACATAGAGAAAGTTGAATCTATGTCAGCAAAGATGGTTGGAACTATTGAAGGACTATAACATGAATGTCCACTAACTTCCAGGTAAAGCTAATGTTGTAGATGATGCTTTGAGTAGGATGAGCATGGGAAGTACAGACCACGTTGAGGATGGGACGAAGGAGTTGGTTAAAGATATACATAGACTGTCCAGACTGAATGTACGGTTAGTTGACTCTACTAGTGGAGGTGTTTCAGTTGATCCTAGTTTTGGATCATCCTGAGTGGTTGAAGTCAAGGAGGGTCAGCATCTTCGTCTTGTGTTGATGGAACT
The DNA here is from genome assembly GCF_036512215.1 of Solanum lycopersicum. NCBI lineage: Eukaryota > Viridiplantae > Streptophyta > Magnoliopsida > Solanales > Solanaceae > Solanum > Solanum lycopersicum. The sequence goes on along the minus strand of NC_090801.1, from coordinate 31,799,761 downwards.
GAAGGACTCAGTGTTGGTTAAGATTAATAAGTCGTTTTCTTTGGGAGATGACAGCATACATAGGTACCAGGACAGACTGTGTGTACCATATGTGGATGATTTGCGGACCAGGATTATTATAGAGGCCAATGGTTCAAGATACTCCATACACTCACGTTCCACCATGATGTATCATGATCTTAAACAGTTCTATTGGTGTGATGGCATGTAGAAGAACATTGCAAATTATGTGTCCAAGTTTCCTAATTGTTAACAGGTTAAGGCAGAATATCTTAAGCCTTGCGATCTTACTAAGATTATTGAGGTTCTATCTTTGACATGGGAGGCCATTAGTATGGACTTCGTGATTAGTCTTCTGAAGACTAGGAGACAACAGAACTCCAGATGGGTTATTTTGTACATGATTACTAAGTCTGCCCACTTTATCCTTGTGAAATCTACTTACAAAGCCGATAATTATTTGAAACTCTACATTGTTAATATTGTGAGATGGCATGGGAGTCTGTTGTCTATCAATTCATATAGAGGAGCACAGTTCCATTCGCATTTCTGATATCCTTCCAGAACAACTTAGTCATGCAGGTGAAGCTTACTACCGCCTTTCAACCTCAGACTGATGGGAAGGCAGAGCGTACCATTTAGACATTGGAGGACATGTTCATGGACTGTGTGATTTACTTCAAGGTTAGTTGGTACGGACATCTGCCTTTGATAGAGTTCTTGTATAATAATAGCTATCACTCCAGTATTGGAATGTAACCTTTTGAGGCATTGTATGGTTGGAGAGGAAGGTATCCATTTGGGTGGTTCGAGGTTGGAGATTCATCCATCATGGGTCCAGAGATCATTCATGAAGCCTTAGAGAAGGTCAGGGTTACTGCTTATAGTCGACAGAAGTCTTAATTAGACAAAAGAAAATGAACTTTAGAGTTTGATGTTGGTTACCCGGTCTATTTGAAGATATTACCTATAAAGGGCGTAAGGAGGTTTGGCAGGAAGGGGAAGTTGTGTCCGAGGTATGTTGGGCCATATGAGATCCTACTGCGTGTGGGTGAGGTGGCCTATGAGTAGGCATTGCCTCCGGAACTTGCTTCTGTTCATCTAGTCTTTCATTTCTCCATGGTAAAGAATTTCTAGGTGATCCAACATCGATTCTACCTGTTGAAGGTTTGGAATTTGATGAAAATTTTTCCTATGAGGAGGTACTTGTTGAGATTTAGATAGACAGGTCAAGTGGCTGAGGAACAAGGAGATTGACATAATGAATGTATCATGGAGGAATCACCTTGTTGAGGGTATTACGTGGGAGGCCGAGGCCGATATGAGATCCCGCTACCCTCATATTTTCAAAAAATGGCTATACTAAATAATGCTTAATGTGTCTAGAATGCCTACAATTAGATCGGGTCCACATGGATTGATATGCGTAGAACCAGACCTCTGAACCCTTGCGAAAGCCAAGGCAACTAATTTGGGGAGTTATTTGAGTTACTAAAGGTTGGGTTCAACCATGTAGGGCTCCCGAATATGAAGATTTACCCGGATGAGTTTTCACTGGACTTAAAAAGGGGAATTTTAAGTTTGGAGCATCTAGGGGTAAAATGTTCTTTTCTCAGGATAAGGGTAGTATGACAATTACCCTAAATATGTAGCTAATTAATGAATTAAGAAGGTGGAGGGGCAATTTGGAGAGAGAGGGCTGAAAATTGGCTTTTTGGGTGATGTCTTGCTCCACTCGGGTTCGAACCTAGGTGGAAGCAATGATTTTCATTGTTTTTATTTAAATTGGTAATTCATTTAATTAATTAATATTTATTGTCTGATTTAAAATAAAATGAAAATCAGATTTTTTTAATATTATTTGAAAGAGTCCTAGTTGACTAAATCTAAACTACTTCATCTCTCTTAACTCTCTTTCACGTTGAACTCTATCGCTCTCTATCACGTCAATATCTCTCTTCTCTTTCACGTTATCTACCAAAACACAAGAACTGATCAGCAACTAAAAATTCTTCACACTTTAAGAACATTCACTTTAGAAATTTATTCAAAACATAACCAAAAACGTTAGGCAAAGAGAGGTGTTTTTCTATCGAGTTAGTCTTTATGCTTTTGGACTTAGACAAGATTTTGGATAAGTTTTGGGAAGCAAGTTCAAATTTTTAATGTCAAAAAGGTATGGGTTCTCTTGTCTCTTGGTCCCTTTCGCAAGAGACCCCTAAGGTTCAGTATATTCAATCTGAAAACTAGGGTTGTTCCCCGTAGCATGTCCCTGTCACTAGCTCCCAATGATTCGTAGGTTGGATATGTTTGCTGGTACATATTAGGTGTATGTTGTGTTTTCTTGATGAATATGTTCATGTATGTGTGTTTTAAATCGGATGAGGGATCACCTATGTAATCGAAACTATGTGATCGTATGTGCAATGTGAACAATGATTATGTTCCTCGAGTTTAAGGCTCCAAAACGTGACGTTAGTTCTTTGTATTTCATGTAAACATGTTTATGTAAATTGTAATGTTCATAAGTGATGTAAATATTCTGATTGGAGTGCAATTCTTTATCGAATGAAATCTTGAAAATGCACCTAAGAACTCACTATAAACTACTTAAAATGTCTAAATATTTAAAGTTAAAGAAGTGAGGTAATAGGCTGCAAAAATTTCCAATTTCAAAGGATGAGTATTGGTCAAGTTAAGAGGGTTCAAAATGTTGTTAAAAAATGAATTAAAACAAGTGCGGTCATGGAGGGTTGAACACGTGACATCACCATGTTTAAAATAATGAAAATAAAGAAGTAAGAAAGGATGTGGTGACAGGGATTCGAACCATGGTGTTGGCTTTAAAATAAAGTATGAAAATTAGAAATGAGAGAAGTGGGATTAGAACCCACAACCTTTGGAGCAAGCTTAAGGAAAATTGAGAAGAAAATAAGTGTGAGGCGTGGGAATTAAACCCACGACCTCTAGGCGGAAAAGGAGAGTTAAATGAAAAATAAAGTGAGGTTGTGGGGATTCGATCCCACAAACTCATGATCTACTCGATGAAGCCATGACAAAAGAAATTAAAATAAAAAGGGGTTGTGGGGGTTCGATTCCACAACCCCTCGGCCAAAAAAAGAGAAAAATGTAAATAAAAGAAATTAAAAAAATGAAGGCGTTGGGTCTTGATCATGGTCCCCAAGCCATGTTGACCAAAATAAAATAAATTTAAAACGTAAGTGTTGTCTAAGGGATTCGAAACCGGGTTCCCTTGCCCACATTTTTTATTGATACATAAGTCATACGTAAATTAAATATTCAAGAATAATGTTTCCTACTTATATAAAAATTGAGATCTTTGCATACATACAAGATGCATAAGTCTTGTACCATATAATCTTATGAAGATATGAATCACTTAAACGAACTATGAATGAAGCCTCATGGCTTGTATGTGTAGACCCATAAGTCTAGCATACATTTAAAAATAAGTGAACCTAAGATATATGTAATGAAATGATATAACCCTAGAAGGGTTAAGTAAAAGTGTAAAACACACTATATGGCCAAGTGCATTGGCACATGATTAAATGAACAATAAAATGCTGAAATGAACAATGGAATGATGAAACCCTATAAGGGTTAAGTAAGAGTGCGGAACACACTAAATGGTCAGCTGCATTGACATACGATGAAATGAATATTTACGTAAAAGGGGGTGAGTAAATATGAAAAGAAAATCTTCTAATGTTAATGAATGTGGTGACAACATGATATAAGGCTAATGTAAAAGATGAGATCAAACTCAAATAAGCCTAAGTGAATGTTACCAAAATGTACTCACTTGTGAGAGTGTAAAGTTAATGACAAGAGCAGTCTCTATGAACACTCTAATTAAAATATTGAGTTTAACACATTAATACTAATTATAAGATGAGAAATCATCTATTGAGCTATTATGTCCTCATACTAAAAGCCAACTTTCATGACGGATGAGTTGAATGTAATGGAACTTTATACTGAGCACTGGTAAACTAGTTATGAGTGGTGATGCCTTCTTTCGGGAAGGGCGGAGGTTCACGTAACTCTCATGAGATTAGACTGTCTGGCATGCCAGGTATGGTCTCCTTATATCTTCTAGTCTTTGAACCTATACTGCTAATATAGGGATCTAGTGAGGTTCAATTCCTATGTACGGTAGCATGTTTTGGGTCACTTTGCTCTGTGATTCAAACTCTTTTCGGTGTGGGGGAGACATTGTATTTCATGATGCTCACATGATCTCTGTCGATTAAAGTTAAAGTTCCCAATGAATGAATGAGGCCACCCTCAAATAATGCATATAATTAAATGAATGATACCAAAGGTGTTAGGATAGGATAATGAAGAGGTGAGCTAGACTTAAGTAATGACACTATGTCGTTATTGATCAATGCACAACGAACCGGATGAGAGTCTTAAACTACATCCAAGGTATAGTTGTTGTTCACACTATCCTATGAATGAAATGAAATAAAATCTGAACGAATGAATGAAATAGACTTTCTGTTTACTAAAGAAGGATCCCTAGATGAGGTCCCATATGTTGAGCCCTCATTTAGGGAAGTCTTGATGTCAAGTCCATAATTCTAAGGTCTCATGACATATGAACGAATGATATGAAAAATTTTAATTTGTTATATGCAATATGTTATGTGATATGTGAAAGATGTTATCTGTTGTGTTCAATATGATAAGTATGATGATGCATGGTACTCTCATGGCATGATTTTCCTAATCCAAATTTTAAAAGCTCACTCACTTTCCTAATCTAAATGTGGAAAGCTCACTCACTTTCCTAATTCAAATTTGGAAAGCTCTCTAACTTTCCTAATCCCAATTTTGGAAGTCCACTTACTTGACTTTACATAATCATGTTGTTAGAAAAGAGCTATTCTTACTCATGCTTGTCCTTGGTGTGTCTTTGCATATACGCATATTTAGTACAGGTCTGTACTAATCCCATTCGACTCTATATTTGTAGGTGCAGGCACAAGTATATGCTAGAGCTTACAGGTTGACGTTGCACCTATCCGGACGTGGAGCTTTCATCCGGATTTTATAGAACCTCACACTTTCAAGGATATCTACCGTTATTATGTAGCTTAAATGTAGGCTTTAGCTAGTGGGGAATGTTCCACTAGTGTTTCTTTCCACTTTCATTTCAGACTTTGTATTTGTGCTGTTTTGGCAAGGATACATTTATTTATTTTATGAACTGTTTTTTTTATTTGATTATCTCTATATTACATGGTTGATTTATGAACGCCTATTATGTTAAGTTTAAAATGTTTAGCATGAAATAAGAAAACAAAAAGTTCAAATTTTGTGCTAAAATTAACCTAGATGAAGTCAGATGACGTACTTAGTCTTGTCTGCGACCTCTAAGAGGTCAACGACACTGGTTTCCTCTGGGGTCTAGACTCCGGTCGTGACAGGAGAGATCTACTATCTCTCAAAATCTCATATTGGATCAACCTACAGAATGTTAGCATATTTCGAGATCTTGAATCTAAATAAAAATGCTATTGCATATCTCAGAATCTCACCTCGAGTCAACTATTAAATGAAGAGCAGAAGGGTCCTCAACAAGGATTTGTAATCATCTCACCTCATCTACCTAATCACACATATTAATATGGATACCCGAAGGACACAACCTATCTTTGGAGGTCATGTATCTACTCAACTCATTCCAAAATCGTGCACCACAGGCCACTAAGTCAAATCTAAGGAATGCACCAGTGAAACATAACATAAGGATCGATAATATCAATATTAAGGCCCACCTAACATATTTACAACTCAATAGAACAATCATAACATCACACTAATAAAGCACAAAAAAAACATTACCCAAAATAATAAAAATAAGACTAAATCAATTCAATAAAGATAATAAGTACACATGCTAAAAACCAGTTCAACACATTGAAAATCATCATATCTAGAACAACCAACAAGGAAATTTTAAGAATATTAAGTTGCCGCCTACCTTAAACCAAAAAATGAACATAAGCCCTATAAATCTTTAAACTCCAGTTTTTTCCCTTCTAAGCATCCACAAATGATGCTACAGTATACAAATAGTGACTCCGACATCAATACTTTCATTTTGACACCCAAATCACAAAAATAGAGCCTGGAAAATAATATGGCCTAAATGATATTATGGTACCCACATGAGGAATAAAAAAATTCGCTCCATTTCTAGGTCAATCCAATTCAAGCAACTTTTGATAAAAAAAATGGACACAATACGAGCACCTGTAAGCTAAAAATAATTTAACAAAAAATAAGATCAAGAAAGAATAACGACCCTTCTAACATCCTCAAAGTATCTACAAAGAACATACAACAAGTCCATAGATTCCCATTCATTTGATATCTCAGTAAGTTTCTTTGAAGGAACTATGAGAAGATATGCACGCTAAAAATGCAGAAAAAAAATATAGTCCCAATAACTTACTTATCACGACCACAGGGCCCGTACGGTCATGGTCATGATGGTCAATCCTTGTCTTGATCTATTGACACTTCATCATGGTTGCGAGAGTCATTTCTCTAAAATGTGAAAACCATGAATACTAATCTTTATGAATGTGATGAGAAGCCTACGAATCAAGCTCTATGCATGTAGACATAAGAAGAAAAGTTTGATGCATCAAGAAAGACTACATAATCTCAGCTTTAAGTAAAGACAACTGCCCCCAACGAATGGTCGACATTCATTCAAAACCTCGTGTACATAAAAGAACTATTCTACCCTACAAAATTTGTCATGTTTGACTCAATGGGTAATTATACTTTCAACAGAGGTCATGTCGATGAAAAGTGAGTCTCACACCTTACACACCTTTCTAGGAAAATGCGATAAGATAGCTTGAAATGAGACTAAAAGTCTTGACACTCGTACCAAATGTCAATCTAAACCAAAATCAATGTTAACGAGCTAAAAAAAGTATACGAATCACATTACAAGGTTCTTTACCTAATATTTTGACTGGATTTAACGATTCAAACTTCAAAAGGTCCAAAACAAGATAACTTGCGTGAAAACCAAACACTGACCGCGTGGTCGAATTATCGGTCTCAACAAGTGCTATATAACTTGGGGATACTATATGAAGGATATAAATGCTAAAAATATTAGAATATAGGAAAAATGACCTAGAGGGTAATTATAACATCAACTACTAATAGGAATTTCTTCCTTAAAAAGTACTTGAAGAGTCAAATGGATAATTCCTCCATAGACCTTAACAATAAGAATTTATTTTCAGTTCAATCACATGACATGTCTCTCCATCTCTTATCACTTCAACGATCTTTTACAAGAAACATTAGAGATCTAAAGAAAATTAGAACATGCAGCCTCAAATTGTATATGAAAACATAAAGAGATAGATGAACCCATGTAAATTCAACATTTTATAAACAATTAAGAAACACCCAATCATTTATTAATAATCTATACTATCATATCTGCCAAGTAGAGAAGACTAAGCGTGAGAAAGAGGTATTATTATTACAACCTTTGCCTCTTCAAGAATGTTCATGGTTATTGGTAAGCATGAATTTCAGTTAGGGTTTTCCTATGGTTGACAATAGATCATCGATAATGGTGATGGTAGAAAGGTTTCAGAGTATTCAATCTTTATTGTTGCACCTAACTTGTGTTAATCAGAAACAGCTATTGGCTTATTTTACATAAATGTGGTTAAGTTCTTTGGGTTAACGATTGATATCGTGAGTGATAGAAAGAATAGGTTCTCCGTAGCATTTGGACAACATTATTGAATTTGATTGGCACCAACTTGAAGTTCTCTTCTGCAAACCACCAAAAAATAAATGGTCAAACGGAAAGGATAAACCACTTGTTAAAGGAATATCTGAGGTAGTAAGCCAAAGAAATTGGTGAAATTACTTTACACGATGTTGTTTTGTTGTAATCTGCATACGTCATCAATGTAGAGAAGAGTCCATTTGAAATTGGTTCCATCTATGATTCCATCACATGTTGCTAAAACAAAAATACAAGAGAAATGCCAGAAGTATACAAGGTTGCATGATATAGTCATCTAGAGGAGAGAGAATATATACTATTACATTGTGTTATATCATTCTAAGTGTAAATCAAGTTGCAGAACTGCACTCCACTTAATACCTAGATATTGCTCTCTTAGTTCTGTCCTCTTTAGAATCTGATTTCCTGTCTGCCTCATCAAACATGATATTTATCCTTTTTCTTAGACTCTTAATTATGTCTTCCAAAACACAAAGAAGACGAGATGTTAAATGAGGGGAAAAAATTCCTTAAGACAACCAGCGTCTACATTCTAGCATTATGCAGAGCAAATGTAAATATTCCCTTTTTCATATAAAAATCACTATTAATAATAAGATTACTAATTCCTTCTCATATTTCTTTTTGGAAATTAGTTGACTATGACATTTTTATTTTATTCTTAATAACGTGAATTACTATGATAATTTCATAATTTAAAAGTTCATTATTTTTTATTTTATAAAAGAAGAGATAGAATCAAAAGATATGTAAAACTATGATAATTTTTTTCAATTTCTATATATTTGACTTATTATTTAGTTATGTTTTTAAATTACTTTTTCTAAGTTCACTAATTAAATACCTTTCGTTTCAAATGAAGGTGAAGGGTGTTTTGTACGGAGGAAAATATTCTTTCTTGGGATAATATTTTCATTCAAACCAAATACATATACCTAAAAAGAAATGTATATTATAGTATGAAACTTTTGAATAGATAATTTATCTTATTATTTGAGGCAACAATCAATATAATGTTGAAACTATCATGTTCTTATGAGTTTCACATCTCAATTATCAATATTTTCTAATTTTGTATGGACTATTATGTCGTTACATTAAAACACACCTTAGCATTGCATATGTCATAAACTATGATTTATTTCCTGTTTTAGTTTTAACTCGCATTATTTATTCAAATAGATGTGTTTAAATGCATGTATACGTGATATTTCAGGTAGAAAAACAAAACAACTAATAATCAAAGTGTGAAACTTTACAAAAAAATGATAGTTCACGTGTTTTTAATTGTAAAATCTTTTTTCCCTTTTTTATGTAATTTATTGAAGATATCCCCAAACATGATGAAAATTGTTAATTTTTCCCAAAATTATGGACAAACTCAAAAACGCCTACCCTCTATTTGAATAACTAAACTTGAAATCATCCAATCTGCCATATGATATCAGTAATTGTCTCAAAATCTTGTAGAAGCATATAGATCGTAAGAATATTTATATGCCTAAGTTTTCAATAATTGCCCATAAAGTGCTTGAATTATATAATGATCTTGAGTCTTTTAGCTTGATTTTGTGTTACACTCATGATGATTATGAACTTGCAGACATGATTAGTTGTTTCAGGAACTCTCAAAGGAATTGGAGTTGGAACGAAGAAAGAAGGAGAAAAGACGGGTAAGAAAATGACTAAGTATGAAGAACCCATAGATTGACGTACTGAGAGGAGAATCGCGCCAAACCCATAAAGATCTGCAAGACATCTTGGGCGTAGTGCTTGGCGCAAGATGCAGCCCCAGAAGAACTACGAGCACACAAAGAGTTAATTGAGAAGACCCCAAATCTTGGAGTTTAGTGGAGTTTTCTTGGCGCATTGCAACGCGCGCTGCGCCAGCAGAGAAAGTTTTGCACGGACTACTAGACACGATAGAGATGCGACACGACACACGTTTTACAACTTTTCAAACTTTTAAACATTAAATAGGATTCCTAAATTTGAGAAGGATTGTTCCCAAATTTTCCGACAATTATAGATAGATGCTTAGGCCTCCATTTTTAGGATTCGACTTTTTAATTGTTGTCCGAGAAAAAATTGATGTTTGTAATAGGTTTTGATCTTTTAACTCTTCTATTTTCCAGAAAGCGCATGAACAATTGTCTTTTGTGGGTTTTCAATAGTATGAGTGTCTAATCACTTTAGTTATGGGGTTGTAGCTACAAAATTATTATTTGATATTATGGGTGTATGAATTGATTTTTTGTTGTCAATACGAGGTAGTTTTATATTATGGTTTAACTATTTTATGCTTGATTACCATAATATAAACATAGTGTGTTATCTTAAAATTGAGAGAATAGGGTTTAGATAGACCAGAGAATATAGAGAGTTTTCTTCACCTATTAGATTCAGGTAATTAATGTTCAGGAGTGATCCCCACACGAAAACCTTTCTTGGTTATGAAATAGGAATAAATATAAATGCTTGTCAGTGAGTCTATTTATCCTCTCTCAGTTATGTAGTTACATAGCTACTTGGGGTTGACGACGAGAGATGTGTAGTCGAATCATACTACCAACCACGTAATCTAGTAACTTGACAACTGAAACTAGTTTTAAGCCAATAATATGATACATGAGATTCAATACATAATGCAGCCCTGTAATTGTCTTTTACTTGCTTGAAACATCTTTTCAAAATCCTTAACATTTAGTTACATTTATTTGGTTTATAATTAGTCGTAGCGAACACTCAATCATCAGCTCTTGAAATATTTACTTTTATTTTTTGTTGTATAATTAAGTGATAATATAAATTGATCATAAGTCCATTGGGAATGAAAATTCATTTCTTAAAAAATGTATATTACTTACGCGACCACGTACACTTCCTTGTATAGTAGGGAGCAGCACATTTTTTTCATCGCTATCGGGGACATAGAAAATTGATTTATATTCAATCTTCTTAAGGCTAGAATTACAATATCCAGGTATAAACTACTTCATCGTAGCCTGTTTAATGCGATAAATTATTCAGTAGGTTCTGTAACACCCCGTCACTAAAACAGACCATAAATCAGCTTTTCAAAAAACTGCAGGTGCGACCGACGATTACAATCGACGGACCGTAGTTTGATCTACAGCCCGTGTTGTGCATCCATTTTTTGAGTCTGAAGCCCCCCAAAGCTCAGCTCAGAAAATTTGACTAAGTGTCAAATGACGGACAGACCTACGGTCGATAGGTAAGACTATGGTACGTAGTCGGTATCCATCGATCAACAACCCCTTTACCCACTCTCTGACATGAACCATGATTGACCAGCACGGAAAGTCGTTCAATATACGGTCCGTAGGTTTGATCGTAAGTTAAAGTTAGCAGTCAGTTAAGGGGAAAATGTTGTTTGGTAAACCTCAAATGATCATCACTCTTATCACAAAATGAATTAGGTTTCCCATGATATACAAAAATATAGATATTGAATTAACTTCCCATAGCAACCGACCTTGCTAAAATCAGACCTCCGAGTAAAACGTTATACCCAGTTCAATAGAGGCCTATCAAACTGACCCAACTTACGGACCCAAACAACGAACCGTCGATTGAATGAGGGAATGTCAGTCCAGGTCATCGTTTGATCTGACAACAATTAACTCACGGATCTTTTGGTCTTTTCCCACTTCGTTTAAACCCCAAGATACGTCGTTTTTACCCTAATTCATCACATTTTAGTCAATTTTAGCCTAGAAACATAACTACACATACCTAAGTCAAATCCTAACTAAAAACATAGAAAATTAGAAGCAAGTGTCACAATCCAAAACCACACCCTAGAAGTTAAATGCAATCTCGGATTGCAACCAGTGTATTGGACCTCTCAAAGGTCTTGTACAAGCCCTTTTAATTCATTCATCGCATAAACATAGTGAAAAGTAGTGCGGAATTATAAATTTCCACAAAACATAACAGTCTTTAAAAATCTCTTTCATATATAACAATAGGAAATACTAAGTCTCAATCTCATCATCTTAACACACAAGAATACTTGGGACACGACCCTTAAAAAATACAAATATAGAAATACTTAGTCTATTACAATTCTTTGAATGAAAACTTAAAAGACATATATGCCCTCGAGTCAAATGAGGAAATACTTCAACTTTTCTTGAACGATGCTACAGTCCAAGTCTTCCTTCCCAAAAGCTCATCACCTACGAAGAACTAGATAGATAGATAGAAGCATGGAGTTAGTACATCCACATGTACTAAGTATGACATTATGTATAAAATTCATGAAAATGGACATTTATTAGAAATATGTATCTTTTCTTTTAGAAATCATATTATAATCATCAGAACATCATTTAAAGAATTAGAGACACATAAGATAACATTTAAATGAATAAATGCATTTTTAGGACCACTTAACAGTGAGTCGATTCACTGTTACAATGAAGTCTCTTCAGTGTATAGTAAGTACTTAACCTTCACTTTAGACACCCATTAGCATGTAATTATGTCACTAAATGCTGTCTTAAGATTCCCTTAAGTCACACAAAGAGAGACATCCCATACAGCCTCTCTAGATGTGCGTAAATGACCCTTAATATTACTTATAATGACTCAGATACATGCATACAAAGCAACATACATATAAAGGTAAGTTTCTTCTACCAAAGGTGACTTTAAGTCTCCCTTGAATGAGTTCTGAAGCGACCTCCCATACAATCCGTTACACACAAACTCAAGAGATCCTATAGACTACATATGATAGGATTATTCTCAGTCAACATACCAACACATAGATGATATGACACTCTCCTTCCAAAGGATAGTAAAATACCTACTTAAGTATATCAAGAAGATAACGTCCATGATTCACCTCTTCAAGATTACATAAGTAGTCCTTAAGACAACCTAAGGCTTAGTCATGTCAACAAAATCGACCAACTTCCCTAACTAGAGTCATCCTCAAGAATTCCAAAGTTAAGACATGAAAAGATCATCCCTTATACCCTCTTCATAATTTAGCTAAGGAATCCTTAAGTCACTTTAGATTAGGAAATCATTCATTTAAATACTTAGTAACTTAAGTTATTAGTTCATCAGTTCATTAAGAGTCATACATCACATAAAAGACACTCAAATAATGGTCTTGTAAAAGACATAGTAACTCCAAGTAACACCTTCAAAGTCTATTGTGCAATGTCTAGATAGTGTCCCGTACCATAACCTAAACGTCATAAACGTCTCTAATGTTAATAAGTATTCCATATGATGAGAATAGGCCATAACTAACATAGATAATGATAGCAAGACATGGAATCCAGAATTCTATCCTACTCCGATGAGGTTGTTCGATTTGCTAAGGGTAGAAGTCAGACACATCCCATGTAGGGACATGTTTACGAAATATGAAGGGCATACTTTTAAATCAACTCATAATCTTTAACTAGAACTACTTCCCCTTACCATACTCACTCGGTGCTAACCTTCTTTCTCATAGAGTAATTCATATATTAGGTTCACATAAAAGAGTTCCATAAAAAGTTCATAACCCAATAAAATTTACCTTACCAAAGAAAGGTCCATTTAGGATACCTCACAATGGAGACAAGAAGCTCATGATGACTTTCCTAAGGATTAATTTGATTCTGTTCCAGCAAATTAACCTTAAGTCTATCATTCCATTACTTTTAAGGATACCATTATGACTTAAGACTTCAACAATCTTAACCTTACCACTAAATCAAGGTTTTCACATAAAAAAACTCTCTTAAGTTCAATTAAGGTCACATGTGATTCATACATTCAAGACTAAGAGTTCTAACACCCTAATTCACGACATCACATATTCATGATCATATATATATATGTATGTATATATATATATATATATATATATATCAAGCAAGGGACACAAGTTAACCAAGACAAGACACTACCTACTTCACTTTTAACTAATAATGCAAGTCATTCTAGAAACAACTAGAAACCAACCAAACAACTTCAAGTCATCCTATATACTATCATAACATCATCAATGTAATCAACATAGGCTCATATATTTTAGTAGGAATAACCAGGACTCAACCCTAACACTATTCACATAATGTCAAAGTCATAGTCTAACATGATCAACCTATGACAACATTAATAGAAAAATACATATATGACTTCACATATAGTTAGATATTTTCATGCTTCACATACTCAAAATACACAATTTTCATATTACTTCAAGTAGTTGCCAACAAGGACAAGATCATCTTATTGCATAAAGTAATGCCGACAAGACCACATAAATAACAAGTAAAACACATATCAGTGCTAACATAACTGGAACATACCAATCACAATAGAATTGAAGTATAAATAACATTAAAATAAAGGAAATAGGTCAGCATACTCACACATCATCCTAAACACTTCAATCCAATGTAAATTACTCAATTCGATAACAAAAGAACCTTACCCAAGCTAGTACCAACAATTCAAGATAAAAACTACAATAATCAATGAACTAGGTAAATTAAATGTAAATTCATCAATCTATACAACCTATATATCATTTTACTACAATTATAACATCAATGAATAGCTCACATAAAACTACATAAGAATTCATCAACATTAGATCAATATCAAATACCCACAACTTATTAAAAAACTAGGGCACACCCAAATTCATGGGTTCATATGTAAATTAGGTTAAAATCATCAATACAACATCAATATAATCCATAATAGACTTTTAAAAACAATTTATGCAAGAACCAATGTAGAATGTTGAAATTGGACAATTAAACTTTGAAAACTTTAGAAAACATCTTGAGAATTGGGGCTCCATGATGACATGAGTTTCAAGGATAAAAAGACATGCCTCAATGATGATAATTCTTCACTTTTATGAACAATCTCCACTCAAATTGTCACACCATGTTCTTCCTTGATTTTGGACTTCAATGGAGTGTTTAGGAGTTAAGGGATTTTTGGGGTTTTAATTTAGAAGAATGAAATCTTTAATGTGTTTAAGACTTATATACACATTTAAAATACCTAAAAGAGCCATAATAAACTTCCAATACTCTTACTTGGAGTTGGGGTGAAATTACAACATCACCCCTCAACTTACAATAAAGTTGTATGCAGGCAAACGACCATCGACGGTTGCCCCATTGGCTGGGCGTAGGTAATTGCACGGGATGTCCTGGCCTTCGTTGAAGGGTTATGAGACTTGAAACGGGGAGTTTTATTCCTCAGGATAAGGAACAGATGACGCCCACTACCTACGAGGCATTGATTAGGCCACTGGCCGTCGATTGCCATCCGTAGTTGGACTGCCTTGGGCAGTTTTGGCCACCAATATGGGTCCTTCGTCAAAGACCCTTGGTTGGTCCTTGGGGATGTTTTCCCAAACGTTTACAACCCAAACATTATCTTCTATGAGTATATGAACACTCACATTAATTTCATCTAAAACAAACATGTAAAACTCGACGAAACATGCTTAGACACACAAGGTCATACCAAGGCACATCTTTCGAACGTCGTGGACGTTTGACCTCCAAACTGAACGAAACTTGACACACTGACTATATATGATTTAATAAATCATTTAAGGACCTTAAAACCTCATGAATCAAACATAAAAACATTAAACCACATATGTGGCACATAGGTGACTTTATCACTGATCATCATGATCGTCCCTTGATGTTTGACTTCCAATGCACTTAATACATTAGACACTACCCTAATAACATATAATAGATATATTTAGGAACTTATACCATCAATACCAACATGTTAGGATGTAGTTCACCTAATTGATTTTTGTGGTCTTACAATCTCTCTACCAAAGGTGACTCTAAGTCTCTCTGGAATGAATTGTGAAGTGACCGCCCATACAATCCCTTACACACACACACTCAAGAGATCCTATAGACTACCAAAGATATGATCATTCTAACTAAACATACCAACACATAGATGCTATGGTGCTCTCCTTCCAAAGGCTATCAAAACACCTACTAAAGTAAATCAAGAAAAACACGTCCACGATTGACCTCTTCAATATTACCTAGATAGTCTTTAAGACTACCTTAGGCTCAGAAAATGTCCACAAAATCAACTAACTTCCCTAACTAGAGTCATCCTTAAGGTTTCCATAGATAAGACATGAAGAGATCATTCATTATGCCCTTTTCACAATTTAGCTAAGGAATCCTTAAGTCAGTTTAGATTAGGAACTCATTCATTTACATACTTAGTAACATATGTCATTAGTTCATCAGTTCAATAAGACTCAAACATCACATAAAATATATTCAAATAATGGTCTTGTAAAAGACATAGGAACTCCAAGTAACACCTTCAAAGTCTATTGTGCAATATCTAGATAGTGTCCCGTACCACCACCTAAACCTCGTAAACGTTTCTAATGCTAATAAGTATTCCATATGATGAGAATAGGAAACATAGACCATCATAGAAAGACATGTAATCCGGAGTTGTATCCTACTCCGATTAGGTTGTTCTACTCTCCAAGGGTAGAACTTAGACACATCTCATGTATGCACATGTTTAAGGAATATGAAGGGTATGCTTTGTAATATAGTTTCACTCTTTAACTAGAAGTACATACCCTTATCATACTCACTCGGTGCTAGACTTCTTTCTCATAGAGTAATTCACACATTAGGTTGACATAAAAGGATTCCATAACAAGTTCCATAACAAGTTCATAACCCAAGACAAGGCACCATTTACTTCACATTTAACTCAAAATGCAAGTAATTCTAGAAGCACCTAGAAACAAACCTAACATCTTCAAGTCATCCTATATACTATCATAACATCATCAAAGTAATCAACATAGACTCATATAGTCGAGTAGGAATAACCAAGTCTCAACCCTAACACTACACATATAATTTCAAAGTCATAATCTAACATCATCACCTAAGACAACTTGAATAGAAGAATACATATATGACTTCACATGTATATACATATTGTCATTCTTCAAATAATCGAACTACACAAATAGTCATATTACTTCAAATTGTTTCCAAGAAGACGAAGATCATCATATTGCATAATATAACACCGACAAAGCCACATCAATTGCAAGTAAAACACATAACACCGCCACCATAAGTGGACCATATAAATCACAGTAGAATGAAAGAATAAATGATATCAAAATAAAGGAATTAGGGAGGCCTAACACCACATCATCCTCAAAACTTCAATCCAAAGTCAAATTACTCAATTCAATAACACAAGACCCTTACCTAAAGCCATAACTAATAATTCAACATGAAAACTACAATAATCAATTAACTAGGTCAATTAAATGTAAATTCATCAATCTATACAACCTGGATATCAATTTACTATAATTATTACATCAATGAATACCCCGTATAAAACTACATAAGAATTCATCAACATTTGATCAATATCAACTAACCCACAACTTAGTCAAAAACTAGGGTTCATCAAAAATCATGGGTTCATTGGTTTAGATTAACATCATCAATTCAACATCAATCTAATACAAAATAGACGTTTAAAAACAATTGATTCAAGAACCCATGGTAGAATCATGAAATTGGACGATTAAACTTTGAAAATGTTAGAAAGCATCTTGAGAATTGGGGCTCCTTGATGAAACGAGTTTGAAGGATCAAAAGCCATAAACTTTAGAAACCATCATGAGAATTGGGGCTCCTTGATGAAAAATGTTTGAAGGATTAAAAGCCATACTTCAATGATGATAATTATTCACTTTGAAGAAGAATGTCCACTCAAATTGTCACACCAAGTTCTTCCTTGATTTGGATATCAATGGAGTCTTTGGGAGTTCTTAAGAGAGTTTAGAGTTTTGATTTAGAAGAATAAAGTCTTCAATGTGTTTAAGACTTATATAAACATTTAAAATACCCAAAAAAACCCTAATAAAATTTCAATACTAAAATTTAGAAGTGGGGTTCAATTACAAAATCACCCCACAACTTACAGTAAAGTTGCACGCAGGAAGACCACCATTGACGGTTGCCCCATCCAAAAAGGGCATAGGTCCATGCACGGGCCGTCATGTCCTTCATCGATGGGTTCATAAACATGAAACTGGGAGTTTCTCTCCCTAGTATAAGGACCATACGACGACCACCACCTACGGCATGTCGATCAGGCCATTGGTCGTTGATT
This sequence comes from Solanum lycopersicum, assembly GCF_036512215.1. Taxonomy (NCBI): domain Eukaryota; kingdom Viridiplantae; phylum Streptophyta; class Magnoliopsida; order Solanales; family Solanaceae; genus Solanum; species Solanum lycopersicum. The sequence continues at coordinate 31,781,724 of NC_090801.1, read as the reverse complement.
GCTATCCGTAGGTGGCTACCTTGGGCAGTTTTGGCCATCAACATGGGTCCTTTCTCAAGAACCCTTGGTTTGTCCTTGGGGATGTTTTCCCGGACTTTTCCAAACCAAACCTTATCGTCTATTATTTTAGCACCTCTCACATCAATTTCACCTAAAACTAACACGTAAAGCTCGACGAAACAAGATTAGGCACTTAAGGTCATATCAAGGAATATGTTTTGAATTTCATGGATGTTCTAGGAAGTTTGACATGCAAAATCAACGAAACTTGACACATGTTCTATATATGATCTAATAACTTATTTAAATACAGTAAAACCTCATGAATAACACCTTAACACATAAAAACATATGAGGCACATAGGTGACTTAGTCATCGAACGTCTTAGTCGTCCCTTGACATTTGACTTCCAATGCACCTAATACATTAGACACCGCAACAATACCATATTATTGATCTATTTAGAATCTTATACCATAAATACCAACATGTTATGTTGTAGTTAAACTAAGTCATCTTTGGGGTCTTACAACAAGAAAGGAGAAAAAGTCAAGAACCCTAGATCAAGAACGCAACAAGGTTCCCTCAGGTACAACCTTGAAATCTAAATATTTTTCCATGGATTTCATCACCAAGTATGTAGGATTTGAATATTGTGTTCCTTTCACCATTGGGTATCTAGATTTCATTCTGATTATTGATTCCCATATCATGAATAGACCTAGGGTTCTAGAACTTCAACATAACTTCATGATTTAATTAGTTATATGTTCCAAATCAGATATACATGTTATTATTTAATTTATCGCATGAATTTCAGAACCCTAATTATGTATTTCTTTATTTCATGAATTACACATGCTAGGTCAGATATTTAAGTTAGACATGCCTCAGTTATTAATGCATCCTTACCAGATTAAATGTTGCATAATCGGTTTGCATGTTAAGTATTGAGCTATCCAGTATCTACAAAAAATTAAAACATAATAAGTTAACTACATAAATCAATGGGAGTAGCATAATACAGAGTGGGACTAGGGTAGAGCTTACCAATTTGTCCCAGAACTACTAGCCAAGTAGGTTATAAGTCCCCTTTTTGGGCAATAAGTTTAGAGATCACGCCACCATGCCTTTATACATTTGGCTGGGTATATTGGGTCCTCTCATGAGGCGTAAACATCAGACTCCACATTTAGTTCATGTTGTTTTATTATCGGTTATTATTAGAACCCACAGTTCAGTCAGACTCTCTTCGATTGACCATTTATTAATATATTCAATATTCAGTTTGAACATCTTATAAATTGGTCATTGCATTTAGTTAGCTCAAATTTCACTATATCATGTTCGAATTATTATACTTGCTTTTGTACTTGTTCAGTCATGAGTTGTTTCATCTTTACTCTATCCTACATGATCAGTACCTTCCAAGTACTGATGCATACATGCACTACATCTTTTCGTGATGTAGGTTCATGTTCTCATCATCCAGATCACGCTTAGATTGATTTTCGATCTCAAGTTTAGCAGATTCAGTGGTGAGTCCTCATTCTCCGAAGACAATAGTCTTGAGTTCATTTAAGTCTTTTAGTCATTTATTTATTTTTTTTGGTAGACTTAACAAGGGATTTTCCCAACATTTCTAGTGAGTTAGAGGCTTATTTCAGACATATTCAGTTTCAGCTAAGTATTGAGTTAATAATTTCTGTGTTTAAACTCATCAATATTTCATTTATCTTAGTTATAAAATATGGATATTCCATATCTTTTCATTTTAAATCATGATTTAGCTTCTGCACCAGTTATTATCTCTAGTATGCTCAAGATCATGCCAGCAGGGTTATCTTGGGATCACTTGTTGTCCTAGGTTCCGTGTCCGCGTCTCAGGGGTAGCACAAGGCGTGACAAAACTTTGTATAAGACCACTAGGTTTAAGAGTCCTAGGATGTATGAAAATCCGCACTAAATAGAGTCATTTTCATGAGTGTTAAGTGCACCACATCTTATGAGATGGAGGCTATGAACTGAGATGGAGGCTATGAACTGTTATTGGAAAAATTTCACTTTCTTGTTACTCTTATCATGCGTACGGTATGATCTTATTCCATTATAACCTGATGTTCTACGTTTCAGATCATGCCTAATGCTAGGAATGCTATTGCCGAGAATGCAAACGCAGCTCGTCCTATCCCAGATTAGGGAGTCTCCAATGTTAAGTTCAAGAATTCCATACAAATATTGGCTGAGAGTATGAACAACCAGCACAATCAGGTTCATGATCTTGTGAATGCAAATGGTTGTTCAGCAGCAGCAAGTGTCCGTGACTTTGTTAGGATGAATCGCCTAAGTTCTTAGGATAACAAACAAATGAGCCAAGAAGATCTTTGAGGTAATGCAAGTCACTGGAATGATTGGGTTGAGTTGGAATCATACCAGTTGATAGATGTTGCTCATATTTGGTACACTCAAAGGAAGGAAAATAGGAGTACAAATGCAACTTCTATTACTTGGGATTGCTTTAGTGAGATCTTTCAGGATAGGTTTTTCCTAATATAGTTTAGAGAAGCAAAAGCCCAGGAATTCATGAACTTAAGGCAGTATAACATGATACTCAAAGAGTATGCACTCAAGTTTAACCAACTCTCCGGGTATTCTCCTCACATGGATATTGAATGCAGGGCTCAGATGAATAACTTCTTGTATGTAGTGTCGGATTTGGTGAAAACCAAGTGCATAAATGCTGAAATGCATGTTATTGGGAGATATGAACATGTTTAGGCTTATGACTTAGCGCAATAGGTTGAGGGTTATAAGCTTAGGAAATAGACCAAGAATGGTGATAAGCTTGGGAAACAGGCCATGGAGAATAAGAAGGCTAGGACAAGGAACTATGACCATTCTTAGCAGAAATCGGGTGGTGAGAATTGCTCGCACAGTCGGCAGAAGTTTTCAGCTCTAGCCCCTTTGTAAGCTAGTGTTCCATATGCTAAGAGCAGGTATGACCAGAAGGTTAAAGCACTATTCTGTAAGTCTCAGAGAGGTGTTTCAAGCCCCAAGAATTACCTCACTTTTCCTAAGTATGGTAAGAACCATCCGGGCGAGTGTCTTACAGAAAAGAAAGGATGTTTTTGGTGCGGTCGGTTTGGTCACAAGTTGAGGTATTTTCATTCTAGACAGGGTCAAGGAGGTGGTAATTGTAGATCGTAATCTATAACTTCATCAAAACTAAAAAGTCCCTCGACTCAGTAGGATGGCCCATCTAGTACAATTGGCGGTCAGTGCCAAAATAGGTTGTATGCTCTTCAGTCTTGCCAGGATCATGAAAGTTCTCCTGATGTAGCTATAGGCACGTTACAAGTCTTTGACCATGATGCTTATGCATTATTAGATCCGAGGGCTACTCTTTCCTTTTGTAACTCCTTACAGAGCAGCCAAATTCAGTGTTAGTCCATCAACTTTCTCATAACCTTTCTCAGTCTCTACCCTAGTGGTGACCCAACTATAGACTGACAGGTATATATAAATTGCCCTGTCACAATCTCTTAGAAAGTCACCTTAGCATATCTTGTAGAGTTTGAAATGATAGAATTTGATGTCATTCTAGGAATGGATTCGTTACATTCTTATTATGCCTCAGTCGATTGTAGAACTACGATTATTCATTTTTCAATTTCTAGAAGAACCAATCTAGAGTGGAAGGGTAGTAGCATAGCGCCTATAGGTCGATTCATTTATTACCTTATGGATAGAAAGATGATCTCTAAGGGTTATCTCTATCATCTAGATCGAGTTAAGGATCCTAGCTTTGAAACCCTAACTCTTGAGTCAGTTCCAGTAGTCAGTGAATTTCTAGAAGATCTTCTAAGTCCCTCCCTAAAGGGAAATCAACTTTAGAATTGATCTAATTCCAGATACCCAACCTATTTCTATTCTTGCTTACTGAATTGCTCCACGAAAGCTTAAGGAATTGAAAGAGAAGTTGAAAGAACTTCTAGATAATGGCTTCATCAAACCTATAATTTTACGATGTGGTGCGCCTGTGTTGTTTGTAAAGTAGAAATATGGTTCTCTAAGAATGTGCATTGACTATAGACATTTGAAAAAGGTCACAATCAACAATAAGTATCCTATACCCAGGATTTATTACTTGTTTGACCAACTTCAAGGACAGTATCATTCTGAAAAATACCTTCAAAACATAGTATAGTCATTATGAATTTATACTAATGTTGTTTGACTAACTTATGCTCCTGCAACTTTCATGGATTTGGTAAACAATATTCAATTTGTACTTGGACTTGTTCATTATCGTCTTAATTATTGATATCCTTATGTACTCTAGGAATGAGGAAGAACATACAAGTCATTTGAGAATTGTTCTACAGACTCTCAAAGATCACCAATTATTCGCTAAATATAGAAAATGTGAGTTCTGGTTGCAATTTGTTGCTTTCCTTGATCACATGGTATCTAGCAAAGGGATTCGAGTGGATTTAAAGAAGAGAGAAGTGGTGAAACAATGTTCCAAACCTACCTCTGTAATAGAAGGTTCATGGAAGGATTCTCACCCATAGCCTCACTATTGACGAGGTTAACTCCGAAGATGGTCAAGTTTCAATGGTCAGATGATTGTGAGATAATCTTTGTAGAATTGAAAACTAGATTGACTGCGATTCCTTTCTTGACTCTACCAGAGGGTTTAGATGGTTATGTGATCTATTGTGATCCACGCAGAGTGGGCCTAGGTTTTGGGTTAATTTAGCGAGATAACATTATAGGTTATATCTTATGCTTCTGGACAACTTAAGGTGCATTAGAAAAACTATCCAACTCATGACCTCGAGCTTGCTGCAGTGGTGTTTGCACTCAACATATAGAGACACTACTTGTATGATGTTCATGTAGATGTGTTCACTTATCATAAGAACTTTTAGTATGTGTTCACCTTCAAAGAGTTGAATCTTCGTCAGAGACATGATTTGAGTTCCGTAAGGATTATTATATTAGTGTGCATTATAATCTTGGTAAGGTTAATGTAGTAGAATATGGTCTTAGCATATTATATATGGGTAGTTTAGCCCATGTTAAGGAAGATAGGAAAGAGCTAAGGATGGATGTTCATAGGCTTGCTCGCTTTGGAGTTCGCCTTTATGAGCATATCTGTAAGTGTTGTAACAGTTCAGAATGAGGCAGAATCTTCTTTGGTAGTGGAGGTTAAGGAAAAGAAAGACAGTGAACCAATCTTGCTTGACCTTAAGGGTGTTGTCCATAATTAGAGAGTTTAGATTTTTTTAATAAGTTCCCCAATCACCAACAAGTCAAGGTAGAACATCAGAAACAAAGAGGTATGACTCAAGAGATCGATATTCCTACTTGGAAGTGGGATTTGATCAATATGGATTTCCACACAGGGTTACCTCATATTCGAAGACAAAATGACTCCATTTGGATTATAGTTGACATGATGACTAAGTCTTCTCGATTTTTGGCATTCAAGACTACAGACTTGGCAGAGGACTATGCGAACCTTTACATTAATGAAATTTTGAGGTTACATGGAGTTCCTTTGTCTGTCATCTCCGATAAAGGTCCTCAGTTTACCTCTCATATCTGGAAGTCATTTCAGAAGGGCCTTGGTAATCTAATTAACTTTAGCACACCATTTCATCCAAAGATGAATGAGAAAGCAGAGCGTACCATTCAGACCCTAGAGGATATGTTGAGATCTTGTGTGATTGACTTAAAGGGAAGTTGGGATGATCACCTTCCTCCGATTGATTTTGCCTGCAACAATAGCTACCATTGAAGCATTTCTATTGTGCCTTTATAAGCATTTGTATGGGAGTAGATGTAGATCTCCCGTTGGATGATTTGAAGTAGGTGAATCAACTTTCCTAGGGCCAAATTAAGTCCTTCATTCTATAAAGAAATTGCAACTCATTAAACATAGACTTATGACAACCCAGAGTCGTCAGAAATCTTATGAAGATGTAAGGAAAAGGGAACTAGAGTTTTAAGTTGATGATTATATTTTTCTGAAAGTGTCACCTACGAAAGAGGTGATGAGATTTAGAAAGAAAGGGAAGCTCAGTCCTATATATGTAGGCGCTTACAAGATAGGAGACGTATTAAAGTGTGTGGCGATGAAAGTTAGTCTTTGTTATGAGGATATGCTAGTTGAGATTCTTAACAGTTAGATTAGAAGGTTGAGAAATAATGAAGTAGCTTCAGTCAAGGTTTTGTGGATGAGTCAGTCCGTAAAGAGAGCTACTTGGGAAGCAAAAGCAGCCATTAAAGCCAAGAATCCTCACCTCTTTCCTTCCAATTCCGCTCCAACTTGAGGTAATAGTTCCTCTTCAATTTTTCAGTCATTCATGCGTGAATTTATTCTTATAATCATGTTCCCTCAGTTTGTACTTGCATTTTCAACGTATTTGCATGTTTTTAAAACTCAGTTCAATCAAATATTAGTCCTCAATGTAAAGTAGTAGGCTTTGCAGCTTCTCATTCTATTTCAGCTAGTTTAGTCTTCATTCGAGGACGAATGTTCCCAAGGGGTAAATAATGTTACACCCCGTATCTAAAACATTACTAAAATTAGCTTTTTAGAAATCTTCAAGTGCAACAGATGGTTACTATCGATAGACTGTCTTCTGATCTATGGCTCGTGTTGTGCATCTTTCTATTGAGTCTGAAGCCCCCATAAACTCAGCCTACAAAATTTGATGAAGTGTCAAACGACGGCCAGACTTACGGTCTGTAAGTCTGACTGCAACCCGTAGTCCGTGTCCATTGATCAACACCAAATTTATCCACACTCTGACATGAACCACTATTGACCAGCATAGACCATCGTTTAGTCTACGGTTCGTAGGTTTGACTGTTCATGGAAGTTAGCAGTCAGTTAAGGGGAAAATGTTGTTAGGTCAACTTCAAATGTGCATAACTCTTAAAAAAATAAATTAGGTGTCCTGTGACATACCACAAGATAGATATTGAATCAGTTTTCCATAGCCTCGAACCTTGCTAAAATCAGTCCTCCTAGTAAAACTTTATGCCCATTTTAGTAAAGGCCTGTCAAACTGAAGCAACCTACGATCCAAAACGATGTACCATCGATTGAACGACGGACCATCAGTCCAAGTGCTCATTTAGTTCGACAGCGATTAACTCAAGGGTCTTTTGGTCTTTTCACACTTCGTTTAAACCCCATGATACTTCGTTTTGAACCTAAATCATCATATTATAGTTAGTTTAAGCCAAGAAACATAACTTAAACTTACCTAAAATAAATAGTTAGAAAGGAGAAAAGAACGCAACAGGGTTCCCACTATTCAAGCCCCAAAATCTAAATATTTTTTTGTGGATTTCATCACTAGGCATATGGGAACTAACTAGTGGGTTCCTTTCATCCATTGGCTCCATAGTTTTTAGTCAGATTCTTGATTCCCATATCTTGATTAGACCTAAGGTTTTTAGAACTTCATTGAATAATTAGTTATATATTCCAAATTAGATATACATGTTATTATTCAGTTTATTTCATGAATTTTACAACCTAACAAGTATTTCTTAGTTCTAGAATTATACATGCTAGGTTAGATATTTCAGTTATACATGCCTTAATTATTAATGCTTCATTACCATATTAAATGTTGCATTCTCAGTTTGCATGTTCAGCTTTGAGCTATCCAGTATCTACAAAAAATTCAAACATAATTAGTTCAATACATAAATTAATAGGAGTAGAATAATACCGAGTTGGACTAGGAATCAACGTACCCAATTAGTCCCAGAACTTCTAGGCAAGTAGGTTCTAAGTTCCCTCTGTGGGCAATCTGTTTAGCGATCACACCAACATGCCTTTATATATCCAGCAGGGTGTATTGAGTCCTTTTGATGGGGCATATACATCGGACTCCACATTCTTGCATTGACAATTTATCAGTATATTCAGTTTCAACATGTTATAGATTGGTCATTGCATGAAGGTAAGAATTCACTATATCATGTTAATATTATTATACTTGCTTTTGTTCTTGTTCATTTATGTTTTATCTTAGAATTAATATATCCAAAATGCTTAGTACCTTCCAATTAATGACGCATATGTGCGCTGCATCTTCTCTTAATGTAGGTTTAGGTTCTCAATATCCAGATCATGCTTAGATTGATTTAGATCTGTAGTTCAGCAGATTCAGTGGTGAGTCCTCATTTTCCAAAAACAATAGTCATGAGTTCATTTCAGTGTTTTCGTCATTTAGTTTCAGTTTTTGCTAGACTTAGCTGGGGCTTGTCCCAACATTACAAGTAATTGAGAGGCTTATTTCTTACATAGTCAATTTCAGCTTTGTATTGAGTTAATAACTTCCTTATATTAAACTCATCATATTTCATTCATCTCAGTTATAGAATATGGGTATCCCCCATCTTTCATTTTAAAACATGATTTAGCTTACGCATCGGTCATTATCTTTAGTATGCTCATGATCATGCCAACAGGGTTAGCTTGGGTCACTTGTGGTCCTAGGTTCAGCGTCCGCGTCTCGAGGGTAGCTTGGGGTGTGAAGGTCTGCCTTAAAAAAAAGATCATGTCAACCCTTAAAATTAACCTAAACGAGTCTCACGCTGTTTAAGAAAAATGGCTAACCTGGGACGACATGGAAAATTAGGTACGGTCTTGCAGGAAACGACGGGGATTACAAGAACACTTGAATAACCCAAAAATGTGGAAAACAAAAAGTAACATGAATGATGGAGGGAACTTGAATAACCAATGAGCACCCCCTATTTTTCCTATCACTCAAGCAAGACATGTACGTGATGTGGCAGTCCACTCACAGCTAATTTCTCTTCTAGTATTAGGAAACCTCTACTGGGGTAGATTTTAACTAAAGTAGAGCATGGTATGGATCCCATATTCTAATAAGCCATTCACTTGTCTCCGTAATGAGGATTCTCGAATCAATCTTAGGACTTTCGAAGAAATTACCAATACATACATCCCAATTGGAGTCTCATCAGACTATGTGAGGCTTACATTGTTCCCATACTCAATGTTAGGAACTGCAAGGACTTGGTTAGATTCTTAACCATTAAAATCCATCACTATTTGGAATGATATAGTAAAGAAATTCTGGAGTTGATTTTGTCCATCCAAGAAAACTGCTAAGTTGAGTAGTGAGATAACAATCTTTTCTCAAAATCAAGCGGAAAACATGCACCAACCATAGGAGCGTTTCAAAAAAATGTTGATTTCTTTATCACCCACATGAAAACCAATGAGGTACCTGATCACACTTTCTTTGAGGTATTAAAATATAATGATCGTGTTCTTCTTAATAGTTCAGCAGGTGGACATGCCCTATCCATAAAAAGTGAAGAGTTCTTTGACTTACTAGAAAATGTTTCTGAAGGGAACCAAGGGTATAATGAGGAAATGTCTAGATCACAACCCAAAAGGATGCTAGGATCTTATATATAGACCAAGCTACTGCCACAAATGCCAAATTATAAGCAATGCAATATTACATGGCCTTACATTTTAAAATAATAGATCTAAATTAGGCACTGATACACGTAGTACATCAGACAACAAATTATTGTGTGGTATGTGGTAGTGGCACCCATTAAATTAGCAATGTGAGGAGAACCCGAATTGTAAACTATATGGGTAATGTCCAAAGGGGTGGAGTTCAACAAAATTATGGCAATAGTTACAACCCTATTTGGAGGAACCATATTAAATTGTCATGTGGTGGTAACCAAAACAAAAATGAGGCACCAGGGGTTAAACAATACCATTCTTAAGGGGCTGGGCAGCAATACCACAATCCTAACAAAGAGACTAATGCTAGTTCACCAAAAGTGGGCATGACCAATGAAAAGCTACTCAAAAATCTCATGACTGAATTTGGGACCAAACTAAATGCTATAATAAATAAGAAAAATGAGAAAGTCAAAAACATCCAAATGTCCCAAATGAGTTCAGAGAAATAGGTTGCAGAAGCGGCTAATTCTTTGAACTTGCATCCCCAAGGTGGGTTGCCTGGTGATACTGAGCCCAATCCAAAGCAATTACATGCGGTAAGTACTAGATGTGGACTGCAATTAGAGGAACTAGCGTCAAGGAAGAGAGATGTTGAGGTAAGTACGAAAAGTGGATGAGGTAGTAAAAATATCCAATATTGAGGTACCCATTAATCAAATGAAATTACCATCTCCATTCTCACAAATGCTCAAAAAGCAGAATGAAGATGAATGCTTTTGTAAGTTTTTCTCTCTCCTTAAACATGTTCACATTAATGTATTTTTTGTGACATTTTGCTTGGTATCCCGAAGTAAGCTAAATATGTGACAGACATTATGGCTAGCAAGAGGAGGGTCACGGAGTATGAAACTATAGAACTTACTGAGGAGTGTAGCTAAAGGATCTAAAGTAGAATAACTAAAAAGTTACATGCTCCGGGTAGTTTTACTGTGCAAAATACAATTGGGCAATATATTCATGCTAAGGGCTTGTGTGATATGGGGGCGAGTATAAATTTGATGCCCTTATCTTTGTATCTAAAGGTTAGGTTTAGTAGTCCAAAAATAACCAATGTTGTCCTCCAACTCATTGATAGATCCATTACTAGGTTTGAGGGGGTAGTAGAAGATGTCCTAGTGCAAGTAGGTTTATTGTTTTTTCCTATAGAGTTTGTAGTGATAGACTTAAACCTGATAATGAAGTTCCATTCATTATGGGACAACTTTTTTTGGCCACGGTAGGGAATGAATTGATGTAGCATATTGTCAACTAACTATGAGGGATCATGACAAGGTTGAGGTATTTGATATTTACCACGCATTGAAATTGCATTATATCTATGAAGAGATGTGTGTTATTGTTGTGGTTAATCAAATTGTAGAATCATAATTAGTCGTTCCTAACAATCCCTTAAAAAGAGTGTTATTGTTTCATGAAATAGATAAAGATACTGAGGCTCAAGAGATTGAATCGTGCTTGAATCTAGCACCTCTAAACACTTGCAGGAGTCACGTGGAGTAATTAGATCGCGAGATGGACCTCCCACAAAATCCATCGATATTGGAAGCCCCTATGTTTTGACTCAAAGCTCTCCCGGCTCACCTAAGTATGCTTATTTGGGTACTAATGAATCTTTTCCTTTTATACTTTCTGCAGAATTATTTGATGAATAAGTTGATGCAACATTGAGGATCTTGAAGATGATGAAGAAAGCAAGTGATTGGGACATGGATTATATACATGGGATTAGTCCATCATTATGTATGCAAAAAATTTACATTAAACAGGACCACAAAATAAGGTGCAACATCAACGTCGACTAAATCTTGTGATGAAAGAAATTGTAAGAAACGAATTCATAAAGTGGGTAGATGCTGGAATTGTGTATCCAATTTCTAAGAGTAAGTAGGTAAGTCTAGTACAATGTGTTACCAAGAAGATAGGAATGAAAGTGGTAAGAAACAAAACGAATGAGTTCATTCCTACTAGAATAGTGAACGGGTGGAGACTTTGTATGGATTACCGGAAACTTAATGTGCTACCCAAAAAGAGTGCTACTACATTCCCTTCATTGATCGGATGCTTAATCGACTAGTAGGGCACGAGTACTGTTATTTCTTAGATTGATATTCCAGTTACAACCAAATATTTATTACCCTGAAAGATCAGGAAAAGACCACATTCCCTTGTCCTTATGACACTTATGCTTTCAAGCGCATCACTTTCATACTGCAATGCACAATCGACTTTTCAAAGGTCTATGATGGCCATTTTTCATGATATGATGGAAGACTTTGTAAAGGTGTTCATGTATGATTTCTCAGTCATTAGGAATTCTTTTGAGGTATGTCTTCAGAATGTTAATAATTACTTACTAGGTGTGAATACAATAACTTAGTTCTAAACTAGGAAACATGTCCCTTTTTTGTTAGAGAGGGTATAGTGTTGGGGAACAAGTTGTCTAAATCTGGTTTGGAGGTTTATAAGGCCATGGTTGAAGATATTGAGAAATTTCCCCTCCAATTTCATGCAGGTTTCTATCGTTGATTAATCAAGGATATTGTAAACATTGCAATACAGGTGTAGTCTTTTGGAGAAGGAGGTGAAGTTTTACTTTGATGCAGTGTGCTTGAAAGCTTTTGAAATGTTCAAGAGGAACTTAATTGAAGATCCAACCTTTATTGCTCCTTATTGGATTTACCATTTGAATTCATGTGTGACGCACGCGATGTGGCAATAAGTGCATTGCTGCGACAATGATAGAATAAATATTATACTCGATCTATTATTCAATCAAGACCCTTGATTCTACACAAACTAATTACACAATAATTGAGAAGAAAATGCTAGCTCTAAAGTCAGCCTTCAACAGGTTGAGATTGTATTTGGTAGGTACTAAATTTTTTTATTTTACTGATATGCAGCTATTAGGTACCTACTCAACAAGAAAGATATAAAACCAAGGTAAATTCTTTTGATATTTCTTCTCCAAGAATTTGAACTTGAGATTAAATATAGGAAAAGTACTTAAAATCACATAGTGGATCACTTTTGTAGGTTTGATTATTTTTCCCATGTTAATGAAGTAGAGCAAATCGGGGAAGAGTTTCAGGATGAACAATTGACAGCGATACATATCTCACTAGTGCCATGGTATGCGTACATTGTGAATTTGATAGTGAGGAGATTATCCTCCGCGTGCAACAACCCAACACAAGAAAAAGCTCAACCATGATGCCAAATTTTATATCTCGGATGAATCATTATTGTTCAAACAAGGGGTAGATAGGGTAGTAAGAAGGTGCTTTCCTATCACGACTTGGAACTACTCCTAGAATTAACACGGTGTACTTTACTTCTCGTAAGTCTTATACGAGCCTTTAGCATTCATTCATCGCATTATCATAAAATTAGCAGAAAATTTATAACTTTTTCATAGAATAACACAATATTAACAGATTCATTCCATTTAAAAGCCATAAGTGCATAGTTCGAACACTAAGTCTCGTCTTGCCATCTTAGACACGACTCCAATAGAATAGGGATATGAATCTTAACACTACAAAAGAATATTCTATACTATTACATGAACTTAATTTAATCTCTTGACGTGAAAGTCCTTGAATCATTAAGGACACACTCAAAATTGGGAATAGTTATCCAAGCTCTTCATTCGAGGAAAGATCCTCTAGACATGAACACTTATACTTAGTGTCAAAAAATGAATAAGAATGGTATTAGTAAAAGAATGCACAAATCATGATAGCCATGCAAAAACATGCTTTAAAGAGGACATTTAGTTTGAAACCATGCATCATATATTTTAGAGAAACTTCATAAGCAAATAATACAATTAGCACAATATAGTTAGCATATATTATATTATTCATGTATATTATTCACAACAACACATAAAGCCATTTATCACATTTAAGACACATTCAATATCTCCATAGCATTAACCTTCCTTTTTATCATGTCTCATTGACCTCGACAAAACCTTAAGTAATACTTTGTGCAATGCATGAATAATGTCCCATTCCATTATTCATACCAAAGTATCACTTTAAGGTCACTAAGATGAACATTCATACAAACCTAAGTAATACAAACATATACATTCATAAGGACATAACATATCTTGAAAGACATCTTTCACATAATAAAAAACACCTAAGACAACCCCAGTTAAAACTAATGCAATGTGCAAGTAGCATCCCGTAATATATTCACATCAAGTGTACCTATGAAGTCACCCTAAAATTAGGCACATCACATTAATCAACATACAACACATGTAGTTAACCTTAAACATAAGACCAACATACTTAATAGACTTCATATAACAAGAAATTCGTTTATCACATCATAGTCATAAACCATTTTGTCTTTATCCACATCTCAAGACAACATACAAGTCCATACTATAAATATCACCAAAATGAAACTATATTCAAAATTTCATATTTAGAGTTTATTTATTCAATACATCATCAGAACTTATTGATAACCCCAATCTAAGCCTACCAGTGCTATGTATATGTGAAGCCCCGTAATCTCACAAATACCAACTAAATCAACAAGGAGATCACAAGAATTACCACTTACGTTATACATTCACATGACAAGTTTAGACAACAACATGCATACTAAGATACACACACATATATGCATAACGAACAAACCCTAGAATACCCTTCAAGACAAACTCGTGCAATGTATAGGTACAGTTTCACTCCCTTACCTAATTAATAAACTTCTCTTAGGTAGTCCTAGTTAGATTTCATCTTCTTATTTACATTGGTCATTTAACATTCGGGAATTTTCTGCATAACTGACTTTAGACCATGTGAGCAAGCATTGAATCCACTGTTATCCCTTTCACAGTAAGGAGGGCATCCTACTTTCAAAGGTAGTACATTGACATCATCATAGCATCTAGGTAGACCCATTGCTAAGGTTGCTATGGGAAAACATAGTTAAGGAACTAGGAGGTTGTTACTAGAAACCCTCATTATGCTAACTAACATTGTAGTTTCAACCTCATGAGAACATCGGGTAAACCTACCTTCTTTTTGTCGTATTGTCAAGTTCACTAGGTGCTAAGCTAAATTCCATTTTTGAAGAGTCTTTAAGTCTATCAAACATTTGTTTATAATATATCCCTTATGAGAGTAACTCGTTATATAACTTGTACATAGATCATAGGTTATATGATGAGAATGTCCTTTCATCAAAACCAATATCATGCCAGAATGTCCTTTCACATAATCATAACATAGTCTAGTTTAGAGTAAAATTAAGGAAACCTTCCAAGAGACTCTCATTCACTACATCATCATTAACATCCTTATTTCGTACATTCATGTGTTTGTGTGCATGTATGAGGAAGCCTTTCAAATAAACACATTTTGACAAAACATATTCATACTTCATTTGTCATATACTTTACATGCATAATAATAAATAAAGGTGTATCTGAGAATTATCCTTTAAAATTGACACCATGAACATATCATACTCATATGTATTCATGAAATATCTGTGTATGTTGATCAACAAGATCACATAATGGCAAAAAAAAATTGTTATTGAGGAAACACCCTTCAAAGGATCACAAGACATATACGATATCCCCATGTCATAGACAACTCACATAGAGAGCATTTAGGTCCTATAGACCACACATCCATGTTTCACTATAGGAGACAATAACACATTCAACATTGAGTAAACAACTCCTAAAATGTACAAGATCACACATTCATAAAGGGTTACATAGGTTAATGCCATTCTACAATAGTACTTATCACAATCAAACATGTAGACTATACCCTACCCTAACACCATCATTCACATTATACTTCACATTATAAATACACCTTAATCATTATTCTAGCGTTGAGGACTGCATACAAAACCTTTATACTCATGAACTTCATAAAATCAATTCACTTTACATCTATTTCCCTCAAGTACAAGAATGTTAACACTGCTACCATAAGTGGAACGAATCATAAAACATCAATTCCAATACTATAGACTTGAAGTTAGGTCAACTTACCAATTATCCAAGACATGAAAATCATAGATCAATCCTAAAAAATTCATTAAAAGTAAATATAGATAGCAACAGTTTCATCAATTCACCACAATCTAAGCTTAATTCAATTAACATCTAATCAAGATCACAAAACCCACTTTATAGGCTAAATTGACAGATTAGGAAGATCATGGGTTCTTCAAGGAATTACATTGAAAATCAGCTTAGATAAATTGATGAAACATCAATTTATCATTACGATGACTTTGAAAACAATTTGACAATGAACCCATGTTTAGATTGGAAATTGGGAAATTTGATCTTAGAAACACATTCGGTAATCTTTCATTAAACTCCTTAGATGAAAAATTATCCAAATATAAAGGGTTACCATAACTTAATAGAAGAAAAACCCACTAAATTTTGAGAAGAATAAGTTGTATATCCATCATCTAGCTTGATTTTGATCTTGGTCTGCAATGGAATTCTAGAGAGAGTTTTATTTGAGAGGAAATGATTAATTTTTATAAAGAATTCTAATTTGAGGTTTCAATGTTTAAAATAACTTAAAATATCCCGTAATAGGTAAAATTACTGTCCACCCTATAATTAGAATATGGGGTGAATTTACCAATTCACCCCTAGGCTGGCCGAGACATTAGAATGTTTCATGTGCCATTCGACAGCCACCATTGACGGAACATCAACTGCATGACGGCTCGTCCTGCTGCTCCGTCATTTTGATCAGAGGCTCCCTCATTTTAGGTCTAAGGTCCCACAAGTAAGTGTAGAGCGGCGCCCTTTTGATGGGCCATCAATTGAGTAAGGGGGCGTCAAATGAGGCCGTCAATGAGACCATTTTGGGAACCTCTTGACAAACCTTTAGGTCTCATCAAGGACCCTAAGGGTGGTCCTTGTGGAGTCGTAACTGTACTTTCAACCCTAAATATGACAATCTAGATATAGGGTCCCCTCCAATAATTTTAGACTCCAATACAACACTTCAAAACAAGGAAAACATATAAAGGCACACTACCACACAAAAGACTAGTTTCCAAACGTTTTGGTCGTCCTTTGATGTTTGACCTCAAACCTCTTCAAACCAACCATTACATAAGCTCTAACACACCTTATAAAACATATGTTAACTCTTAAAACATATGTGAGATTGTATTTTATCCTAGTTCATCTTGGGGACATACAAATATCCCCAGTTTAAAACATTCCTCCTCGAATGACACTTATTTTCAAGTTCTTAATGAGCCAATTAGTAGCTCAAAAAATATAACATAACACAACATAATAGTCAATGCACTGATATTACAAAGGACACCCACTTCATACCGTTATGCACTTAACGCAACACAAGTAAGTAGAAACTTTATTCACTAACTTCGAATGCATCAAACAAAAAGAGATTTATCTTGTTGATAGGAGGAATTTCCTTTTGATAATTATGACGTGACCTTTAATTTCCATCTCATCAAAATCTCAATACGCAATAACCTTTAAATCACACATAGGAATGTTCAACATTACAACTCATGAGGATAGTAAGTAACTCATAGTATATGCACATAAATCACGAGTAATGTGGATCAACAAAATCATTATCATTTGGGCACAATACCATCAAGACATGCATAACATTACCATGTTTAGTTATATTCAAAAAGGAATTTCCTTTTCCTTAACATACTCACATGTCATCATAAAGTTCATATACAAGCATTTCACAAACTTTAATTCAATGGGAAATTCTCAACTTCTAACCAAAGTTTGCTCATACGCCTTTCCTCATGAAGTAAAAATGGTAGATCACACGAAAAGCATCACAACATTAGGAAGTTATTTAACAACATTTCAATTTCTTGCACATAATACTTTTCATGAACATGCGTCATTTAGAAAATTGTTACCATTTATAGGTACACATTAATAATATTGACTAGATGTACCATCACCTCTCGAGAGTGATCCTATATTAACACTTCCCAAATAATAAAATCACATATCCTTAAAGGAAATTTATCTTTACTCATTTGAAGAAAACTCAACAACTCCATGTGGAGCAAAAATACCCTTACATTAAAAATGTTATCAAGCACGTTCATTAAACCATCTCATGAAGTTAAATGCGCATTTACCATATTAATATGCACAACAACAGGAGAAATATGCAATTTATAAAAAGAATACGCAATAAGAATCTCTCAAAACTTACATAACATAGTGTCTTCTAAAGCATGCATAACATATGTAAATGATGCAATTTATAATCATATGAAAGACTCCATAACATGGAAAATCTACTAAGGACTCTTTGGTTTCAAGCTTGAGTAAGAATAGAAAGGAAAAGATAAGGACATCCTCCACCTTACTGCTCAACTCATGATCCCCCACTTATTCTAACATCAAAGAGAACTCATCTCACCACAGCAAACTTTAACCTACCAACATTTCTAGTCAAGCCTCAAATGCCCCTCTTGGGATCAAATTTATGCACACCCTTTTTAAGATCACCTCCTTCAACTCTAAAGGAGGAACCATTTCTCAACAAATCTTCACTCACAATCCTTTAGGTAAGGAATTCAAATAATTCAAAATGAGTATATGAGTAAATCCAATTCATATCAATCACTCAAATTGATACTTAACATAGAGAAGTTCAAGGAATCTCAATGTAGGAACGTTAAGCGAACTCAAAACCTTACCATCTAGGCATATTATCCCCCACTTGAGGTGAGATTAATCAAATCTTCATCACATAATGACCTTAAATACCTAGGTTGAAGCAAGTCAAGATTAAACCTCCTTAATCCTCACGTAATATGATTTGACAAAATTGAGGATTTCACTCCTACTCTCATAATAAAGAGCTTACCAATGTAATCACCAGTAGGTACTACTCAAGCACAACTATTCCTCCAAGTCCATGATCGAATGTAAACTCATAAGATTGACACTATTCAACCGTATGAGACCTTAACTACTTCATTAATACCAAGGATAACTTTATAATTTCATCGAATTCTAATATCAAGTCATTACAAGGTACGTAGTTCCGAATTTAATCCTACAAGGTTCATCACCTTAGGTAGATGATCTATAACCTTAAGAGAATCTCCCTCCAACTTAGGACTATAGAAATCCTTGATTCTAACAAGGAATAAAACACATGCTAGAATTATTAAGCTCCACTACCACTTTTCTAAAGAGTTAGGTTAACCTTCCTCTCTAGATAATTTCTTAGGAGATACTTAGAAGAGATTATTCCATAGATTCCATTCTGTTTTCATCCAATACTAGAGAAAAATAACTTCTAGACCATTTCAAGCATTATCATCACTTTTGGTAGAATATTCCAACCAACCATGCCTAGGTACAATCTAAGTACTTTTCCCAAATGACCATTCTTAAGATCAATCTTAAAAGATAACTAACCTCTTTTAAGTTAGTAAACATGTATTCTCTTCTATTCCTAATGAATTAAGGTGTATATGCTACCCTCCAAGTAAACCTTAGAGTAAAAAATAATCTTAATATATGGAATAGAATCCTTTCATCAATTTTCAAACTCTTAGGATAGGCTCATGAAGGAATTAATAAACTACTCACGGTTTCTCCCATTAACTAGTATAATTCATAATTACTTTACAAGGTAAAAGACACTATCTTCCCTTCTTAGGAGTAATCCTACACAAGAACTTGAATCGAACACAACGACAACTATGAAGCATTACTCATATAAAAAGGACAACTTTCAACTCTTACTATATACATATCACATTCCTTCAAAACTCCTCAAGTCTAAACCATAACTTTCTACTATCAATACACATAACCATAAAGCAACCCCAAAAAGGACTTCATTAAACCATAAAAACTCTTAATATACTAGAACAACATCACAACGTAACTTCTTAACATAATAACTCAAATCTCATTGGTCAAATATATCCATAACGTGCATCACATCAAAATCTTCCAAATCCACTTTCACATATACTCATCTAGTCACAAAACCATAATAAGCATTAAAATTTACCTTCTTCTCCCTCAAACATTGAGACACCACCCTTTCCAAGTAATCAAATCTAAAAGACCACCAGACAAGGGAAATAAGAGAGAGAGATCATGGAGAGTTACGCTCTATGGTAGGAAACACAAGTAATGAAGAATGTGAAACTTCTATCATCATATAGCCTCCCTCTCATAGTGTGTCACGACTCATACTGATGAACAAGATTATACTAGACATGCCATTTTAAGACTTTGGACCCTAAAACCACTTTTATAACATTATGAACCGGATGTACCCCCTTGAAGTAACAAGGCGTACTTGAACTCTCGATGTTTGTTTTATACAACCACTTAACATTAAATCATCGCATTGTCATAAAAGTAGAGGAATCATTAAATCTTTTTCGTAGACTAACATCTTACTAAACAAGCCATTCCATTTAAAAACCATAAGTTCATAGTTAGCACACCAAATGTTGTTTTCCCATTACAGACAACTCCAATAGAATAGGGACATGGCCCTTAAAAATACAAAATAATATTCTATAATATTGTATGAACTTAATTTAAACTCTTGACGTGACGGTCCTTGAATCATTAATGACACACTTGAACTTGGGAATAGTAATCCATGCTCTCCAATCTAGGAAATATCCTCTATCCATTACAGCGTACACTTGCTGTAAAAACATGAAGAAGAATGGTATTAAGACAAGAATACACTAAGTATGATAACCATGGAAAAACTTCATAAGCATTTGATAAATTAAGCATAACATATTTCACATATATTATATTAGACACAAATATCATTCAAAATCACACATAAACCATTTATAACATTTAGGATAGATTCAATATCTTCATAGCATTACCCTTCTCTTTTACCTTGACTCATTTACCTCAAGCAACCCTTAAGTAATACTTAGTAGAATGCATGAATAGTGACCGATTCCACCATTCATACCACAATATCACCTTAATGTCACCATGGTGAACATTCATACAAATATCACCAATCCAAGCATATTCATAAAAATATAACATATCATGAAGCACATCCTTCACATAAGAGCCATCACCTAAGAAAACTCAAAGTCACACTAGTGCATTGTGCAAGTAGAATCCCGTAATACAATTCACACCAGGTGTACCTATGAAATCACCCTAGACTTAGGCACATCACATTAAACAAAATACAACACATGTACTTAAACATAACGTAAGACCAACATACCATATAGACTTCATATAAGAACTCATTCATTTATACTATTTTGTCCGTATATACATCCAAAGAAAATATCCAAGTCCATATTATAAGTATCACCATACTGAAAATATAGTCAACATTGCATATTTAGAGTTCATATGATCAATATTTCATATGATCTTACTCATAATCCCAATATAAGTCTACTAGTGCATCCGCATAGCCTCACATATACCAAGTAAACAAGGAAGGAGATCATAAACATTGGAAATTGCCTCATACATCAAAATTACAAGCATAGCCAACAACATGCATACTAAGTAAGTCCTTCAACATGTAGACCTAATAAGACCAACATTATGCCTTTCATTATAACAAGTACGTTTACACCATAGTATCATGCAAGTGTGTGTGTGTGTGTGTCTATATATATATATATATATATATATATATAAAATCTACGTAAAAAACTCAACTTAGAATTCCCTTTAAGACCTATTTTAAAAATGTATACATAAAGTCACATTCCCTCACCTACACTGATTAACATTTCTTAGGTAGTCCTAGTTAGAGTTCATCTTCTTACTCCCATTTTTCATTTTACATTAGGGAAACATCGCCATAACTTACAATAGACCATGTGAGCCAAACATTAAATATGGTGTCAGCCCCTCACACCAAAAGCAGAAGATCCTACTTGCCAAGGTAGGACGTCAACATCAGTATAGCATGTAGGTGGATCCTCTTGCTAAGGTTCCTATGGGGGCACATAGTTAACAAACTAGGAGGTTGTTACTAGAAACCATCTTTATGCTAACTAGAATTGCAGTTTCCACATAATAAGAACATTAGGTGAACCTACCTTCCCTTTAGGAAGGGACAACTCTCATTGTCAAGTTCACTTGATGCTAAACTAAATTCCCAATTTGAATAGCATTTAAGTCATTATTAAACATTAGTTCATAAGATAGTAACCCCTTATGTAACTTGTACATAGCTCATAGGTTATATGATGAGAATTCCTATTCCTCACCATAAACATCATCTGAGAATGTCCTTTCACATAATCATAACATAGTATATTTTAGAATACAATTTAGGAAACCTTCCACGAGACTCTCATTCACTAGATTATCCTCAACTTCCTTCATTCATATATTCATGTCTATGTACATGTATAAGACCCCAAAAATGAGATAAGGTGTCTAGATACTTACATGTTTTTATTAAAGTTCTAATGTCCTAAATATTCTTAAAATCTGTTACATAGGCAGTAGCTAAAATATTAGAGATATTGGAAGTCGAACGTTAAGGGACGACTAAGACGTTCGACAACTAAGTCACCTAGATGCCTAATATGGGGCTCTATGTGTTTATGGGTGTTTAATGATGTTATATGGTTCTAAAATGTAAAATTATATGATATATATGTAGTATAAAAATTTTATGTGATTTGGAAGTAGAACGTCCAAGACGTTCGATGACTAGTCGCTGATACGCTCAAACTTACTTCTCAAATAGGAAGTAAAGCGGTCGTGTCAAGTAAATAACCCATCTAGTGAGGTTGGGATCGTTCCCACGAGGAAAATAGTTTAGACTTAACTTCAATTTATTACTGCTATTGTTCATTCAATTACATCATTGGAAAGCAAAAATGACAAAAGGAGGGTTTATATTCCTAAATAAATGAAAATAACTAGCGAAATAAAAGGAGACAACTAACAGCTTCGAATGTTGGAGTTAAATCAATTAATCAAAGTTACTAGGGTGTACATGTTGCACACATGTTCATAACTTGATAAGTCTAACTATAACAATTCTTTCCTAGAATCTTGCCTGCAAAGTGATAAGTTATGTATTTCTAAATACTTGATCCGGCATCTAGAAAATTTCACTCCGCACCTTGGTCCGGTTACGTGTGTTGATACCCTAACCCTTATCTTTACCTCATATTAAGCATCGTATTGGATATTTGACTATGTTATTACCTCGTACCAATCAATACTAGCCTATAAGATAGTATACACTAAATCTATGTTGATAATTCTTTTCCTATTATCTACCTCCTTGGCCCGACAAGTAGCATTAAGGCAAGTTCTAACGTTGGCCATCCGTTAAAAAGACTTCTGAACGTAAGAATTATCAATACATGCAAGACACTATTCTAGAATTGCTATTTTTGTTAGGTTTTACCTCATTATTAGCCCATGGTTCCCACAACCCTAGTTATGGAGTTTAGTTACCCATAGTCATAATTACAATATTCAAATATGTCATATAAGAATTCATGCACTTACTTCGATGAGAAAGAGTAAAATTCAAAAGTTCACTTGATTAATCAGCAAAAGTAACCAACAATCAATGATAAAAGTCTCAAGATAATCAATACTCTCTCAAAGAGTCTACAAAATAATCAAGAGTTTCCCAATATTCAAAGGTCTAACAATGATCCAGAGTCTTTCCTCAAAAACGAGGTCTTTCAAACTATTTATAGAAAATAAAAACCTAATTAAACAAGGACTCTATCTGTTGAAAATCTGTCAAAAACGTGGCTGGATCGACGGACATCGTGATGGATCGTCATGGTCACGACGGATCGTCATGGACTCTGTCAACCAATACTTGATGAAATTTCTTCTGCTGCTGTCTTCATTACCCTTGATGGCAGGTATGACGGATCGTTACGAGCATGACGGTCCGTCGATGATCTCCATTCCATAACGCTTGAACTCTTGGAATATGGGTATTGGGCTACTTCTCAGATCTTCATAACGAACCCGCAGGACGGACCGTCATGGATATGACGATCTGTCATGTTTTCCGTAACCCCACACTTGGTCAGACTTTCCCATCTTCCTTTAGAAGCTGCACAACGCTGCCACCTACGGACCATCACAAGCATGACAGACCGTCACAAGCTCCATAGGTGATCTCTTCTGCATTTCTTCGCTCAAAAACCTCCGCATTCATCATTACATAGATTTCCTGCAAATAAGGATAAAATTATATAAAAATTAGCACAAAAAGGCTTTTGGACACACTAAACTTAAGGAAAAAGTATTAATAATACCGTGAAACCACGGTATATCAGTTGCTTATATGCCTCATGTGTCTATGCATGACTAAATCTGTATGAAAAGAGTATAATAAGTTTTGAAATGGTTTATAATGATGTTAAATTATAATATATGAATTTTATTGAAGTTTGGAGGTCAAACGACAAAGAACGTCCAAGGCGTTCAAAAGATAGCCCTTAAGATGTTCAATGTGTGTCATGATGAGGCAACGACTGTTTGGACGTCTTATAGGTGTTTGTTTTGGATGAAATTTATGTTGAAGGTGTATAACTTTTTAAGTTTATAATCACGTTGTAAACGTCCGTGTACGACTTCTACAGGGCCACACATGAGGCCCCGAAAGAAGGACCAAAAGCCAAAAATATTTTAACCTAGGTCAGACAAAATTTGATAAAGAATGAATGTATCAAGAAGAACTAGACTACTACTAATTGATAAACAAAAATGCAATATAAATGAGTAGAAATTAGAGACACATACCTGCGAATTTGAGAAAAACAAGAGGAAAAGGTACTTGATGATCAAGTAGACACCCTCAAGAGCAGCTCTCCGACTAGTAAATGATGGCTTTTAGGATTTTGGAAAAAATGGGGAAAATGAACGGTTGAAGAGAGAGTTGGTTTTGGAAGTTGAAAAGGGAGGGAAATAGGAGGAAGAGTGAAGGAATAGGGTGAAATGAAGGGTTGGGGGTTTTAAATGTTGAATTATTTTTTAAAAATACCCCAGCCGGGTCGGGTCGGGTATGCATCATTAAGGACGCGATGATTCCATGACGACGGTCCGTCTCATAGGTGACGATCCGTCGTTGGTTCCGTCTCGTGTGCCCTAGTTTGAAAGTAACAGAAAGACGTACCTGGCACGACGGATTCATGCGGTGGTCCGTCATAGTTGAAACGGTCCGTCGCTGTATCTGTAAATGACTGCTGCAAAGTAATTTTTTGCAAAATTTCCTTGCGATGTGCCAGCAAATTAAAAGCCCATTAGTAGAAAATGCTACGATTACTAGAGAGAAGAACTATAAGTATTGGGATGCCTCCCAACAAGCGCCTGATTTAACGCCGCGGAATGAGTGAGGACACTTGATTGCTCAGCCTTCGTCAATATGGTATGCCTCTATCATTTCATTTACCAATGCAGTATGCCAAACATAGAGTTTTATTTGTTCTCTATTCACCTTAAACCGCACTCCCTCCTTTGTTTTTAACTCAACTACTCCATAAGGGAATACTTGAGTAATCAAGTAAGGGCCAGTCCGTTTGGACTTGAGCTTGCCCTGAAGACAAGGCAACACAGAACTATCTAAAAGCACCAAATCCCCAACCATAAACTCTTGTTTTGCACTTTTTTGTTCATTCTTCAGCTTCATCTTTTCTTTGTGGGATATGGCGGATACCTATTTGATCTCACCACTCTGCCTCATGGTCCTACAAATGTTGAAGGTCGCTTCTTCATTGTTCAATCGAAATTTCATCTGCCCCTTTTCCATATCAAGTGAGGCTCTACCTGTAGCAAGGAATGGCCTCCCAAGAATAATAGGCACTTCAAAATCAACTTCACAATCAAGAATAACAAAATCTGTCGGAAATATGAATGACTCCACTTTTACTAGCACATCATGGAGTATCCCTATAGACCTTTTCACAGTTCGATCAATCATTAGTAGCCGCATCGCAGTGGGTTTTGGGTCACCCAAACCCAATTTCTTGTAAACAGAGAGGGGCATGAGATTTATGCTTTCCCCCAGACGACATAATGCTTTTGCAAAATTTAATGACCCGACTGTACAAGGAATAATAAACGCACCCGGATCTTCTTTCTTTTGTACGAGAGATCTTGTATCAATAGCACTACAATGCTGCAGTCTGTCATCATCCTCGAATGTGACCGATCTTTTCTTTGTAACGAGATCTTTCATAAACTTGGCATAACCGGGCATTTGTTCTAGAGCTTATACCAAAGGGACATTAGTAGAAAGTGGCTTCAGCATTGTTATAAAACGCCGATATTTACCATCTTTGGTCTTTTTCACTAATCTCTGAGGGAACGGTTGTGGTGGTCTAGGCATAGGAATTACCTTATAGAGACTTCTGCATCTTTTCCAGTGCTCTCTTCTACTTCACCACTACCCTTTACAACCTTATCATCATCATTTCTCACCTTTTCCTCATTAGACGGCATAGGTGGGTAAATTTTTTGCTTACCACCCCGAGTAGTGATTGCCATAAAGTGTGCATCATTTTTTGGATTTTGGACAGTGTTGCTAGGAAGAGTTCCTGATTGCCGTGTGTTCACAGTCGTAGCTAATTGGGTCATTTGCAACTCAATTTGCTTAATCTATATTGCATGTGCATCGACTTTTTGCCCAATACCTGCTAAATCACACCTTAACTCTTTAATGTGGTCATCACTAGCATCGAACTTCCTCATCATTTTGTGCAACATATCCTCAACTCGCGCCATACTATATCCACCATCCATAGGAGTAACTTCACGATTTTTAGGAGGGACATAGGTCCCATTCCTATGATATCTGTTACTGTAGTTACCCCTGTTGAAGTTGTTGTCGCGGTTGTAGTTTCCCACTCGGACATAATGACCCTCACTATTGTATTTACCATAGATCTGACCTTGGTTCCCTTAACCTTGGCGTCAATTATCCTGATTTGGGCCTTGGGTGCTCAGTCGGAAACCCCCCGTCTGCTCATTTACTTCATAGGAGTCCTCCGCATAATAGCATTCATCTTTAGAAGGTGGTGGTTTAGGCAAGTAGTTAACCGCATTAATCTTTTCTGCACCCCCAGTGATATGTTTTAGTACCATCCCAAGATCATTTCGCATCTGAGCCATTTCTTCAGGAATCTCGTCAATGGCAGGGTTGTGAGTGGACGATTCCGCGAACGTATTTATATTGTATTTGACTTCCTAGTAATCCAACCTTTATTATTCCGAGAGATTTTCTCTAGTTTTTCAGCAATCTCAGCATAAAGGTACTCTCTATAAGATCCACCTGCTATAGTGTCCAACACCGCTTTATTATTATCATCGTGTCCTCGATATATGTATTCCTTCAGTGACTCATCATCTCTACAGTGATTTGGGACACTTCTCAAGAATGAGGTGAATCTATCCCAAGAACTACTAACTGATTCTTCTGGTAGTGCCACAAAGTTGTTCACTCTATTTTTGTGGTTTAGTTTCTTGGAGACCAGATAGGAGCTTGCTAAGAAAACATCCCTTAGTTGGTTCTAAGTGAAAATTGAGTTATAAGGGAGCTCAGTGAACCATATAGCAGCCTCTCCCGTCAATGAGAGAGGAAACACTCTAAGCCTTATTGCATTCAAGTCCAAGTGAGTCCTCCCTACACAGCTTTTACACACTGCCCTTACCTAAGCTATATGGGCATGTGGATCCTCAGAAGAATCCTTGAAAACAAACCTCTCGCAGTGAGAATTTGCATCAGGCTACTTGTTACAACAAGAGTATGGCCTGGTGGTAAAGGAGGCAAGACAAGTGGCCCATCGAAGTCTGCTATGTTTTCATAGCCTCTGTAGTATGCTTGGGGCCGTGGAGCGGAATTTTGTCCCCTCTGTCGGTGTTCACCCAGAGCATCGGGTAACAACTGACCATGAACATCAATCGGAGCTGGGATGTTCTTGTTTGGATAATCATAATAAATTCCAAAGATTCTATTCATCTTGCGTAGTGTACACTCTAATTTGTGATCGTAGGGAAACAGGGGTTTTCTTCCTCTCTGTGTATTTGGCATACAAGGAGGGTGGTTCTGCAAGAATAAAAAACAATAAAACAAAGTAAAATCAGGAAAATATCAACTAAACTATAGTAATAAGTTTAAGTTAATCTAAAAGCTACTTTCCCCAGCAACGGCACCAAAATTTGATACGCTCAAACTTACTACTTAAATAAAAAGTAAAGCCGTCGTGGCAAGTAAATAACCTAACTAGTGAGGTTAGGATCATTCCCACAGGGAAAATATTTTACATTTAACTTCAATTTAATACTACTATTGTTCAGTCAATAACTTCCTTGGAAAGCAAAAATGATAAAAGGGGGGTTTCTATTCCTAAATAAATGAAAATAACTAGGAAATAAAATGAGACTACTAACATCTTTGAATATTGGAGTTAAATCAATTAATCAAAGTAACTAGGGTTTACATGTTCCCCAAAGATTCATAACTTGATAAGTCTAACTGTAACAATTCTTTCCTAGTATCTTGCATGCAAAGTGATAAGTTATGTACTTCTAAATCTTTGGTCCGGCATCTAGAAAATTTCACTCCTTACGTTGGTCCGGCTACGTGTGTTGCTACCCTAACCATTATCTTTACCTCATATTAAGCATCATAGTCGATATTTGACTAAGTTATTACCTCATACCAATCAATACTAGCCTATTAGATAGTATACACTAAATCTATGTTGATAATTCTTTTCCTATTATCGACCTCCTTGGTCCGACAAGTAGCATAAAGGCAACTTTTAACGTTGGCCATCCGTTAAAATGACTACTGAACGAAAGAATTATCAATACATGCAAGACACTATTCTAGAATTGTTAGTTTAGTTACCCGTAGTCATAATTACTATATTCAAATATGTGATATAAGAATTCATGCACTTACTTCGTTGAGAAAGAGTAAAATCTGAAAGTTCACTTGATTAATCAGCAAAAGTCACCAACAATCAATGATAAAAGTCTCAAGATAATCAATACTCTCTCATAGAGTCTACAAAATAATCAAAAGTCTCCCAATATTTAAAGGTCTAACAATGATCAAGAGTTTAACCCCAAAAACGAGGTTTTTCAAACTATTTATAGAAAATAAATACATAATTAATCAAGGACTATACTTGCCTTAATGCTACTTGTCGGACCAAGGAGGTAGATATTAGTAAAAGAATTCTCAACATATATTTAGTTTATGCTATATAATAGGATAGTATTTATTGCTACGAGGTAATAACTTAGTCAAATATCGAATACAATGCTTAATATGAGGTAAAGGTAAGCGTTAGTATAGCAACACACGTAGCCGGACCAAGGTGCGTGTCAGACCAAGAATTTAGAAATACATAATTTATCACTTTGCATTCAAGATACTAGGAAAGAATTGTTATAGTTAGAATTATCAAGTTAGGAACATGTGGGGAACACGTAAACCCTAGTTACTTTTATCAACTGATTAAACTCAAAGGTTTGAATTTTCTAGTTGTCTACTTTGATTTAGCTAATTATTTTCATTCATTTAGAAAAAAATTCCTTTTATTGTCTTTGTTTTCCAACGAAATAATTGACTAAATTATAGTAATAATAGATTGATGTTAAGTCTGAACTATTTTCCTCGTGGGAACGATTCTAACCT